>NC_040885.2:6064159-6426659 GCF_900634795.4 Betta splendens | reverse complement strand
AAGGCATAAATCACATCAGCTGTACAACTGGAGTGACTAAAGGCACAACGACACATGTCTGCAGGTGTGTGTGTGTGTGTGTGTGTGTGTGTGTGTGTGTGTGTGTGTGTGTGTGTGTGTGTGCGTGCGTTCGTGCGTGCGTGCGTTCGTGCGTGCGTGCGTGTGTGCGTTTATGTGCGTGTGTGTGTGTGCTTGCGTTTGTGCGTGTATGTGGATGTGCGTGCGTGTGTGTGTTTATGTGCGTGCCTGCGTGTGTGCGTGCATTTGTGCAGATATGTGCGTGTGTGCGTGTTGAAACAAGAGTGTGTGAGCGTGTGTTGACTCAGCAGACACACCCTGTACTCAGCGTTCAGCTGGCCGTCAGGCATCGAGCTCTTTACACAGGTGACGCTCAGATCACAGCAGTTTCCACAGAACCCGGCGAAGCTGAAAGGGTGCCTGCAGGGCATGTGTTGTGTCTTGGCAGACATGACGCCTCTGCCTGCGTGTCTTCTGAGTGAATGGTCCAGGGTTACGCAAAACACTGGAGAAATAATCACACATTTGATGTTTGCAGATTTAGTCCTCTTTCTAACTCTGAATATGTACAGTACATATGAAAGGCTGTTGTTTCACTCGTCCAAACACGAATGCTCACTAAACTACAAATACGCTGCGTAGAAGTAATGAACTAGTGTGAGGTAAATGTGAGCAAATGTTACCACTGCATCACATTTCCACAGTTCTGTCAGTGGATCCAGCTAATGCTTGTATGACGCATAAAGGGCAGTTTGTTGAAATAGGTTTAAGTATTGCATATCAATATAAAGTTACTTTAAATATTGCATGCAGACATCTACTGCTACTCCAAAAAAGTGTTTTTGGAGCCATTTTCTCCAGGAAACAGCTGTAGTGATGCTAATAGTTCTGTTCAGCTACAGTCAGACACAGCTGTACCAACATAGCAGCATAATGTCTGACTTCGTAGCGTTAACGTGCATTCACCAGTTAAAACAGAGGAACTTATGATCCTGGTGAGATACTATGCATTTTAAAATTAAGGTTTGACCTGATAATGTCTTAGCTCACTTTTTAAGAATTGTTCAGATTGTACCACTCCCACTTTGGCTTTGGTTTTGGTTTTGACTGTTTATCTGCCTACAGTGACTTGGATGTCTGGAAAGTGTGTGTGTGTGTGTGTGTGTGTGTGTGTGTGTGTGTGTGTGTGTGTGTGTGTGTGTGTGTGTGTGTGTGTGTGTGTGTGTGTGTGTGTGTGTGTGTGTGTGTGTGTGTGTGTGCATGTTGATTCATAGAGTGAAGGGAGTGGTAATAAAAGGTGTGACTCTGACACACACTGTATCATACCATTCAGGTGAATTTGTGTTTATAAAGCTGCAGGAGGCAACACAGTGAGAAGAGCAGCCAACAGAGCTGGAAAGTGCTCAGCTGGCTTTCAGTCACTGTATTCCCTGTGATCCTTTTAGACATTTTGTAGGAGAAACCCAACATGAGAATACTTTTAATTCTTACTGGTAAGGTTGCATTTTCATTAATCTTTTTCATTAATCCTTTTATGTGTATATATATATACACATAATTATATTTAATTATATTATTATAATTATTATTATTATTATATTATTATAATTATATTATTATATTATTGTGTGCATTGATCCTTTTATGTATATATATATATATATATATATATATATATATATATATATATATATATATATATATATATATATATATATATATATATATATATATATCTATATATATATATATATATATATATATATATATATATATATATATGTCTCTGGTAACATTATTTATTTATTATTATTTATTATTCTTATAATTATGACTTATCAGTCTGCAGAAAGAGTCCCTGAACTCAGCTGCCGTGGCTGGTTAGGCTCGGAGCCTGTGTACTGAGCATAGGTTTCCTATAGGATGAGGTCAGACACTGACATCATGCTTACAAGACAAAGTTCATGTTTCAATTAAACAAAAGCATTGTTAAGGCTGTTTTATACATTCCAGCTGTTTAAGGGTAAAGACTAAATTGCATCATTGCTGTGTGTTTGCTGCAGTGTTCCATGCTCCTCGATTTCAGGTTTTATGTTTTTCTATTGGTAATTTATTGTAATTTGAATATAACTGTTCGTGCCCATTACTATACTCTACAATATCTGTACAATGCAAACAAACAAATAGACAGAACAGTATCTAATGTTACTCGATTAGTAGTTTGATCACACTAAATAAGTCACAGCCACATTTTCCAGTTGCTAATTACCAACTAAAATTACAACAATAGTCACTGTTATCAAAGCTTTTTCAAAGATTTAAACTTTGATGAATATGAATTTAAATCCAGACAGCAAAGGGCAACTGTTCATTCTTCTTTCTGACTGCTATCGTCTCTCTGTCTTTTGACTTTTCTGTTGAAAGCCATAGCTGTGGTGTCAAGGGCCCAGACTGACTGCTCTGGAGGGGCTTGTTACCCACCTGTGGAGGACCTGCTCCTGGGCAGGGCCAACCAGCTCCATGCGTCCTCCACCTGTGGCCTCATGGGCTCTGAGAGCTACTGCACCCCTTATGTACAGGTGGGACTCCTGTACATAACTCCTGTACACTCCTTCCTTTAGATGGGCTGTTGTGACATTTTGGGTTTTCTTCATGGAGACTTGAGAAGCAGTGATCCTCCAGTAAACTGACCTCATAAAACCCTTTATCCCTCTCTATGTCAGTCAGGCCGTGCATGGATCTCTACTTGGGGTTTGTGCTGTCATAGGGTGTGTGGTACAGAGGTCACGGTGAACAGGCTGACGTGCGTAATGGGGACTGTGGCAGCTTTGACCAGACTGCCTGCTGTTCATTTATGAAATAGTCTGATTTTGCTGCCAGATCACCATGTTGCAACTGTACTCTTTGACCAGTGTCTGGAAAGCTGTTCTCCAGCCCAACTGCTGGCTCAGCATAAACTCTGCTTACTGGACTTAGGTGCAGATTTTGAAATACAGTCCAAAGATTTTTAAACATCGATAGGCGTTTTTATTATTAAAATAAACTAAAACTGTGTAATCTGACAAAAGAATAGATTTTTATGACTTGTACTGGAGAAATTGCTTCTCCTGTATTATTATATTTTTATTATCTAGTCCAGGGACACTGTCACAGTATGTGACGGGTCAAACAAGGATTCAACCCAGCAGCTTTAGAGCACTGAGCATTAGTGCCCACAGAACAATAGTCGTCCTAAAGGCTTCATAACCTGGGCCTGAACCTTACATGTAAGTGCACTAGTTTAGGAACGAACAGAGCAAAGTATAGGAACTGACCTGGAGCCCAGAGACTTTCAATGAGCCTCACACCACAGGAAGCCTTTTGTTTAGAGTATTAATCCTCAAAATCTTGAAAAGTGTACAGGGATAAGTCCTGAAAGCAGATTTGTCAAAAGTAAAGTATACAACACAAGTGTGTCTTTCAGTGGTTTTCACAGTTAATAGTTGTTTGGTTTTTTATTTGATATATAAATATGCATATGTTTTTATTCACTCCTCATCTAACCTTAAACACTGTAAAGTCAGGCAAAGATTAGTGCTGGTGTTACATAAGCCGCTGTACGTGTGCTGTGCTCATAGCTCCAGGGCACAGATAGTTGTGCTAGGTGTGGAATCTCTTCTCTTTGTTTCACTCGAGGCACGTCTTGTCCAGACAAGGAGTGGCAGCAACACTCATGTGCATCTCAGCGCTGACACACAGGAACAAGCACACACTGTACACTTGCCTGGCTTCCAAGACAGACAAACAAAGATAAAGATAAAAGTCGGCACAAAGAAATTACGGCCATCGGGTTCCGATGAGATAAACACATGAATCACAATCAATCTATCTGAGATGTGCCTGTGTTTTTATTTCATTACAGAGATCAAAAGCCGTCGTATTTTAAGAGTAAATCTGAATCCCATTCCAGATGCTTTATCTGTTTTTGCTTACAGAAGAAGAATAAATTACAGAAAAAAGGTGGGCGTCTACGTGGGACCCTCACTAACACATTATGATGCTTGCTGTTGAGCAGCTCCAGTTATTGTGGACAGAGTGGCACGGCTTGATTTTTTTATTTTTAAAAGATAAAACAAAAAAGAAATGAAGAAAAATAGAAATAAAGATATTTGTCAGGAAATGGAAATGAACAAAAATCCAGGGATAAATCCAGTAGCAGTGATTAACTGTAGAAAGAGGTGTTCAAACTTAAAGGCAGACCAAAAAAACATGAATTAATTGTTGTGTCATGTGTGGACACTAATGAGGTAAAAGGCTCAGACCTCTGATTTGTCCTCAGTTTCTCCACTGAAAAATACAAGGGGCCAGTTCTGCCTCTAAATAGGCTTTATTCTGCGGCTGAGTGCACTCACACACGTAGCTGAGGGGGCAAACTTTGCTCTGTGTGTTGTAACAGTCTGCAGCCCTGAAGGAACTTTTGCCTAGAGGGAACGCGGCCACGGTCTGTGCCCAGTGGCAGCACTGTGCAGCAGCCAGCGTGGCTCCACACACTGTGGACTGGGCTGGTGAAAGCAGTGGCCCATTGTCATTTAGTGTGAGGAACAGAGCACGATGTCACACTGAGCCTCATGAAACAGCGCATTCATCAGCAGCAGCAGTGTTAGTAGATAGGTTTGAACTGATGCAGTGGCGACAGTGAGCGCCTCCACCTCAGACATTTTGATTTTCGGAGTCTCTGGCTGCTGTGTGACCTGCTTAGTGACAGGGCTTATCTTCCAGTAACAGCAGGGGGCAAAGACGCCATGTGGAACCTGGGTCCATGGATCAGTTCATGACAAACATGCTGTTGTTTCACCGACGGTGATACGTTTCCGGACCAAATTTAATTTTGCTGTGTTGTTCATAGGCTCAGATGAAGTGTTGTCCATGTGACTCCCGGAGCCCAAATGGTCCACTGGCCCACACTGTGCAGGACGCCCTGTCCACCTCAGGACCAGACAGATGGTGGCAATCCAAGAAAGGTGCACAGACAAGAACAGTGACAAAGCAACTTCTTCTGTAAAAGAATGAAAAGATGTTTATTCATCTTTCACTTTTTCTCTTGTAACTGGGACTGGAATTCCAACGCTCTGATGCTTGTTTGTCCTGTAGGTGTAAGTCCAGTTACTCTCCAGCTGGACCTTGGCAGCCTGTTCCAGCTTGACAACCTGGTGCTCAGTTTCAAGGTACAGTGTGACAGTTTGCATCTGGATTTACTTGGTCACTGTGTATGCGGTTACACTTGACAACTTGCAATGTTGGGTTTTTTTGTAGTCCATCAGTTTCGGGCCAGAGGTCCTTCCTCCAGTCATCTCTGTTTTTGCTGTGCAGGGTCCTCGTCCCAGTGCCTTTGTCATAGAAAAAACGCTGGACAATGGCCGAACATGGCAGCCTGCTCTCTACTTGGCCACAGACTGCCCAAAATCCTTTCCAGGCGTCTCCACAACAACACCTCTCTCCATGGATGAGACGTACTGCTCCACACTGCCCCCTGCTGGAGCAAACCCATACCAAGATCACACTGTAAGAGCGTGTTTGTCTGCAGCGAGGCTTTGTTACATTATCATTACCAATGTCTGAACACTGTAAATTGGCTTCAACTTTCACGTGTTTACCTGCTATTATTCCTATTATTCCTCCCAGAACTGCCTTCAGCAGATAATATCTGAATATATTTATTGTCTGTTGCAAATGTTCAATTCCCGTGAAGGTCATCAGTGTGACACAATTGTATAATATTTTTTGTAGGACCTAGATCTAAATGTTGCCGTTTCTTTTTAATATATGTGTATGTCTTGTGTTTGTGACTTCACCAAAAAAGACGTCTGAAGTCTGTGAACTTTAATTGTACCATAAGATCCTGTGCTGGAGAAAAAGTACTGTACATACTATAAATACCCATGACCTTCTCCTCTAGATCCAGTTCCGTCCTCTGCGTCAGTACATTTATGTCCCAGTTCCAGGCAGCCAAAAAATTGAAGGTACGCCTGGTTCGTAACAGATGAGGCTCCAGATGTGTGGCCCACGGGCTGACAGGTGTCCTCCTTCTGCAGATGTGTCTGGCTTGACAGGGTTGAGGGTGAGGCTGACAGAGCTCGGCGATGTCCCGCATCTCCCAGGCAGAGCGCTGAGCAGGTTCTACGCCCTGAAGGAGATGAGGGTGATGGGCAGCTGCATGTGCCACGGACACGCCAAGCGCTGCCTGCCAGACACCAGCCAGGCTCAGTCCAACACCGTACAGGTACTCGCTTTAGCTCAATGGTTCCTCCTGCTTTCTCCATCTGGCACAAAGCTTCAGCATAATTCTCTGTACTGGCTGTTACTTGATATAATGAAAAGCAAGATAATTGCAAATACTAGTAGTAGCAGCTCAGTCTTCACCAAGATTACAGGAGGAGGACCTATTCAACTGAATGCACTGACTCTGAGTAGTATTTTTCCCTTTATTATATACTTGATTTAGTGATGTGATACACCTTAATGACTCCGCTTCCTTGCAGGTGGGTCCTCTGTGTGACTGCCAGCACAACACCGCAGGTGTGAACTGTGAGTATTGTGCTGATCTCTACAACGATCTTGCCTGGAGGCCTGCGGAGGAAGGAAACACTCGTGCCTGCAAACGTAAGCAGTTCTACCCTTCGCTACGTCGCACGCCGGCCCGACCGGACCTGTGCTGGACTAACAAGCTTTGCCCTCAGGATGCGAGTGCAACAACCACGCCCACCGCTGTCACTTTGACCCGGCGGTGTTTGAGGCCAGTGGGCGGAGAAGCGGCGGTGTGTGTGAGAACTGTGTGCACCACACCACAGGAGCCCAGTGTGAGCAGTGTGCTGCAGGCTACCAGCCCAACCCGCGCAGCACAATGGACCGGCCGGACGCCTGCATACGTAAGCACTGCTGCCCTGACCTCACGGCAGACACAGACAGAGTCTGCACATGACAGCTGAGCAGGGGCTGGTGTTTGTGTTGTTGCCAGGCTGTATGTGCAGCGCTGAGGGCACAGTGAACGGGGGCCAGTGTGAGGGCAGCTCAGGCTCATGTCAGTGTAAGGCCAATGTCGAAGGTCCCTACTGTGAGCGCTGCAAGAGAGGCTACTATGGCCTGACGGCCTCCAACCCTCTGGGATGCTCCAGTGAGTTAATGAAGCGCTGCAACATGCCATTCTTCTTTCAGTGATGGCTTTTAGAAATACATATTATAATATATACATAAATCTCATTGTTGCTGCCAGAGTGTTCCTGCTCATCAGACACATCACTGTCAGATGCCTGTGATCCTGTGACCGGCCAGTGTCTCTGCCGCCCCCATTTCCACGGGCTCAGTTGTGAAGCATGTTCAACAGGCTACTGGAAAGCGTTCCCATCCGGAGGCTGTGTGTCCTGCAGCTGTGACCCCACCCGTTCATACAGTGACGCCTGTGACCAGGTACAAACACTGGGTAAACTGCAGTAAGAGTCATGGTGCAACAGTTTCCTCACAGTTGTGTAACACAATACCAGTAATGCAGGATAAATAATTCTAGAAAAGCCTGTTACATATTTAATCTATTACAGCAGTGTCTAAGTGTTATAGATCACTTCCATTGTGAAAGAGTGAAGATGTTTTTGTTTACATCCAGTTCACTTGCTTTTCGACGTGTCCAGGTGACAGGTCAGTGCCAGTGCAGACCAGGCTTCGGGGGCCGAACATGTACAGAGTGCCCACAAAACTCATACGGGGACCCACGTGTCCGCTGCCGACGTGAGTAATTCACCATTAGTGCAAAACTTATGACTGCAGGTGTGACCGAACAGAATTAGTGTCTAAACTCTGTCTCTGTCAGCTGAATGTTGAACAGGGTGGTCAGGGATTGTTAAGTGATCTTAAACATCAGGTCACAGGTATCACTTTTTAATTATGTCAACAAATCATTATTTTAGTCTACAGGAGTCGTGGTTACTACTTTACTTTACTGTACTTTACTGTGTGTCTGAGTTACAGAGCACATGATGCAGCGCTTATGAAATGAAGCCAGGGAGCCTGACGTTCTGTCACTCACCACTTACTAGAAGACGCTGTGTGTGAATAACGCCATACATTTCGTTTTATTCAGAGAATGTGTAGATTTGAATTCACACCACATATAAAATTTATGTTGTTAAAAATAAAATAGTGTCTTAGCAATAAGCGAAACCCATGGAGAAATGACTCAGTATGGCATTCACTGTTCAAACACTGGAGTAATGAGACGACCCAGAGAAGCAGTCACAGGGTTCCTCCTCTGGTTGTTTCAGGTGTGAGCTCCAAGGTTTTACCTGTGTAGATACATACAGTAAGGGTGTAGAACACATGCACTCTGACACAGTGTGTGGTTGTGCTGTACTGGGCGCAGACACACACATTTTTTTTTTTTGTGACTGAATTAAAATGTGTACATGTTTGTCCGAACTGTGTAAAATTGAACCAAAGATATTATATTGAGGACAGAATTCCTGAGAGACTCTGCATCTGCAGGGATTTGCTCATAGACATGGTCGCAGAGAAACAGATGCTGTCTGTTTGAAATAGTTTTATCCCACTTTGTGAAACATTCTGCTGAAACTGAGGCCTGTGCCGACAAATGTTTGCTGGTGTCGTCTCCACAGCATGTCAGTGTGACACTGAAGGAACTCTTCCAGAGGTGTGTGATCCGCAGACGGGCGCCTGCCTGTGTAAGGCCGGAGTCACAGGAGCTCGCTGCGATGCCTGCGGACGAGGACGCTGTGACTCCTTCCCTGCCTGCGAGACGTGTCCCTCCTGCTTCTTCACTCTGGACGCACAGAGGCAGAAGCTCAGCTTTGCTCTGGAGAAGCTGTCGCCTGCCTTCCCCTTTCCTCCCGCGGGAGGTGTTGAGGCAGACGGGCTGCGGCCGCGCGTCTTGGCCCTGGAGGCCAAGCTGAGCCTGATCCGGGACTCTGTGCCGCTGTCCCCTAGTTCTGCCAAACAGGTTGCTGGTGCCCTGTCCCTGTTGGACGAGCTCAGGTGAGGCCTGACTCTGAGACGTACTGGGGAAACTTACTTGACTGAACATTCTGTTAACGTGCCACAGGAACCAAATGGGGAAAGTTAATGATGATCTGACGCCCCTGAGGAAAGCTCCCAGTCAGGAATCAGAGCTGAACAAACTACAGGATCTGCTGGACAGCCTCACGGAGGTGTACAACGCCAAGAAAGACGCCAGTGCAACGTCACGCGATCCTAACATCGCAGGTGCATCACTGCTTCACTCAGCTTAATTAGGGTTCACGGACCCCAGGGATATTACATTAATCCTTTAGGATGTTGGCATAAACATGCTTAGCTTTAGTTTAAGTAGAATGTTCTTAACTATTTCCTAATATTTTGTAAATAAACCCATATGATCCTTTTTATTATTATTATTCAGGAGCCTTTTCTGCCATCAAGAACGCCTACGATGACTCCACAGATGCAGCGAAGAAGGTAAATGCCAGCAGAGACACTGTGAAGGAGTCGGCTGGTGTCAGAAACGAAACCATGGACCTTCAGAAGCAGATACAGCCAGCAAACACTAGAGACCTGGACAAGCTGAACCGAAGCATGGCCTCCACACCAGACCTCACTCCTGCTGCCAAACAGGTGGTTCCCAGACCTGCCTCCAGCATGCTTGTATTAGTGTAGTGAAGCCAACATCCTTTATTAACATTTCAGGTATGTGGCAGTGAGCGGTCAGAGCCGTGCACCCCTCTCCATTGTGAAGGTGGGTCTTTGTGTCCACCGACAGGAGCCCCACTTTGTGAAAAAGGGCCAGAGTGTTTGGGCGCTCTGCCGCTGAGCAAGAGGGCCTACGCTGATGCTCAGGACGTGAAGGAGCGTCTGGACAAACTCAGTGTGAACATAACGAAGGCTGCAGAAAAGGTACACACACACACGAACACGCACACGCACGCACACACACACACACACACACACACACACACACACACACACGCACATGCACACACACACGCACAGGCACACACACACACACGCAAACACACACACACACGCACGCACACGCACGCACGCACACACACACGCACATGCACACACGCACACACACACGCACATGCACACACACACATGCACACACACATGCACACACACACACACGCACGCGCACACACATGCACACACACACACACGCACGCGCACACACATGCATATACGCACGCACGCATGTGTTTGTGTTTGTTTGGGTTTTCATTTATGTTTTTGATTATTTCCACACAGCTACAGGAAACACAGGAGACAACCAATCAGGTGAGAGAAGCTGCAGAAGAGCTGTTCAATAAGATGAAGGTGTCCAGAGATGAACTAGAGGATGGCTTGAAAGACCTGCGTGATGTTGTGAAAGAGTTAAAAAATTTCCTGTCAGGTAAACATTGTTTTAAAACTCTAGATTGTTATAATAGAAAGAAGAATTCATTCAGAATGACTCTACTGGTTCTGCATGTCCAGACCCATCTTCAAACCTGACACAGATCCAGGACTTGAGTGAGTGGATCTTGAAAGCCCAGCTGCCTCTCAGCCTGGCTCCTCTGAAGACAAAGCTGGATGAGCTGAAGAAGCTGGCAGCCAGTCTCCCAGACAGCACAGCTGTGCTGAAGGAGGCCGAGCCACAGCTGGACAAGGCCAGGAACCTGCTGCAGGATGCCAAGGATGCCAGGTGGGCCTCACACTGCACAGTCACAATTAATCCAGTTATTTCCCACAGGTCTTTGTCATTCACAAAGACCTGTTTGAGGGAAACGTAACCTGGTTTCACCGGGACTGATAGGCTTCTCAAATTGAAATGTTGCGTCATTTTCTGTTTCCACCCTAACAGGGACACAGCAGTAGGGGTAAAGGCTGATGTCGATGGATTGCTACATACCTTTGGGCCAGTAGAGGAGTCCATCTCTGCCATAGAGGACAAACTACAGGACTTTACTGATGTCATAAAGAACCTTAGTGACAGCTTAACTAAGGTAGGGACCATGGACACATCCAACAGTGGATGATACATTTCTGAGCGGTTGTTGTTGTGCAGGTCAAAGACCAGGTGACCCCAGCAGAGAAAGCTCTAAATGACGTGTCAGAGCTGATAAACCCAATGAAACCTCAACTGGACGAGCTCAAAGATCTGCTGCAGAATGGAAGCCAGCTGGCGCAAGATGCTCAGGACAACGCAGACAAAGCGAAGGAGGAAGCGGAGGCTGGCAACAAGGTGAGACCTGCAGGACCCATCTGTGTGTGCAGGGCAACAGCTGAATGACATCAGTGATGGCGTATTTGCAGGACCTGTTGACTTTGGGGGAGAAGCTGAACCTTCTTAAGGACCAGGCTCCTCCCAGCGGGTCTGGTGGAGACGTACCGGTTGGGGAACGCCTGATGAAACTGCAGCAGGCTGCTGGAGCCTTGGCCAACAGCACCGAAACCATGATGGAGGCCATGGAAGGTAACAGGAAAACCACAACAAGCATGTGTTTCATTCTTATCCTTGAATAAAAGAGCGGCTTCGGACGTTATCACGCCATTCAATGGTCATTATCAGTGGTTCAGCCCATACGTATGAGCCGGTAGGTGCCCACCTACCTGCTGGCAGCGGTGAATAGGTGCAGTAGGTCGCTGTCATTGATTCGTAAGGTTGATCACGGCTTGGATGATTTAACCTGCAGAGTCAGTAGCGGCGCTGTTGAGCGGTTGTTGTTCAGACGGGAGGATCGAAGTTTTGGATTTAGATTTATTAGCGAGCATAACTTAGCAAGTAGCTAGCGGTATTGTGTTAGCTAACTGTAACCTGAACCCCCCACCCGTTATCCAGCCCTAACCCTAACCACAATAACCTCTAAAGCTGCTTAACATAGCATCTTAGCTAGCTGTTAGCTGTTCACGAGTAGGCAGAGCAGGCACCTACTGGCCCGTACGAATGCGCTGATAAATTCTGATCAGCCCATTCGTTATGGCTGATAACATCCGAAGCGGGTGAATAAACATGTTCTCTATACTATTTACTGAGTAATACTCACTTAAATGTTTGGCTGCTCAAAGGAAGATCACACTATTACAATCAAACTCGCACCTAATCCCCATTTAAACCCCGCATTTGCGCTGCATGTGGCCAGGTCATAGCTCTTCATTCTGTTTGTCTGTGTTCACATTAGTTATAACTTATACAAAGGATCAGTAGAACTGCCTGACTTTGTCTCTGGCTCCGTTACCTGAAGATCACTTTCACTGCAGTGTGCTTACTGTATGTAACACATTTACTTACTTTTTAGGTAAAGCAGATATCCTGAGGGGGCTTCAGGAGGAGATCCTTCAAAAGTCAACACGGCTTGAAGGACTTGACACAAAGCTTAAAGACCTTTTAGCACAACTTCGGAAGAAAGCCAACGACCTCAGCAGCTGCCAGGGCTGAAACGCAGCAAACTGCCTGCACGACGCCTGTCACTGCAACCAGCACTTCACACTAGTCGCGTTCCACTTCCAGAAGCCAGCTCTGATGTACTAGAGAAGAGGTCCTCTATTAATTCAAGAGCAGTAACACTCTTTAAAAGTTTTATATCACTTTTTTTTGTTTTTGTAGTTTTGTTACCTGCCGCACTTCATTGTGAACAATACATAATTACAATATTTGATATTTCGGAGCTGAACAAAGGATGAATGTTATTGAACATTATTTATTTTCCACTTTGCATTTGTCGTTTGTTCAAAATCCACATAATCCACATAAATGCTATAATGCAACAACATATAAATGACTCTAGGTGACTAGTAGCCACATATTTATATAAAAATAAATAAATAAAAAAAAAATCAGGTATGTTACTGCATTTCATTCCAAATACTCCATGACATCACTTGTGTTTGCACCAGTTTGTGGCACTTGATTAGTTCATCTGCTTAACAAAAGAGCAGCATATGTACATGCTACAGCAAGCATGTGTCTGCGGTATGTCAGCGTATCCACCTCAAACTCAAGTTTAAATGAAGCATATATATTAATAGAATAAAAACAAAGAAAACAAACGTATGCAAAAGTATCCACTGATACTTGAAAGGTGACTTCAGAGATTTTGAGCTGGGTTTCAGGGCTTTCTGGAATGAAGGTAAGCTGTTGTTGGCCTCCATCTCTAGTACTCTATTCTATGAGTGAAGGTGATCTAACTGCAGGTGAACTGGAAGTGGTGCTGTAAAGTTAATACTTCATATGTGATTTAATGAGAAGTAAATCCATGTATTACATTTTTTTGATATAGTTCTAACACATTACAACTTGGCAGTAGAAATGCACTTAGACAGTGGTTAGATGAGATGACGTCTGAGCCTAACAGGAAACTCAAGCAATAAACAGATGATTCACCGTCTGTGTTGTCCTGGACCTACGCTAATTCTGAGGAGGTTGGACATTCTCCTCTAGAACTCCAGGCAAGTTGAAAACCTGTGAAGTCACCCTTTATAGCCACCCTTTAAGGGCGGCAATAGCCGGAAGCGCAGTTGCTAGGGAGGTTGTCCTCTATCCGCAAGGTTCGAGCCCGCGCTGCGGTCGATATGTCGAAGTGTCCTTGGGCAAGACACTGAACCCCAAGTTGCTCCTGGTGTTTCAAGTGGGCACTGGTGCATAGCAGCTGCTGGCATCAGTGTGTGAATGTGAGAGTGAATGGGTGAATGAGGAGGGAGTGTAAAGCTCCAGGTCCCGGAAGGGTGTTAAAATGTGCTATATAGGTTCAGACCATGTACCATTTTAAGAATCATTAGAACAAAGTATAGTCATCAGTCAATCAAATTACACAGGAGACCTAGGGAATCTATTAAACATACCTGCTTTTAACAGTACATGTAGTTATAACATGTAAGTAACATGTGGCTTTCATTGTTAAAGTGTGCTCTGCTGCAGAGAACAACAAGAATTATAATAGTGAGCTGATATTCCTGGCAAGTTAACTGGCCAATCACATGACAGAACACACTCCGGACTGTAAAGATGGGTCCTTCGCCTGAGTCATAGTGTCCATGCTGTAACACAGCACACAATCATGAGTCAAAGCATTACCCTAAAAACCGTTTAGGAAAAATGAGAAATAATAACAGTAATAATATCCAAATAACTGTAATGTTATATTATAAAGGCTGCTCTCACCTCTTTGAGGACCTAAATGGTGCATCACTGTCTGAATTCAAGTTATGGACGTCTGACCCCTCTGTGGTGAGGGCCTGACCCGGCTGACTGTGACTGGGCTTCAGTGGAGGACAGAGAGCTCTGCCTGCAACTGGATTCCCATTGGGGTCAAGGGCATCACCTTTGTTGTGGCAGAGTCCCACTGCTCCGAGGTCATTCTGGGAGGCCGACTGTACTGTGATGTCAGGCATGCAGAGGGGCAGAGCACAGGGCTCACTCTGAGACGCCTGCAGTTTCTGCATGTGATGAATGACTGATGCTGCGTTGAAAGCTTGCTGTTATACACAATCAAAAGTAGAAGCGGTCTTTGTTACACTTTAGGTAGCAGAGAGCCAGGAACAAAACTGTGGTTGGTTGATACAGAAAAGAATCACTGATCATACAGACAGCTACAATTCATGTAGCTGTTATAAGTCAAAAAATATAGTGTTCTGCCCCTCAAGTGTTCTTGAGGGCAGTACTATAGTAATTATTATTAATAATAATAATATTAAGTAATAAATATACAGTAATCTGGACACCTTCATGTATGTACACAAATGATGTTAAGTGCACCATGAGACAAAAGCACCCACCTTCCATTTGGATTTAGCAAAACTTCTCTGCATTTGTTCAAAGACAGATCGATATAAGTCCACGTTTTTAGCTGTGTCACCAGCAATCCTGCAGCGAAAGCAGTCATATTAGTGTCATTCATGATGGGAGGCTAGTTAAAAGTACACACGTGTGCATGGGACAGAACGAAGACTAACCAGGGGTGTCTGAGCGCCTGCTCAGTGGTAAAACGCTTCATGGAGTTTTTTTCCATCAGATTTCTGATTAGATCTTTGGCTGTTAATACATATTTGACAGGTTTTAGTTACATTCTGAATAAATCAAGACATTAATTAAGATTAATTTCATATTTTTATAATTATATAAATATTTATATAATCATATAAATATGAAATGCATATTTAACACCATACAATACAACATAACCAAGGCCAAATAACACATTAACAGAAACTATTAAAGAGTCTAGTCTGTTTTTCATCACCTCCTCTTCATCATGTTAATTTTCTAACTGAGCAGTGGTAGATTTTGTCACAAAATGTGTGGCAGAATGAAGGGTTAAATCTAAATTTAAGTTGGACATACAATAAAAAATACTCGTGGATGATTTTTTTCTATATTTATTTCCCTTAAGGTAAGTTGGACAGTTGGTGTGTGATTTAAAACCAGGTAGCTGAATCCCAGTGCTTATGGTGTTATATTTGACCTAATCTAAACATTATAGCTGCAGCCTCAAGAAATGAACGTCAGTTCAAATCCCTATGGCATAAGGCTTATGCCATGTTCCGCACACTGATGATGATGAATTTCTCATTTTAAACTTTTTGGCTTTTAATTTTAAATAGTTAATTAGGGTTATTTTTACAACTCCTGCTAAAGCTAAAGTAAGATTAGAATTACAGTAGTTTGGATGTTATCAAAGCACATACATATATCTGATTTACATTGTATAAGGTTATAGATATTGTGCAGGAGTTTACTATAAATAAATACTGAGATGACAACTGTAAGGCTTTAGTTTTACCTACCTGACTCAGAGATGTCATCCCAGAAGGGTGAATGAAAAGCATATTCAGCTCTCATGATCTTTGAAAAGAGACGAGTCTCGTTCTCTTCAAAGAATGGGGGGTAACCGCAGAGCCTGCAACACACAGAACATGTCTTACATCTCCTAACATCAATGGCTTGGACGGATAAGGAATGAGTTATGGAGAAGAGGTTTGTCCTGGTTACAGTAACTATGTGCTCTAAAAACATGTTACGCCCAATTTTTCCTCTGTACCACATCACTCTCATTTTGAAAGTCAAGACTTTAATTCAAAGGGGTTAATGAAAGTATAACATTAACAATTTAGGATAAACAGTAATTTTTATATAAACAATCCTACATGTGTGGAACATACATCATACAAAAATATAAATTAAGGTAATTATTATTTTTTTATTTTTTATTTTTTTATTAAATAGCAAATTAAGAAATGGCAAAAGCCCTAGAAGAACACAGGAACAACTACTGTATAGTAAATGAGCCCAGAGTTCTGTCCATACTACAGAATAATGTCCCAATGTCACTACAAGGCAGCTTTAGTAAAACAGTTGCATTCCTCAAAATAAAAGAGGTCAAGGTAAGAAAAATGAAATGTACTTACAAGATGTAAGTAATAACTCCTATGGACCAGCAGTCGACTGCTTTGCTATAGGGTTTCTGTGTCAAAACTTCAGGAGCTGTAGAATGGCACATAACAGTGAGAGTCAGTTAGTTAGAAGAAGAACTGTGTAATGGTGTGTGAACATGTGAAGACCATCCCTAATTCCTTACCAACATATCCTGGTGTACCACAAGCTGTAGACATGACTCCGTGCTCCAGTGTCTTAGACAGACCAAAGTCACTGACCATGATCTTTGCATTCTCATCCGTGCTATAGTACAGCAGGTTCTCGGGCTGCTCACACACGGAAACAAAAGGAGAAGAAGGTATGTGAAAATGTTTAGTAGCGACATAAAACATTTTGAATGTGACTTGGGTCACTCTCGACCCATGAAGACCTGAAGCTGCTGCCAAAGATCAATCATTTTTGAATCATTTGAATTTGAAGTGTGTTTGTGACGTACCTTCAGGTCCCTGTGTACGATGCCGTTGTCATGCAGGTAACTGACGGCCTGCAGCACCTGTTTAATGACTGTCCTGGCATCTCTTTCAGTGTAAACCCCCTTCTCTAGAATGCGATCAAACAACTCTCCACCTAACACCCTGCACATACAAAACACATGGTCAGTTTCTCCCTCTTCAGGTCTCATATAGGGATATATGTATATATTGTCTTCTGTCTACTCACAGTTGCATAACAAGGTAATAGTGTGTTTTACTCTCGTAAAAATCTTCCAATCCTACTACATTTTCATGTTTTATCCTGAAAAGGTAATGAATGAAACCTGTAAATGTCTATTTAAAAAAAAATTCTTCACACACAAAACTAAGTATGCGTGTATGTGTTGATACCTTCTCAGGACATTGATTTCATTTTCCAAGTTGCTATGGGCAAGATGTTTTTTCTTCAGACACTTCAGGGCATAAAATTTCCCAGTCATCTTTTCCTTTACCATAAAAACCTCTGAAAAAGACCCCCTGTACCAAAAGTGTACAAATACAAACGCATGTTAATACAAAGACTTGTCTCACATGCTTCAAACCATGGGCTGCATGTTTTGGGGGTCTACTGTACAGGACCAATCAAGTTTAACAAATGTGAAAGAATGCTTCTGTTAATTCAGATAAGAAGATAAGAAAAACCTTTGATAGTCCCACAGTGGGGAAATTACTTCACAAAACAGCAAGTATAGATTTAGACAATACAGCGACAGAGCAGCTCGCGTTGGCAATGCAGTACAGTATAAATGCAGAATGAATTGACAAACACTGCAAATTACTTTTTGTAGTTTCTAAGAGTTTTGGATCTTTCCAAGCACCTTATTTGACTGTGGGCTTATGTCAGTATTAGATGTGTCAATTATTATTTGAAATCATCATGATCAGGATGACAAGAACGTGCCAAATAAGTTCTTACTGTACATCTTTCTATGGCTTCTATTACATGCAGATATTTTAAAACATAAAAAGATTTAATAGACAGGAGCATTTGAAGTTCTTAATTAGGCTCACACTTGTATTTACATTTATCTTATCTTAACATCTCATACTGTATTAGTGCATAGAGCTTTTAGTGGTAAACTCAGTATATAGGTGTTGTCAAATCATTTATATAAACGGAACTTGTTCCTGCCACTGCATGTACATTCAGTGCACCCAGTCAGCCAGACTCTTAATCCAATAATGAAGTGGTTCTAGGATGTTCCTTTACTAGTGCTCTGACGTAGGTGCTCAGGATCATCAGGCACACACACACACACACACACACACACACACACACACACACACACACACACACACACACACACACACACACACACACACACACACACACACACACACACACAGGTTAAGTCATTCATAGCCAGCCAAGTCAAGGTACCTTTAAGTTGCTTAATGGCATAGGATAACTTGGGGAAGCAGCACCTTCCAGTAGCTTAACAGCTATTTGTTACATGATTCTGACCAGTTGTACAACCCTCTTGCAGTAAGGAAAAAAAATAGTTTATTAAAAGACATGACAGAGATCTGCTATTCTGTTACCAGGTGATGAACAGAGTGATATTCTCCTGCCTAGTAGGAAAGTGTTCGACTGGATCTGGAGACAGAGGTCTGAAGTGCAAAAATGTCTGAGGTGAACCCTAGTAAACAACCCAGAAAGTGCTGTCCTTCAAGGGTTAGCTCGTGATGAAACACAGTCTGAGGCCCCAACACAAAGGAGTTCTTCTTCAAGATGAAGGCCTGAGGTTGACGGTATAGGATAAGCACTTTCAGTAGATTATAGTCTTTGCATATTACCCAGGAAACCACAAAGTTGGCGACCAGAGAATGTAAGGGCCTTGAGGGATACCTATACAATAGCCAAAAATCCTAGACTAGCCATAGCATATAGGCCCCAGGGTGCCTCTTCCTTGGAACTTAAACAATAAAATCATGTCATTCTGCTGAGGTGCGAGAACTGAACAGGCACTGGAGTCCATTTGGACAAGCTAGTGACTGGAAGGTGACTCGAAGTGAAGTAGAGGAGATGCCTAGCCACTCAGGCAGGAAGAACCATAGGCAAGTAGAATACTGTTTGTTGTATGGAGCTGTGGAATCCAAGATAACCAACAAGCGAGTCCCAGGGTTGCTGGGTATTATAGTCAGGATATTGTAGACAAGATGGTCACTGAAACAAGATGGCTAAATGCGTCGCTGCAGAAAGCACTCTATTTACTCAGAACTTACAAACTCAGTTTTGTAAGTTGTAGAACTTACCAAAATATCAAATTTAACAATTTCCACTTTTGTTCAAGTGCCATTTTAGACGGCCTCAACCTGCTTCAAATGAGGGACTGTGAGAGTATATGGTGGAGATGTATTACAATTAGCTACAATAGCAGTAGATATTCAAATATTTTTCCAGATTTTACTTTTTTATGCCCAAGTCTCTCTTAATGTCAATTTAAAAATCCTTCTAAATGCACACACAGGGGAATTGACTTCTTTTATTTTGGAAGCGATACTTACGATCCCATTTTGCTTTTAAATTCAAACACATCTTTGATGTTACTTGTGCTTTTCTTCCAGCTGCAAATGATCTCTTTCCGCCCCATGTTGGCTCTGACGTTGCCGTAGACTCCTGAAGCACAAATAATAGATTTCTTATACTTCTGGTTTGACTATGACATTGCTCACTTTTTTGTCCCTGTCCCTGTCCCCCAAATGCAAAATCTACTGAACTAGTTTGTTCCTGGTAAATTGTAATTTGCATTTTATTTTATATGTAGTATATGTTACATGCCTATTTTAATTAGTGTTCTTTTTTACATTTACCCCAATATTAACAGTAAAAGAAACTATTTGAAATTTTTTTTACCCAATATTAAAATTTTATTCTTTGCATGTTTAGTTATCTAAATCTGACCACAGTGGTGAACAAAGCAGCAAACATAGACATAAATTTTCCCTCTCTGGTTAGCTCTGGTTACATAAACTGTTGCATGTTCAGGACAAAACCTCTAACAGAATTAAGTCTGCTTGTACCTATCAGTTAAACAAGATTGAAAAAGGCAGCGGATTAGAGAGGTAAATAGCAGCATACAGTTAATCTGTTCTCCCCCACACACGCATCGTCCTCTTCATTCACTTTACTCCTTCACTGGGAACAAATTACGCACTGACTTCCTGATTGGACAAAAACTAGGTCGTTTAATAATTTGGTCCTTTAAATGTCAATGACCCAAGAACTGCACGTGTATAGCATTGAATTCTGACTGTGTAGAACAAATTCTCTATTTAGTATTTGTCCTCAAAAGGTTGTGGAAAACAGATTTCTATTCACTGAAACTGTCTGGTGTTAACTGTTAACAATGCTTAAAGGAATTGGTAATTTACCAACAGTTTATGGATATGTTCAGTGCATTAAAATGCCCAACATTTTATATATCTTATCTTTTATTTACATTTGAACAAAAGGTGTAATTTTCTACTTACTTACTTACTTACTTACTTTATCTATCTATCTATCTATCTATCTATCTATCTATCTATCTATCTATCTATCTATCTATCTATCTATCTATCTATCTATCTATCTATTTATTTATTTATTATGCTATTGTTATTTTTCTCCATTCTTCTTTAGTGATGAGCTCATGTATCTCCTAAATAGATGAGTAATCATTTGTTTTACAATGATGCCTTTTGTACATTGTCTTATTATCTTTTGGGAATAGCCCGTGTCATTTCCAGTAAAATAAACACGTTCTGGTTGAATAAAAGTAATGAAGCCAGAATTTGCCAGGAGTACGAATAATTTCGGTCTTGACTAAATAAAACTTGGCAATTTTAATCGAACACTGCAGTTATTGTCTAAAACTCAAACTTAAAGATGGTTTGACATAAAACATTCATTATAAAATATTTCATATTTGTAAAACGAGTTTATCAAAACCACACAGCCAAAACAAACAAAATGAATTAAATATAAAATGAAGGCAGTTGTTACCTGAGGAGCGGCGCAGAGACGGTGCAGTGGAGGTATCCGTAGATAGACCTGCCCGTTTCAGGAAGGCTGTCGCGGTTCACGCTCAGGGGGCGGGGACTCATTTACCGCTTCACGTGGGGGGGAACAGCCTGCATGTGGTCAACGGCTCTGCGCTAGTCACTAGATCAACATGCTTTTCATAAAAAGGTAGCTTCAGTTTTACATTACAAATGCATTTATATTTTACAAATACAACCATCACAGAAAAGTACAAGTTCATATATTTTAAAGTCTGTCTTCTGGTGCCACCTAGGGAACGGTGAGAACGCTCGTGCATGGCGTAATAACGTCTGTCTGTCCTTGTTAAAGTTAAACAAATCAAGTGGATGTCTCAAAAATACATAGTTTGGAATAGTAATTGATTTTTATATATTCTTGCCTTTTATATTTATCTTTGGACCCTGGTGAGGTAAAGACAAGCCATCTGACACCTTATCTACAATCTGAATAAATTGTTAGAATTTATACAATTTCACATTCCTTTAGGTTAAATGAAACTTTTAAGAGATTGGTTATACCCTACTACTTTTAGTACCTTTTAGGTACTTTATACTTGCAAATAGTAATACATAAAATAATCATTGACACATTAACATTAGTAAAGCCTGGCAATATATGAAATGATTAAAATGAGAAAATTATTGGTAAACTGCAGCAGTTGTGCTTTACATTTAGTAAGTAAGTAGTTTACAGTACTTTCTGCAAACTACTCACAATGTTACACTTGCTGGAGTAAAGATGAGATGCTGGGCTGCCACAAAGACATCTTTCTTAGTAGCAGAGTACATTTCATGAGTTTTAAAGAGTTTTAGGTGATAGCTGGATATTTATACATATAACACTTAGGAGCAGGTCATACAAAACGTTTCAATAAAAAATGATTGATGACAGAACAACGATTGTGCTCATATCCTGCTTATAAATGTATTTTAGTAAATACATATCAGCATCAGACGTCACGTTATACAAACCAAGAATGATCCAAGAAGTATGGTTGTTACTTGCGTGCGGAGTAGTATTCTTAGTGTGACACAAACTAAAACGCCTTTGTATACGTATACATGTGTCTAAATGTATTTACACAAAGGCAGTGCTTAATGTGAGTACAGAAGAAAAGTTCCGTATGTTAACAGTGCACGTAAACACAACAAACATACGTCAACTACGTCACTGTGTGACGTCGTGTTGATTTTAAGCGGAGAAATAATTTATTTATAAACTGACGCAAGGGCGCTAAATCTAAAATAAACCATGAATAAAATGTGAAATTACATATATATTCTGGTGAAGCAGCTGCACGCATGAAAGGTTAGATCATAAACTAATAAACTCGTTACGTTAGCGTCAGGTAGCGTTAAATGGAAAGTACTGGGGAAAATGACTTGCTAACACTGCCGGTGGGTCTAGCTACAGCTTAGCTAGTTAGCACGTTACGGTATCCTGGATTCTGTCCTCTGCTGTTACGTGCAGTGAATGTTTCATTGCCGTTTTCCGTTATTGGTGCGATGTGTTGTATTGTGTGCAAATTGCAAGTCAATTGGAAGTGCGTAAACTACAATGCTAGCATTAGCTTGCTAGCACCAAGCTAACGGCAGGTTGCTTCGGAGGAACCAAACGTCTACACGGCTATGTTAGCATTCGTGGAAGCAGTTTGGCTAACCTCGGCTCATTGTATTGTTCATTTATTGACCCCGTGTTGTAAACATTTGT
Organism: Betta splendens; assembly: GCF_900634795.4. Lineage (NCBI taxonomy): Eukaryota > Metazoa > Chordata > Actinopteri > Anabantiformes > Osphronemidae > Betta > Betta splendens. The sequence continues at coordinate 6,404,002 of NC_040885.2, read as the reverse complement.
AGAATTATGGCGCCCCGTATACAATTGGCGAAAGCAGCTTGGCGATGGGTGGAGACGGTGAAACCAGAAGAAATTAAACAGGAGCATATCGAGCTAGCATATCGAGTCAATCTCCCGGCCTGCAAAAGAGGAACATGCAGGTACGATATCAGGATTTCTGAAAAACCATCGTAAGTTGTGCTTATATGGGCCAAAGAAAAATAACATTAGCAGAAGTTTTGAAATCAAGCGCCTAATGACCAGTGCTACAGTAAGTTGTTAATGACCACCAAAAGTGATAAAGTTAATAATTTCCTTGTCTGTGAACTAATCATTATTGCTCTCAAACCTCCCCTGCACCATGCAACATTAAACTTTGACGATAAAGACTGACTCCATTCAGTATATCTACGTAACACCAAATGTCTGTAACATCCACAGTGCTGTGCAGCAAGAATTATGTTACTAAACCTTTTGTTGCATGTTTTTTAAAGAGTGTGTATGCAGTTTTTGCTGTAAAGTGTTAGATGCTCAGGTTAGTAATGGAAGAGTTTATGCTATAATTTGCTTTTGCAGGAGGAACTGCAAAGGGAATCCAAACTGTCTTGTGGGTATTGGTGAACAGGCGTGGCTGGGAGAGATTGATGAAAATGCTTTCCACAATATTGATGATCCAAATTCAGAGCGAAGGGACAAGGTACTTTTTATTTGTCTATACATCCAGCAGATCTTAAACTCAACGGTGTGTTTCCTGATATTGTCAATGTGTTGTAGGTGAACAAAATTTAGGCAAACAGCTAATCTTGCATCTTCAATGCTCTAACGCTTGTGCTTACTTGCAGAACACATTTGTTGGTCTGACCAACCTAGGTGCAACATGTTATGTCAACACATTCCTGCAAGTATGGTTCCACAATTTAGAGCTGCGAAGGAGACTCTACCAGTGCCACAATTCCCGAGCACAAGAACACAACATTGAATCTGGTATTTTATCTCTATGGATGTTTACTAAATTCCTGCAGCAAATAGTAACTGTCCATCTAGATAGGTTTCTTTTGTAATGTTGATTTCAGTGATAGAACGTAAAGTTATACTTTTAATGCTCTGGAGTATTTTTGGTGAGTTAAAGAATCATTTCATTCTTTCAGGCTAATGTCTATATGTTTTTCAGATTACGAACCTCAGTCCATCTGTGAACATCTGCAGTATTTGTTTGCATTGCTGCAAAACAGCAACAGAAAGTACATAGATCCTTCAGGGTTGGTGAAAGCACTGGGCCTGGACACAGGTCAGCAGCAGGTAAATCTAAATATGCTCAAAACATTAGAACTACATCACATATGACATGAGACTTTATTTACTCCAGTCCAGTTCTTTCTTATATGCTTTGTCATATGTTTTGTAGAGATTTGTATTATTTTTATTTGTGCATATAAATGTTTAGAATTACCGGGTGTCTTTCAATGGTCATTGTCATGTTGTTATTGAACTTTATGTCTTTTGTTTTCTGTTTATAAGTATGTTGGCCAATCAACTCCTAAATGCCAAGTGGAACTTTTTTCTCACTTATTACTAACATTTACTTCTCAGGATGCACAGGAGTTTTCAAAGCTTTTCTTATCGCTGTTGGAAGACACGCTGTCCAAGCAGAAGAACCCTAATCTGCAGAATGTAATCCAGCGGCAGTTCTGTGGACAATTCTCCTATGTTACAGTGTAAGATCAGAGAGTATTTAAACCTGACAAGTTAGAAAATTATAATATATTGTTGGAGGTTAGTTCATTTAAAAGCAGTGTAGTGTGTCATTTTCACGTTAGGTTGTTTGTGTGATGGCTTTATGTGAAAGCTGTCTTTGCGATATGCCCATGACCTATTAATATACCATAATTTGTCACTTTGGAGTTCTAACATAAATGCAAGCTGTTCAGCAAGCAAGAACAGCAAGCTGCTGTGCAATGCTAGCTATTCAGCTATATAACTAGTTTTGAAAGAAGTCAGGTTGTGACTGCTTTTGTCTGGTGTGTTTGTGATATCAGTTTGCAGCTTAATAAGGCTGTTTTTGCATTAACACACACCGCCTATTATTTAACATTCACTTGTCACATGAGCTGAACAAGAAGACACAAGGGGTCAGATGCCTAAAACGAAATGTGCAAATGTATTCTTTTTCTTAAATTCATAAACGCACATTTTATATGGTTTTATGTGGCTAATTTATTCTGGAATTCAAAACACTTCCCACTTCCCAAATTTGCCATGAATGAAAATAGGAGCACATAAGCACATCAGTATCTGTGCTCACTCCACTCGTGATTTGAGCTCTGCAGTCTTCTCTAACACTTGAAAAGAAATTAAAAACACGTCGTAAAAGACCATTGCATTGACATTTTTGTTGCAAATATAAAATAGCTGAAAGATGAATTACATGTTGAGACCTACTGTATAACAGTGTAAAATTAGGATTATGAACCTGCATTTGTTTTTAGATTTCTTTGTAGCATTACTGTATATCGGTAAAAGCTGTGTTGTTTTGGCTGTTTTGTAGTTGTAACCAGTGTGGACGATCATCAGCACTGCCGTCCCGATTCTATGAGTTGGAACTAAACATCCAGGGCCACAAAAACCTCACAGAATGCGTCACAGAGTTTCTGAAGGTAATCCGATTTCTGTAGCTCGATCTGTAAATCTGTTGACATTTTAAAGAGAATATAAATAAATTAGTTAATCTATTTGGGCAAATAAAAAAAATGCTGTGTTCTTTCATAATGCTTATTCCTTACACACCTTACACTTCACAGGAGGAGAACCTGGATGGGGATAATCGTTACTACTGTGAGAGCTGTCAGGGTAAACAGAATGCCACCCGAAGGATCAAACTGCACAGCCTTCCTCCCACCCTCAACCTGCAGCTCATGCGCTTTGTTTTTGACAGGTGCATAAGCAAGTCACTTTGTAATGCTACATAAAAAAGCAAATTAATGGAATAATATTGATAGGACAACATATTGTCCTAATGAACTGTTAAATGTTTACAAACTGTTTATTTAACCAATGTTAATGTACTGGGCTATATAAGGTAATATTGTCCAACACAAGCTCATTAGACTGTGTTGCTTTTTTTCAGACAAACGGGGCACAAGAAAAAGCTCAACACTTTCATCAGTTTTCCAGAGCAACTTGACATGGGCCCATTCCTAGAAGGAAATCAAGGTATTAGCAATTTCCATTCATCTGGCATCAATACATTCTTTAACTGTTTACGTTGAAAGATTAATATCAGTACAATAATTTCTGTTTAGCCTCTCAAAAGTCAACATGTTGTTATTCCAGACCAGAACTGTGTTTATGAGCTGAGTGCAGTGCTTATCCATCGGGGTATCAGCGCCTACTCAGGTCATTACATAGCACATGTGAAAGATGCTCGTACTGGTGACTGGTACAAATTCAACGATGAGGAGATTGAGAAGATGGAAGGCAAGAAGCTGCAGCTTGGCATTGAGGAGGACATTGGTGAGAGTAGAACAAACTTAATGTTGTAATCCATCTGATATTTCTGAGTACTATGACAACACTTGTTTCTAGATGTGTGTATGTGTAGTTATCAAATTGTTGCTCTCTGTTTTTGGACATCTTGGTCTCCAGCTGAGACAGTGAAGTCTCAGACACGAAAACCAAAGTGCAGCAAAGGCTACCATTGCTCCAGAAATGCTTACATGCTGGTGTACAAGGTCCAAGAAGCGGAGACCTCAGATTCCTCCAGGAACATTGTTGAGGTACCAGGTGAGGGACATAATTTTAATGTTTAAAAATTTGTTTGCTGATTTGCTAATTGTCAACACTGGACAGGTGCATTGAAGGGACAGCGGTGGTGATAGAGTGGTTGTTCTACCTATGCTAGGCTATTCAGTTGTGTATATCTCGGTGCTGCAATAGTGCTGAACCCCACCCATCACCACCACGCTCTGCTCTGTGGTCGGCTCCTCCCCCACCTAGGCGTTAGCAGCTTCGTCCTCCTCGGCATAACTCGTCTGCACTGTATTCTGGCTGGACATGTATGCAAGGAAAAACAATGGCAGAAAAAACAGTGGCACTCCTGGAGGCTGGCTTCACCTCTTTCAGCCTGACTGTTGCTGGGGAAGGTTCAGAGAAACCCAGGAAGCACTAGTTGTAGTCTGTGGGCACACGACATTCAATCTGCTGAGATGTATCAGAGGAATCTGAGTGTCCCTTCATTTTTAAATACTACCCGCCATTGTTTTGGTCAACCAATAAAAATTGTGAAGTATCACTTTAAAATTGCATTAAAACTAAGTATAGGACAGGAAAAGTGTGGGGAAATTGCTTGCAATTCAGGCTTAAACATAACTGCAGTCCAACTGCATTAAATTTTATCAAGACTTAGTTCCATCTGTCTAGCACATTTGTGTGTGCATGTAGGTGAATGACAAAAGAATTATGTACCAAAATCTTAGATTTCTTTATATACATACCAAAGCAAATCGTGTACCCCTCTAGATGTAGGAACAGACTCCAATCAGGAGGCACCCTGGACAGGTCCAGCATAGGGCTACATATGCAGGTGCTGGTTTTGAGTGTACAATATTGAAGACACCTGGTGCCACACATAATCAGCTATTTAACTCACTTTAAAACACCTGCAAGGGCTTTAAATTGCCGCTTAGTCTACAGTCTTCTGTAGGCTACACCATCATGGGGAAGACTGTACCTGGACTGGACCTGTATACAAACAACCACACCAACCTATGGACTATTTAGACTCCTCAATCAACCTAATTGCTTGTTTTTTTGGACTGTGTGATAAAACGGGAGTAAATGTCAGACATTTTCAAATTCTTCGCATACTTTCAGCTACAGAAACCATTCAAACATCAAAATATTCTGCTTTTTAATGGGAAGTGTGCTTCCATTTACCTTTTTAATATCTTTCATATTTTTTCATAAAGATTTCTCCATTGAAATGAATGGAAAAACAATTTTCAAATACTCTTCAGCCTTGTCTTCTTTCAGCGTTAGCTACTTCAGCATGCTTTTAGCTACAGACACCAGTTAAACTTTAAAACACTAAAATATTCAACTGGTAATCTTTTGTTTAGCTATTTAATATTTTTAATGGTTTCTGATCTATAGCAGTACATTCAGCATATACATTTTCAGCTTTTCCATTAGTGTGTATTGCGTGAGCTAGAGTGCGTGATGTCACAGCTAGAGTGTGAGGGCACGCTTTTTAAAGACAAACTCACTACAGCCACATTTTTTGCTCTATGAACATATTTTTTTCACTCGTTTGTATTCATACTTGTCTTCTTTCTAATGACGTGTCTGCTTAAACCCTCAGATATATACTTTAGTCTGTAGCTGCCTCAAAGCGCAGAGAGTTCCAGAATTCCTCCCATAGACTCTGATGCATTTTTTAGAGAGACTTTTTTTAGAGAAACACAGAAGTACGACATTTTGAAATCGCGGTCATAGCCACAATTTTCAGTCTTCAAACATAAAACTTACACCAGTTGCTCATTAAAGCCTTGGCATTCAAAAAGTTGAGTTATTTTTTGGGATGGGTATTATGGTTTTTCTGTAAAGAGCCTGTTTAGGCTGGGTGCAACTCTGCTTTCAGAGAGCTGAATGAGCCTGATTTTCCCACCTTTCGTCTCCATGACAACAGCGCAACTGCAGCTTTGACTGACAGGTCAAACTCCTGATGCTCGGTGTAGCAACTCTATGCATATTACTGATTAGTTCATCACACTATTTGATTGTTTAGTAATTAATCCGACACTTCCTCTGAATCCTTTCAAAATAAATGCACCTAAAAATAGCAATATTTCTATATTTCTGCTTTGAGTAGTTCATGAGACGATTTTACAATTTAGCAATTATGCACACACGCTTTTTCCCTATCCTTTTAAAAATATAAACAACAATTCAATTCATTAGCTTTTTTTAGTAATTTTTATGCCTCTAAATGGTTGATGACTGCTAATTAAAAACTCTAGCAATTGCCCACACTGTCAAAACAAAAGCAGCAATGTAAAACTTTAAGTTTTCTGGTTTTGCCTCGTTAAATATGACTACTTAAAGAGACTGGTTTATAGTTTAGTAATTACCCACACACACTTCAAATCCTTTCAAAATAAAAGCATTAATCCAAAGCTTCAGCATAAATAGCCCTTTTTCTGGTTTTGGATGGTTAGTAATAATTACTCTTTACAGTTTAGCAATTTAGGACACACACTTCCTCAACATTCTTTCAAAATAAAAGCACCAATCCAAATCTTAAGCTTTAATAGCACTATTTCTGCTTCTGACTGGATGATTATGACTAATTAATGAGACTATTTTACTAAAGCGCCAACTTTTCTCAATTTAAAATTCAACCACTTCCTCTGCAGCTACTTTCAGCTATATTGAATATTTCCACAGCTTTATGCTATTCTTTCAGCTCTTTAACTCAAAACTATTTATTTATAATAATGTTTTGATCCATTAAGCTATATTCCATCAAACTAAGCAAACCTTTAAACACTTCCTTGAAATTCAGCAAATCTTTTTTAAGTTTCCGCCATCTGAAATTAAATTACTTCTTCTGTAAATATTCAGCTCTGTTTAAACAATTTCTAATTCTCTTCAGATGTATTCATCTATGATTTGAATGCTTGTTTTAAATGTTTCAGCAATTCTTTAGAAATACATTTAGCATGGAAGCATTCACTGTGCATTTTCCTGTGGAAATGCTTTATCTAGGTACTACTTATTTATTCTATTGCTGATGGTGTTCCTTTTTTAGCCTTTCTTCAGAGGTTGGTGGACCAAGACAATCACAAATTTGAGGAGTGGTGCAGTGAGATGGCCGACATGAGAAAACAGAGTGTAGACAAAGGCAAAGCCAAACACGAGGAGGTGAAAGAACTCTATGAGCTTTTACCCGCAATGGACGGTTAGTAGCAACATTCCCTCATCACCCACAGAAACACAAGAGACACGTGTTTACACACTGTATGTCTTGTCTCTGAGATCAAGATCAGGCATTTTGTTTTGGACACAGGTGGTTTAATAAAGGGGCAAAGTAATAGACCTATTTAAAGCTGACCTCAAGAAATCCAATGAAAGTAGCAGAGTAGTAGTAGTAATTTTATTCATTCAAGCACTGGGTGAATGTGAAAATGTGATGACTGCATGTAATAGCGGTCAGTCATAGGACATGATAAAAAATATTCATGTTCTTACTAAAATTGCAACCATTACCTGTATAATTACTTATTTAATTGATCACTAGGTAGCTAACTAACCATATTAAATAGTACTTACTCTGTGACGCAGGTACACATTGTCACCTTTCAAGAGTATCATATCATATATAACGGGCTCGTTTCCTGGTTTCTGACCACAATTATTTTTTACTCTGTGGTATTTTGACATTCTGTATTCTGTAGATAATGTGGTCAGAATTGTGTTTTTTCACTGATCAAAATAGCCAGACAATGTACATTGGGGCACTTACATTTTCTACAGATTGCTGAGGTCATCTTATTTCCACAGCACTAATGAGCTCAGCCCCTAATCCCCCTTTTGTAGTTTGAAAAACTATTGCTTAGTTCCCATTTGCCTACTACATTTAACTTGTAGTACAGCTCCTCCTGTTGGTAAAACTACAGCTGAACTTGAACGTATAATCTTTTACTTACGATGATCTCTTGTCTAAAGTGTTTTTCCATGCTCTTCCTCTTCAGGTGGACCATATGAGTTCATCCCTCTGGAGTGGCTGAAGAAGTGGCTGGACGACTCCACCGCAACAAAAGAAATTGATAACTCCCTCTTTCTTTGTTGTCACAACAAATTGCATCCGGATAAGGTGGGCGATTCCAAGAGAGTCTCACTGCAGGCTGCTGAGCTACTCTACAAGCGCTATGGTGGAGGTCCACGACTGGACAGTAAGTCCTCTAAATTCTATGGTCTGTTTGAAAATCACAAGCTCCTGCCAAACAACATTTTTTAAATTGACTTAATTTTAAAGGGTTCACCTTCTGTAGCTTACCTTTCCAAATCACTTTTAGCTCATAATTGTGTTTATGTAACTGCTTTGTGTTGTGTGCTGTGTTGAGCAGCAAGTGAGAGTTATCATTATGACTTAGAAAATGTTAGGTGAAGCATTATCCTTTTTTATTTTGATGCTACTTCAGACTAAAGATGATGTGTATTGTCAACAACTTGCATAAGGATTTGAATTGTCAGCATGTCTCATGTATAACATCTTGATATATCTATAATATATCTTAACTGATCTATCATAGAAACAGTAGGTTTTTACATCTTGAGTAGCTAGCATATACCAGTCTTGGTGAGTGGCTCTAAGCAAATATAACTTTTGTGTGTTTTTGCAGACTCCTCTATGTGTAGAGTGTGTGTTGGCCAGCGGTGTAGAGTGCTACGGTTGAAGAACCAGCTAAATGAAGATTACAAAGAAGTTTCCAATCTAATCAAGCGCACCCTCAGGTGACCAATGTCAAGAAAAGTGTTAATAGATGGCAGTGTACACATGGAGTTGATGATGGTGGTAAATGATTGAAACATATTAGGCAGGAATTCCAATAGGGGATAGTTTGAAAACTATCTTATTTCTTCAAGGAAAAAAATGATCTGAATCAGAAAAGCAGCTTCAAGTATGTATGGCTATCGTGCACTGTTCTTACATATATGTGTCTTTTCCTCAGCGGTGAGGGCTACTGGGTGGGTAAAGCATCTCTGCGTTCCTGGAGGCAACTGGCTTTGGAGCAGCTAGAGGAAGATGAGCATGAAACCAAGCACAGTAATGGGCAAACAAACGGACAGGGACCACACACTAACAACAGCAAAGGTAAGAGAAGCTGGTTCAATGTCCGTTAATCCATCTATATACATGACTACAATATGTAAAGTAATTTTTGTCCCACTGACTTCAAGTAAATTCTGGCCACCTCTTCAGATACTGAGCATTAACAATCTTAAATTGTTTAACTGTAGAGTTTCTTCCAGAGCTCTCTGAAGTCAATGAGGATGAGATGAGAACTTTCAATGAAGACATCGTCTGCAGTCATGGTACTGTTACATCATCTACAGCTGTCTTAGCAAAAAGTCTATAGAATGGCCTTGTAAATATAAAACATATGTTAGTGGTTTCCAGTTGTTTTCAAGGTTGATTAGTGGAACACATGAGGTGAACAGTGTAGTAAGAAGGGTTTCTGCCCTGTACTGTTCATCTGATATGCCTCTGAATTCGCAACAGTTCTCTGCTAATTACTGCCATAAGCTCATCTTGACTTGCATCTTGCTCCACTCAGATTGCATCCAGACCTAACAAAAGCTGTTAAGGAATGGTCAATAAAACATTTGGTGCTATTTGTTCTGTTTCTATTAATGTTGCACCTATTGACATCTGAAAAAACTACAAATGCAATTTATTTTTACTTAGATTTGTTTTAAAGATGTCTTGTCCAGGGACCTCGCGTCATTTTATGTATATTTAAGTGAGAGTAAGAGGAATAAGAAAATACGTTTTTGACTTTTTAACAATTAAACTTTATTAAGGAAAAGGTACATAATTGTAACTCAGAAATCAGACTTCGCTATGACTGATGAATTAAATGTGTTTTCCTGCTGTAGGGAATCTGAGTATTGCGGAAACTGAACGAAAGCTGGTATCTTCTGAAGTTTGGACTAAACTAAGAGCATACTTCCCTAAAGCCCCAGAATTTACACAAAACCAAGAGTCCTGTCAGCAGTGCTTAGTGAGTAAACTCTTTTAACCCTACCAAACTACTGTATCCCACCTTTATTATGTCTTTCAAATTTTGGGGAAATAATAATATAATGTATGTGCTGATGTTTCTATGGTTGTTTATCAGCACAGATTTCTTTGTTTTGTAGTATTGCAACATTTAAAACAGTCATGTCTTGTGCATAAACGTTTTAAAACACTGTGGAACATCATAGTTCACCTACTATTAAGAGTATTGCTATACTGTAGCCTATTAATACATTAAGCTGTTGCTGTATGTGTAGGTCTTTTGTGTTGTGAAGCATTTATGGACTGTACAAAAGCCTAGTCATCCATGACCAAAGCCAGCAAATCATTCATTCATTAATTTCATATGGAATCAATCAAATGTCCTAGGTCGCCCTCTAAGAAAACAAAAAATTTACAAAAATATCACTGGTTATGCTTACAGAGAGCTTAAAGTGACTTTCCGTAGATCAAGTTTATAGGGAGTTTTATGAAAACCCACTGCTGGAGACATTACATCAAAGGACATTAAGCTTTTTTTTTTTTTAATTAAATCAAGATTTACAAATGTTGTGATGAATGTTTACAAAAGAAGTTGTTAGCTGCTTAGTAGGACAACCTTACCGATAGTAACATTATTCCAATGAGACACAGTGGATTCACCCACTTCAAGGTGTTGCAGATTAACACTGTTTATTCTGTAGTCTGCTTTTTTCTGCTGGGATACAGAAGATGTGACCTGGTTATTGTCGTAGGCTCTTACAGAAACAGAAAACAAGCTTTCTTCTTCTTGTGTAACCAGACATTGGAGCAGGAGGAAAAGGACAATGAGGCAGTAAGTAAGATGATGGCCCTAGACCAGAAGAACCAACTGCTCAACCTCTTCCATGAGAAGAATCGTCCGATTCTTACTAAGTGGCCTCAGGTAGACACAAACTCTAGCACTGCATTACCTGATATCACCTCACTTAAGCATTACATTGATAGGAAAACTGCCTGTCTCTCTGGCAAAGTGCCTATGATGATGTGTACTGAAAACAATTATCTGCAATATCTTCATTTGTTTTTCTAGGATACAGATGTACTTTACATAGTCCCTCTATATTTTGTGGATGAGTGGAAAAAATTTATCAGGTATGTCTGTTACAGTGTGATTTCAACAAAAATGTTTTTTTGTCATGTTGAAATAAACCTTTAATGTACATATAAAAGTAAGGAATTTGACATAACCATTAGGTATCACATTTATACTGACTGAAACAGAGTTGATCAGTCCCTAATGATGTTTATTATGGCACTGAGTTAAATATGTTAATTGTGTGTGTTTTCAAGGAGGCCGACAAAATCGTCTCCAGTGTCTAATGTTGGCAACGCCTTGCTGCTCTGTCCCCATGGAGGCTTCATGTTCACCTATGACTCCCTAATAAACGGAGATGCACAACAGTGAGTTCTGCTTTTTTGAGGTTTGCTTTGAAAAGCAAAATAGTAGTTAGGGGTTACAAAAAGTTCAAACCTAGACCAGAACCAAACTGGCCAATATTTGAGGCTAATTTTACTATTAGAAACTCCCTAGACATTTGGATATCTCATACTGTTATTTATTGTATTGATACTAATGCTCAAAGCAGAAGATCACTACTACAATACATGTTTCAAGTGATGTCTGTCCGGGGGAAAAAAATAGACGTGGCCTCTACGACTACTGTACAAGCTGCATTCATTATAACATTTCAAAGAAGGAGAAGAAGTGTTTGTAATGGGTCTCATTTGGTGCTGTTTGTTCTGCACAGTGTAGCTTTGCTCTGGCCCAGCGAATGGGAAGTGATCAGCAGACTCTTCATTGTTGATCAGCCAATTTCCATCCACTGCTTCAAACAAACCACACCAAGTGGTCCCACTGCTGAATACACCACTCAGCCTGGTAAGGTTCTTTAGTTTTTGGAGTTTTATACCTACTGTCACAGACTCTAATCTGTTTTTTACATTTAATGTCCCTTATGCATATGAAAAATAATGTGTGGCTAGTTGGGTTTGCCTGATTTAGTTTTTTTTTTTTTAATTTAATACTGATGGGTGGGTGTTTTTGTTCAGATCTTTGCTGGGAGTGCAGAGAGGGCTTTCTTTTTCAGCAGCAGAGGGACCTTAGAGAATATACTCAAGCAACCATCTACATCCGAAAAGTTGTAGAAGACAAGATGGTACGGCCAAACACTTATGATTGTATTTGTTCATGCATTATATAAAATGACATTGTTCCTTCTGACATTTTACTGTTTTTACCTGTTGGTAGATGATGAAGGAAGTGGCTCCAGAGATGAATGCCAGCAGTTCAGAGGCGGAAGAGGAAAAAGAAGATCAGCCAAAGATGGACGGAGAGAAAGACCCAGACTTCAGCCAAGTGAGTTCATCGTCGTGCATAGTGAACAAAGTCGTGGAACCACATGAGATTGTGTTGTGTTTTTTTCAGTCACAAGACAGTGCAAAGCGGCTCAAGCTGAATGACAATAGCATTGCAAAATTAGCAGTTGCTGCTCCTGTGAGTAATTCGACCAAACTAGGAGGAATCCGGAGAAGCACGCGGCACAGGAAGCTCCGTGGAGAGAAAGCACTCATTGTTTCAGCTAATCAGACACTCAAAGAACTGAAAATACAGGTGAGGGCTCTAGATGACTGGATCCAGTGCTACATGTATTAACCACTTTGCATATACAAAGCTTACTGTGCTTGTGACCCTGTAGATTATGCACGCCTTCTCCGTGGCACCATTTGACCAGAACCTCTCTATTAATGGAAAATGTCTGACCGATGACTCTGCAACACTAGGCAGTCTGGGTGTCATCCCCGAGAGTATCATCTGTCTCAAGGTATGGCCTGCTGTTTACAGTGGAGCTAAACAAAGGCCTGATTGTGAGTCACCATCAGTGTATAGTTTAATGCTATTGTTTCCACACAGGCTGATGAGCCAATAGCAGACTATGCTGCGATGGATGATGTCTATCAGGGTAAGTGGTGTTACCTTTAATACCTAATATAAATTAATTGTTTACCATAATAATGATAATAATGGAATAAAGCTTTTACTAATTGATGAAATCGTCTTTCCCTTTGTAAACAGTGAGAATGCCTGAAGAGGGATTTAAAGGTGAGCATTTATACTTTATTGACTAAATGATACAATGAGAAACAAAACAAACAAAAACTGGGTATATGTGTTCTTGTAAAAATAGTACATGCCAAAGGTCACTCACTATGTTAAAACACACGAGTTGCATTTCTTAACTTCAGAATGTGTGAGAGAAACTACTTGCTTGTTGCTTGGATAAACCTCAGCTCACTATACAGTTTAACATGTAACTTGTCAAAACATACAACCTGGTTCTAAAATAAATACTGGAGAAAAAAAACGGCATCATAGTTACGGTATACAGTGTTTTGACCAGACCCATAGCTTTGTTGCTAATTTCATGTCTTGCTGTGGATAGCTGATGTGTTTACGTTGCTTTGTTTTTTATTGTGTTGGATCTAACAGTGTCTCTCTGCAGGCACTGGGCTTCTCGGGCACTGAGGAAAATTGTTCTGTAGCAACGCTTGAATTGGACAGACGACAGACGTGTTTTGGGGGAGGCTTAAATTTGTTAACTGTTCATATATAAATAAGTGCTTTAATTTGTTTTTTACATTTTGAGTAGGGGTTCTTTAATAAAACTGTGACTATGTTGCAAAGCCACTGTTTTTCTCTGAACAAGATAAGCTGGCTTTTGATATTTAAATCTTTCTGAAGGACTCAGTGGAGTTAGTGCTTCTAGTCTGCCTGTTGAAAACTGGTTGACACTGAGTGAGTTGGTTTGGCTTGAAAAGAAATTTTACTGTTACTTATGAAAATAAGTTTTGTTTTTTACTCTTTTAAATTATAGCAGATGAAAATTTCAACATAATGTTCTTTCTTTCCATTATGTGAAAGCTTGTGTTCTACCTGCTGAGTTTTCAGGTTTGTCCACAGAATGCGCGACTAATCGTTAAATATTACATATATAACTGCTCTTTAATGTTAGAACATTTATTACCTCTACAGAAAATCTATATCCATATTACTCCATGTGGCATTTACAGTTCAATAGCTGCACTGTATGTATAGAGGCAGATTCCTGCAAATGTTTCAGCTGCATAAACCTTGTCAAATGGAAGCGACAACCAGAATGCAAGCAATGATATGGTCGCTTGTTTTCAGTTATTTCTTATGGACAATAAAGTTATTTTCAAAGCAGTTCTGTGCTGATACACTTGAAATTAATACACTAAATAAAACCAATAAAACTGGCAAATGGTATGTGGTTTTGGTGGTACAGTGTCTCTGAGAGCTTCTCTGTGGCATTTGGATCATGTTAACTCCTCTAAAGCGAGTGTATTATGTAAAATGAAATGAATGAATGAACTGCAACACCATGCTTTGTTGCTAAAGTACCTGTCCAAAAGTAAATAGAAACTGAACTGAAACACAACATTTACTAACTAAATGTATGTTTAAAAAATGGAGGATTCATTCACATGGGCATGTGACATTCTTTTTTAGTTTTTTTCTGCTGATGGTGAAATAATACAGAGCTCCATGTTAGAATCTGTTGAACTTAATTATTGATAAACAGCCACTTCATTGTGTCAATTAAGACTGCAGCAAATGAGAAAATAATGAAAACAACAATGATTTAACAAAGCACATAAATCCTAAAGTCTATATCACTAGCACCGAACAATCACACACACTATATTTGGCGAAATGTCCTTGGAATTACTTGAAAAAACGTAACGCGGTTTTACAAAGTATCCCAAGTCATTCACGTGAATTTACAGTCGATTTGTCAATTTAAATTACGTACGCCGCAACAGGAAGTGACCCCATTCGCTCGCCGTAGCGCCTGTCGCCATTTTCAAAACTGCTAAGCTTTATTGCGCACATTTGTCCAGCAAAGACGTTTAAATAAAGAAGCGGATCGTTTGAATTCTTTAAGGTAAAGACATCCACTCAGTGGAAGCTCAGCGACTTTAGGGTGTTCTTCAGACAGCACTGCTGCTAATACCCACTGCGATTCTGTAGGGTCGATAACATTAGCATGCATTGCTAAAGCTAGTAATGTGCAACCTGCCGGTCTGGCTAGCTTGTGTTGTGTGTGGATAAACTCGGCTATCAGCAATGAGATGGCGACCTTCTTAACGTTGCAAAAGTACAATTGTTTTGAAATTAATGTGTTTACAGTGGTTTTCAAAATATTAAATAACAGACTAATAAAGTAATATAAAAATAAATAGCTTGTTACAGATCATGAGTCAAA
The DNA here is from genome assembly GCF_900634795.4 of Betta splendens. NCBI lineage: Eukaryota > Metazoa > Chordata > Actinopteri > Anabantiformes > Osphronemidae > Betta > Betta splendens. Next base: position 6,388,918 of record NC_040885.2, on the reverse strand, counting down.
CAACATTCTCTATGAACTTTTAACAAACACACCTATAATGAAATTACTAATAACGACTTCCCTGCTATTTGATCATAAATATCCCCTGGTCGATATAATGTTGTTTCATTGATACTGAAAAAGAGACATATTCGTTTTTCCAGCTGTGTTCTGACAAGAGGATATAATGATGGAGCTTCCCAACTACAGCAGCCAGCTGATGCAGCAGCTGTGGGCCCTGAGGAAAGAGGGCACCTTCTGTGACTGCACCATCCTGGTGGGAGACAGCCCTCACCGTGCACACAAACTAGTTTTGGCCGCCTCCAGCATGCTCTTCAGGTAGTCACCTAGACGTTTTACATGAGTCTGCAGGCGTTGGTGGTGTTCGTATGAATATTCCATTCTTTTAAACAAGGCCAAGGTAGAACAATATTCCACATACTCTCATTTGTTTCTTTTTCAAACCATGTTAAAAATGTGAAGTTTGTAATAAGTTTTTTTTTAATGTGGAGGCCGCAGTGTTCTTAAACATACTAACATGACCTCCTTCTGCCTCAGGTCCCTCCTGGATGGTTCCGACACCATTTCCATCGACACAGCTGTGGTGTCCTCCCAGGAATTTGGCTGCCTGCTGGACATGGTGTACACCGGCAAGCTGCCCGTGGGCAAACACAATGTTAGCCGCATTGTTGCAGCTGCGGACAATCTGCAGATGTTTGACGTAGCAGTCTGCTTTAAAAATGTTCTCACCAGCCTTGTGAACCAGCAGCCGCCTGTCCAGATTCTTTCTACACAGACTTCAAACCACTGCATGATAAACAAAGCTCAGTGTGTGAACCCTGGTGGTTCATCTACATCTAATAAGGATGACTCAGCTTCACGCAAGATTGAGCTAAAGATGGAAAACTGTCAGGCTGACGGTACAGATGAGCCACTAAGAGCCTATGTGGAACATTCAGAGTCTTTAGGTTGGTTTACCAATGTGCCCAAAGCATAAACTTACTGAATAACAGTTTAGTAGGCAGGATTGTACAACACTATTTCATATTTTTGTACACAGAGCCTGAAAAAGTCAAATCTTCAGCCAGGTTGCCCAGTGACTCTAGCACTGGTCTTCTGGAACATTCCTCTCAGCTTGTGGAGCTTCTTAGCAACATGCCATCTGTCCTGGAGCTTCTGAGCCAGGCAGCACAGAGCAGTCTGGATGAAGAGCAGAGCCAGGTAGGACACAGATCATATCATATCTTTGCACGAAAGGAAGGAAATAATAAAACATCTGCTCTGGCCAGGTTGTGATTCACTGCTGTAACAAGGCAGATCCCAGCTCAGCGTTGGAGAGCCTCATAAGCAGAGTGAAAGAAGGGAAGGTCAGTGAGGGAGCACTCTGTAAGCTGCTACAGACTGTCCAGAACAACGCTTTTTCCACCTTCCCTCCATCACTGGTTCCTCTGCTCAAGGACAAGGAAAACACACAAACGCCAATCAGTGACGAAACGAAAGGTGAGGAAGTGCACAATGATGTTGAATTCATTTGTTGTTTTGGGGGTACTGCTCTGAATCAGTTGTGTAATCTTTTATTCTATAGTGGAGTCAGTTCAGCAGAATGGATCCACCAGTGAAATAAATCAGATGGAGGAGGGAGAAGAAGCAAACACCAAGGAGGATACCGGAAATGAAGACAAAGAAACAAACTCTGCATCAGACTCCTCTTCGCCTCCTCCATCTTCGTCCCAGTCGTCCTCCAAACCTTTCTCCTGTCGCTGGTGTAAGAAGGATTTTGCCTACAAGTGTCGGATGCTGGCCCATGTGAAGCGCTGCTCCATGTCTCAGGAGCGCAAGCAGCAGTGTCCACAGTGTCCAAAGAAGTTGCCCAATCCCCGCGCCCTGCTGCGCCATCAGGTTGAAGCTCACCGCAACACTGCTCGTGTCAAGAAGAAGGTGGCCTGTGACCTGTGTGGGCGCACCTTTGCCCACCCCTCAGGTAAGAACAAGCTGCTTTGGAAACCGCAAAACCTGGAACACAAACTTAAGTTGCTGTCGGCCCGTCCCATCACGTTGCAGGTATGATTTACCACAAACGAACTGAGCACTTTGAGGAGAAGCCATTTGTCTGTGAGGAATGTGGTGCAAAGTTTGGTGCCAACTCATCCCTGAAGAATCACATGCGTCTGCACACTGGAGAGAAACCGTACCACTGCAAACACTGCGACATGAGCTTCAGCGTGGCTGCAGCGCTCGCTTACCACACCAAGAAGAAACACTCAGAGGGTAAAATACACACACCAACTGCAGTCTACCGTCCCAGTTAATTGTGATGATGTGTTAACTTTATTTATTTCAGAACTAAATCTGTGCATTGAGCCATGTCTTGCCTGTAATATTTGTACTTGTCCAGCCAGTGCTGATGCTTACTTTACTTTTGCATTACTTTAAGGGAAGATGTACGTGTGTCAGTACTGCAAGGCCGTCTTTGCCCAGTCCATTGAGCTGACGCGTCACGTGCGAACACACACCGGTGATCGGCCTTACGTGTGTCGGGAATGTGGCAAAGGATACAGTCAGGCCAGTGGACTCACTGTTCACCTGCACACGTTCCACAGTACGAGCGCACAATCACTCATTCATTTGTCACATAAATTAGAAAAAGGAGAAAAAGAACAACAATATTATATTTCACATAAATTTCTAAACACATGTGAATAGTAATACTGTTTGATAACCTGGTGCCCACACATTTTCAGACTTGTCAGAGCCCCACGACTGTCAGAAGTGCTGCTTCAGCTTCTCATCACTGGAGGAGCATCGGCAGCATATTCAGGAGTTCCACCCGAAGGAGTTTCACAAATGCCCCATCTGCAACAAGGTGTTCACCAGCGTCAGTCTTCTCGACAAACACAAGGTCACACACATGGGAAACAAGCCCTTTAGCTGTGACATCTGTAACAAGTCCTACCAGGTGGGTTGCACTTGCTCAGCCTCATTGCCAGGTTTTACGTTAATCACACAAAGCATTATGTTCTTTCATCAATATGTTTGTCCCTCTGTTTTACCACAGCAACTATCAGGTCTGTGGTATCATAACAGGACCAACCACCCTGATGTGTTTGCTAACCACACTCGGCAGCTCAAGACCCTGGTCCAGTGTGATGTTTGTTTCAAGTTCTTCCCCAGCACTGCCAGTTTGGCCAAACATCAAGCTGCTGAGCACCAAGGTGAGGACAGGCAAGCTTTTACCACAGGTCCACATAATACTGATAAAGTATAACAGTTTGATAACTGAGAATTATATTAATCAGACCGTTTTAGGCTGTTGTTTTAATACGAGAAGCTTGGCTTCTGTACTTTTATTATAAGCTTTGTTGAGCCAAGAGGTTCACAGTTCTCAGCAACTGATGACTTCTTCACTTGGGTCCTTTTTGTATCAACTGATCTGAGACATAACACCGGAGGCATTACAATGAGATGTAATAAATCAGATGGATACTTATGATGGAACCGTATTCAGTAGACGGTTCTTACACAGCAGCTGTTCTTCCCTTACTTATCCAGGCTCAGCTACATCAACGGGCAAAGAAGAGGAGATGCAGGAGCACAACAGCCAGCACCAGAGCCAGAGTGGAGATCCTGTAAGGTGCCCCCTCTGCCCTATGGCACTCACGTCCCAATGTGAACTGCAGAAGCACCTGCTCTGCTGCCACGTGGAGACCCAGGAGGAGCCGGAGACCACGGAGGAGCAGGCTTCCACCTCCAGCACCGTAAGGAACTCTGTCTGCACTATGTATATACAACTTCAAAAATCTTGTTTAACCAGTGGCTCAAGTGCTAGAGCAGCCTCTCAGCAATTATAGAACCTGTGTTCAGTTCCTTTTACAGTTCCGCTGTTCATGAGGTAAAGTGTCACTGGGCAGGACACGGGGGCTCCAAGAGGCCCCAGTGTGTCAGGCTCTATAATCTGTGTGAATGCATGGCTGCTTGCATGTATGAGTGGGTGAATGAAAAGCAGTGTCAAAGGCAGAAAAGTGCTACATACTGTAAGGTACACCACAGACCGCATCTAATAGAACATCACGATTTTGTCTCACTTAAACAGGTGAATTCAGCAGATGATGGCGGGGCGGTCATTTCTGAGGAGCATGTGCAGCAGGTGCTAGTAGCCCTGGCAGGTGCAGGAGAGAGTGGCTCATCCACAGAGGTGGTGGAGGTCAACATGTACGACCTACTCAACAGCTCCGTCACCTTCATCTGTCCCACCCCCTGAACAATGAGCTTTGACCTCCGGAGCATCATGTTCTGTATCATCTCCTTTGATTACAAATGAACTGACACAGACTGGCTCATTGTTTTCTGCACTTTATTGGCTTTTTGACTGACCTGGATTTTCTTTGTTGTGTGTGATGCTAAATGTGAGGGAAAAATACAAAATACTACCTTAAAATGATACCAGCAAAACTAAAAGGAGTGTGGTGAAACAGGGTGGCTATAGGTCCATATTTTAAATATTACAATTGCAAATGTATTTTATTGTTTATTACAGAAGCCAAGGTCTAGTAGCAACCTGCTTAAACAGAGGAATAAAAACCTATAGTTTCAAACTGTCTGTGGGATATATTCACATGAGCAGGTTTAGGATTCACACTAGAACATTAAAGACTGATCTTTGACAGGAGTTTGTCTCTCTATATGTTGTACTGAAATGCTAGATGTGAAGCCCAGTGTTCATGTATATAATGCTGAAGGTTAAGGAAGACAAGGTTTTACAGATATTACATGTCAGGGTTGGTCAGAAACAAAATGATGACCTGTTTGCGGCAATAGCATTTGTGCCTTTGGCTCTTTAACAAGCACCCGTGTTGTTTCCTCAGATAATAAAACCAAACAAGTGAGGAACATGGGTCAGATGTGGTGACACCATGAACCCAAGGTATGCTGTGTAGTTTCCACGGTTTATTTCAAGGTGTATCCTTTACATCAACCGATCCCACAGAACCCCTCTTGTGTTCATAATAAAGGCTTACATCCTTTGTTAAATGATGTAAACTTTCTAAAGAAATTGCTGATATAAGCAGCTCTTGCATATTAAAACATGAAAACCCACCGACTTTGACACGAGGAAACTGATGAACTAATGTTCGGGCTTGATGACAAAAGAACCAATGTAACTGTACTCGTAAAAGGCTTTACATGGCAGCCATAAGTAGTCAAAACACAAACCAGCCTCATCACAGATAGATAAATAAGTACAAGGTACAGGCTGGAATAGAAATACGGTTCCAAAGCTTGATTCACCCTCAGAAACCAGATTACACTTAGTAATTAGTGCAAATATGTGTCTGGACAGGCAGCTGACTCTACCCTGGGCAGGAACCATGACAACCGTCCTCTGTGAGCCGTTTTCTAGCACAGTAACCTGTGTCTGTACTTATTTCAGCAAAGTTTAGGTTCTTCACTGAGCACTATGTGGCGACTCCAACTAAACTATTCAAGAGTCCAGGAGGAACATGAGCAATACTATGAAGCATTTGGGTACAAAACATCCATCAACCTCAAGATTTCAACCCAGAATGTATTAGCCATAACATGCTTATTGCATTCTCCTCATCACTTGATGCCACAGTAACAGATGAAAGCGGATGTCCTTTTCTGTGCTTCTTAGGTGGTTATCTTCTTGCGGGGCAGGTAGGCATTAGTGATCTGGGTCATCACCACCAGGGCAGGAAAAAGTGGGAGGAGGAGGAACGCCCACCAAGCAACCCCTCGCACGGTCGCCTGGAACCAGTCTGAGAACATGGCCAACATCACTGTCGCCGTGGCCAGCAGATAGACGACCAGGCCGCAGGTGGCGTGGTACAGCTTCAGCCGGGGCGGAGACGACGGGCGCAGCAGCTTGGGGAACAGCACGCACATGCCGCACGCTGCCTGGAGCACGGTGGCAGCCAAGGTGCACACGCCCAGCAGGCTGTGCCAGCTGACCAGGTGGGAGCGCTGGGACACGTTCTTACTGGCCACCATGAAGCCCAGTCCGGTGGCTGCAGCTATCAGGGCCAGAGCCTGGCAGAACCAGTGGAGGCGGATTTTACCGTTCCGAGATCTGAAGCAGAAGAGAGCGCCCTCCACTGAGAAGAGGAGGACACCTTCAGTCATACACAGGCAGTACTGCAGGAGGGAGAAGAAAGGACGCGTTAACACACTGTGTCCTTTAAGGCTCCCGCAGGTCATTATTACACAGGAGACCTGTGCTCAGAACTACGTCCAGTGTGTTTTACTTGCATTTTTCCATCATGTCTATTTGTTTGATCTTTCAGTGAGTCAGAAACACACTGTGTGAACGCGGTGGTTACAATTAAGGAATTTAATTAGGTGCATTGAAAAACACTGAAACAATAACACTTGTGTAAGTTATACCACCTTTTACACATTTCAAATATGGAGAAATGGCACCTCCAAGTGGAGCTGTCACAGCAGCCCATCAGACACAGGGTCAGAGGTCAGTAGGAGTCAATCAGGCATAATTGTCTTTTACTATAGATGATTTGAAGAAAGGCTGATATGTCAAATGTTTACACCTTAAAAGGAAGAACGGTTTCCACATGTGATCCGCCAACCTACTGTGATGATGCTCAACTGCAGTGGCTAAAGCATCATCACATTGGACTGTAGTGTAACACTATCTGACAATGATGTAACACGACCGGTTGCACTCTCTTCTATCTATTATTCAAAGTGGAAAAAAGACACATGAGATGTAAAGTTTTACAGCTTAGACTTTGCCTGAGGAAATACTAGTTGACATGTAAAAGATAAAACTATATGCTAAAAAAAATATCAATAGTATTTATTTTCAGCCAGTGTTTAATTAGTTTTATTTAGCTGTCAATTCAGTTTAATTCTCTTGTTTGATACTCATTTTAGTAAACATCCATGAGACAAAACTACGTCCATGCCCTGTCTACAGGTGCAGAACCAAACTTGTTAACATGGGACCAGATTACAGTCAATATTATATTATGAAAGTATCTTTCTTTCAATTACACTGATACGAGCCAGCAACGTTTTTTACTGTGGTCAACATGCTGACTCTTGAGGCAGATCTACAAAGAATGCAGAAGTAGAAAATATGAAGTTAAAGCAGGTTATAAAACCTGCTAGTTTAAGACGGCGGGTGAAAGCAAGTTAACACGGGTGCAAATGACCCACTACATATAAACTGTACTATAACATCAATATACCGTCTGTACGTGATAATGGGATACGGAGTAACGTGAACTTACAGCTACAGACATACACACTGGATGCCAGGAAAACAGGCCTGCAACAGAGAAGAATATCAGTATCAGCAGCTTCAAGTAGCTACAAAAGTGTTGAAAGTTGAGAATCCAGGTTTTCTACAAGATAAAAGGCTCCATTAACATTTGATCACCTAAGGGACAATCACAATACCTTCAGAACGCGACCACACTGCTGAAGGAACAGTGGGAGCAGGTTTCAAGTGACTGCACATCATCTCGAATGGCACCTTGTGCCCTAATTGCATGAAGCTTCACCACCGTTCACGGATCCAAACGGGAGAAGGGTTCAGTTGCTACTTACTGGGATAAGAACCATTGTTTAAGCCCAATGAAAATAACTAATTAGTTCCTAGAACTTGACATATTTAATGGCGTTTCAAACGATGCACTGAACAAATCCAAAATACGCAAGCGGGTTCGATTGCTTTAACTTCAGTGTTCTTATTACTCGCTCTTAAAATGACACACCGAACCTCCGCATGCGTCCGCCCGTGTGCTGGTCATCAACTCAAAGCGTGTATTTACTCACTGGTTCCAGGTCTAGACAGCAGAGAGACTGTGAGCGTCAGGCCCAGGCCGGTGACATGAGCCGCGACCACCGCCGCCCTCCGCAGCCACACGTAGAGCCAGAACTCCCGCATCCCCAGCCCCTCTCCCACCGGACTGTACGGGACGTCGGACCGCATCCCGCTGAGCCAGCTGAGGCTACCTGCCGCTAGCTGCGCGTGCGCGAGGCGCTACTGCTGTAGAGGGACTCGACAATAAGCTGCACGAGCTCCATGATCACCCAGCGTCCTCAATATGAGTGTGGACCTACGGCACATCCGTAAACAACAATTGTCAAGCTGCAAACTTTACTTCCGGTATGGTGCGTTTGCGTTCATAATAGTGCTGCTCTTGCCACACAATTCCACAGCAAGTAAAAATAGGATGTTTATGGGAGAGTTTTCTTTACAATGATAATGAATTTGCCATCCTAGATTTCTGACAAGTCTAGTTAGGAAACAACGCTGGCAACGCAATCAAGTCCAGTTTTACCGGATTGGCCGGTTTGACACACGTCATCACGCAGAGACGAAAGAGCGCGGGATCGTACGCTGCCACTGCGAGCAGGTCGAACGTCTCCGAGTCAAACGCCGGCTGCTCTCCGACATCCCTTTCCTGATAATCGTGCGTATATTTCGGACTTTTACCAGGTGTATGTATATATGTAAATGTATATTTAGTAAATCTGTTTGTTAACCAGGACGATGGTCTTATTAGGTAGTTTGTTATACGTCCGGTGTACGTATTTGCTAAATCTTGTGGCATAAAGATTAACTAATTAGTATCTGCATTTTGATTGTTTGTCAAAGGAATGTTAATGGAATAAAGTATTAAAAACACAAAATTATTCACCTCTATATTAACTTAAACACATTTTAGTGAGTTAACCAGCTCATAAGCATCTAAAGGACATATTTAATTTTGTGTAGACAAAATCGATGAATAATAAAAATCTGCATGAAAGGTGATAAAATTACTAGGTAACAAATGTACTAACAGCTGCTCTAATGATATATCTCCTTAACCCTTTTAAGTTTACGGTGGGAAAAGGCTTAAAAAAATCTTTCCCAAACAGCTTGAATAAAGTGAGCTACAAGTGTGTGCTAAAAAATTAATAAGTAACTTACTACGAAGGCGTAGGAATCTAAAAATAAGACACAAAGGGCAAGTGTAAAGGACATTTTAATTCATTTTTATAAACCAACATTTTTAATTTAGCAGCATAACCGATGGTCTTGAGGTATTTCTAAATCCTTACTCAGAATTTAATCCCACCCTCCCACTCCCTGTTCTCCCACATTCATCCAGACAACAGCAAACACACACACACAGACCCACACACCTACTGTGATTCACACCCACAGATCCAAACTCTGCACATACAGACACCTGAAATACTCATACTTGAGCTTGTGTTCAATAGACAAAAGAGACACACGCATACATTTGAGTCCTGTTGCCTCAGTCTTGAACTGAGCAGAGCTGGCTCCCTTTTAGTGGCTTGTAAGGCAGGCACACTTAATGGTGCAATTTTGGCTGTGGGGAAAAAAAATTAAAAGTTGTAATTACGTTAAATATACATTTACTTTCTGAACTGAAAATGCGAGGAAAGAAAGGTGATATCCAGAATCAGATACGTGGAAAAACACATTTGCTTCACATTGAGCTGATATTTAAAAGCATAAAAACAAAACTTGGAAATTTAAAAACTAGATATGAGAGGTACAGAAAAACCTTTAGGCTCTGCTTAGCAGGAAGTTAACGTTACTATGTTTTGCATATGTTAAACGTATTTAGCAGCAAGACTAATGTTGGCATAACTGGAGTCATTACGCTTTAAACAGTGGCTCACAGGCCACAAAGCACATATTCACCTTTTTTAATTAGATGAAAAAAAAGTAGGAAATTAATTGTAGTCATGCAATTACTATTAATTTAATTGTTAAATGTCTGTGCTGTTTATGAAACTTGACAGTCTACCCTTTAAATGCTTTTTGATTTCTACACCTCCTAAAGTGGGGAAACATAGAAGAAAAACCTAGTAATGTTTTGAACAGATTAGTTATACTTACAATCCAGGAAAAGGCAACACCTAAATGTTATTTAATTGTACTCACTGGTTGTCTCTTCTCTGCCCAGAAAAGTGTGACATTGACTAATTTTCAAATGTCATGTTCACCTTGGAACTTTTTATCAAACAAATAAATACATTTTTTATCACCGTGTGATTTGTCACTTCCCCAAACTCACCTTCTGTGTGCCCAATTTCTTCTCCACGCATCCAGTCAGGCCCCCACCTTTACTATCCTTCCAAGAGTAGAAGTTAGAGCGTGGGGACGGGGAGGGGGCAGAGCTGGAGGAGGACGAGGGCAGGCGGTGCGCTGAGGGTTTGGAAGGAGACAAGTGCTCCTCCATATTTGCCGCTTTGCGTTTCTTCATCAACCCCTGGTGCTCAAAGCCCCTTCCACTGCCCTGTCCGTGCAGTCCTGAGTCCCCCACAGCAACCCGGCTATGAGAGTTGTTGGTGGAGGCAGAGAGGTCTGGGGGCGATGAATGGCCAAAAGCAGAGTGTGTCCGTTTATAGGTCCAGACTGCCTTGGCAGCTGATGAGTGGGACTCTGAGGGAGAGGGCTGGAGGCGGGGTTTGCTGCCAGGGGAGAGTGTGCCGTTAGTTTGTCCGTGTGGGAGAGATGAGGGAATAGGGGCTTTAGAAGAGGATGAGGGCGTGGAGGTTGAGGGTGGGCGGCCCCTGTCTTGAAGGATGATGCAGTTCCTGTCAGGGCCAGAGTGCTCCCCTTCCTGGGAAGGGGCCTTTCGCTTGCGAAGAGCGGCTGCAGCAGCAGCCTCCTCTCGTAGCTTCAGCATTTGCTTGCTGGGGCGCCCAACCGGGTTTTTGGGTCGTCCAGGACCCACCTGACGAACTGCGACTGGCTTTCCTGGGGACACTAAATGACCACCACCAATGCTGCCGCCACTGGTCCCACGGTTCTCTAACTGTACAGCTGCTGGGGGTCTACCTGGACCACGACTGGAAGAAGATGAAGAAGTCACTTTGAGGGAAGAACTTATGTGACTTCCTGTGCGGACCTTAGGATGTAATGAAGATGAGGACATGGCAGATATGGAGGAGGTACATGGGGAAGGAATGGCCTTAGCTGAGAGAGGTGAAGACTGAAGATCTGTGGCTTGAGGTATTTTCCTGGATAGAAAGGAAAAACGATTGTTAGAGAAACAATTTCCCCTCTATAAATCTTAATCGCACCTAATTTATGACAAAATTATAAACAAGGATCCTTTCATGTCCTTTTATTTTAGGTAATAATAAAAGGTTACTTGAATTTATAACTATCTTAGTTTAATGATGATAATGATGTGCAGAGGAAATCAGTTTTTTTGGACGTGTACAGTACTGACTGAACAGCCTTGTAAACTTCTGAAAACATACTGTACAGAGAATTTAAAATAAAAATTTACTACTCTACTACTAAAGGCTACTGTCACAGCAGTTTATACACATGTCTCAGTTGACCAAGCAGAATGGTTCCCTGTGCAGAATAAATTATTAAGACCTGGTTCATATGTCAATATTTCAGACAAAGGCATAAAATGTATTAAAACATGTGTTTGAATGTTTTCTATATTTTAATTTTGTTAATCAAACAAAGACTGACTTCAAGAGCAGAGACCTACATAGTGTAGGTCTGATACTCTAGTTCACTAATCAGTTTTGTGGAAGAGCGGTTTTTAGACCTTATTTCTTAGGTTTAAACAAGTATAAGGATGACAAAATGCTACGTTAAAATATTCAAACTGCTGCTTTATGTCTTCTTTACATGATCACTACACCTAGATTTAGGCAATTCAACAGCCAAGGTCCAACAGACTGGACGGAAAGTGTCTTAACTGTAACCTTCAGTTTACACCATACATGTTTTTTGAGGATGAAGTCATAAAAAAATAGTAGTTGTCTGTGCTCAAATCCCCTATGAGCAGACTGTCTTACTTCCAAAGATGGGCGCTAATGTGCTGCTCCAGCATGCTACTGAGGGCCGACCTCAGGTGGTGAAGTCTCCTGTCGAACGTATAGATGCCGTGACCCAATGCATGGCTGCCAAATGAACACACCTGGAAACACAAGTTGTAAAGATTTCTTAATAATAATGGGTACTATGTAACTTAGCATATAGGATAACAATGAGTATGTGTCCTTTTAGACTATTTACTAAAAATGACTTTTTTCTAGCTGTGTACTGAGTGTGAACAATTTGAGGACAATGTTTTCCAGGATTTTTGCTGGTTTGTTGTAACATCTCAAAACTGTAGTAATATTTTCACCATGCCTGTCAACAGTTGCAATTGTGTTCTTTCAATGAGCTAAATACCATAGAATTTTTAATTGTACGTGGATAGAAAATATGGACCAGAGTTTGCACAAGAGAAGATGCTTTCAACACTGCCACTTATAGAGCTCAGAAAATGCTTATGGCAGCTTTTAATAATCAATCCAGATTTTAATGGCGCATCAACTATGTTCTATTAAAACAAACCTCACCCTTGAACTACTTACTGCTAAAGGTTTGGGATGTGCAGTAGAAAAGGGGAGCTCAATGGGCTCCTCAGGTCCTTCTGCATCACTTTCATCACTGGAAATTCTTCCTTGGACCAGAGGAGAAGGAGCTTGGGGGCCCCCTTCATCCTGACACTGCTTCTCCTCCTCTGGGGTGCAGTTTGATACAGCTGTAGATCGACTGTGAAATAAACATATGTAGCTGTTGGTTATCCCTCTTTCACTAATGCCATGTTCACAACATTATACATTGCCCATTAGACCTTATATGTTAAGACTAAAACATGTGAGACATGTGGCCTGGTAGCTCACTAGGTAGCGCATTGGCCTGGAAAGAACTTTGATCCCCTACTCGGGCACCAGGTGTGTCCTTGAGCAAGACAAGTCACATTAGTTACCTGGGCGCTGCACGCAGTTCTCAAGTAATAATAAATTATTAGAATTATGTTAACTGCTTACCTTTAAATTGGCAATCTAAGATTTTGCCTAATTACCTTCAATCAGCCAAACATCTAATAAATAAATAATGTGGTCAGCCTGTATGTCTCTACTGCCAGTGGAATTTTACCAATTCCTGTGTGGCTGGTTGTAGATTAATCGCTTATACACTAATATTGACATTTCACATTGCCCACAACAGGAGAAAAAAAAAAAAGAGAATGACTGTGTCAAAGTACAAGAAAAAGTAGCTAAATGGCAGTCCTTATGTAATGTAATGGTTTAACAGTAAATTGACTGGGAGAAGAGTTCAGATGAATTTAACCTAGACAGTTTATAATGTCTTGAATTGCACTTGTGATCACATTGAACATTCACGTATGTATTAGCTTCAGTAAAGCTTGCTAACCTGAAAGCTGGAAGGCTAGCCAAAGGTCTTCTGCAGTGGGGAGCCCCAGCCTGCTCCCTGGGCGCCTCTGGGCTGGGGGATCTGCCTGTGGAGGTGCTTCCATCCAGCAAATGGGTGCCTTTCTCTCGAACTTTTGTTTTGAGTTCAGCCACCAGCTGGTCAAAGTTCTTGCTGCGGCCCACCACCTTCCTCCGCTGATGAATGGAATGGATCTGAAGATCAGAACACAGGCAGTTAGGCTGGATGCAAAGGGCAGACAGGCGTCATGCAGTATCATAGAGAAAACACTGATTTAAAGTGGAATTAATTTTAAACAGAAGCCCAAGGGTCCATGAACAGAAACAGTGTCACCATGTTACTGCAGTAAATTCCCCCAATTATTTGGACTAGATTTTTAATTTTACAAGAATTATTGTTATTTTTGTTAATTTTATTGGAATACTGAATTGTTTAAATGTAAACCTTCCTGGTAACAGATAGATGTTCCTCTCAGTAACACGTATAGGATCCAACCCACTTTTCTTGTCACTCATCTTGTAGATTTTCTGCACGTGGCCTCTTTCACCCACTTCCTCCTTTACACACTCACCATAAAAGGGCTCTTCCTGTGAAGGGAGCTATTTCATTGCAGTAACAGGAAGGGGCTGTAACTACAGCTTCATTCATTCCAGAACATTATCTTGCATTACTGTGCTTTGCTCTTCCAGTGGTTGATGTCGATTCTATTTTTCCTTTGGTGTGAACCTTTGATCTTATCCAGCCATATAATTTCACCCCAAGTAAAGGATGTGTGAAGTGTCACTATCCACCCACTATCACATAATCAGGAGTGTGAAGTCTAGACTAATCATGAGAACCCAATAATCACACTACACAGGCCTCAGAAATGGCTTAATTCTTTTAGTACAAAATGATACATGTTAGCATGTAGAGATAGCCCAGGTCAACCTTACACTATCATTATGACCTGCTTGTTCGACTGCATTTCTGTAGTTACATACAATTGTCAGTAAGCTACAGGTGTGTACGTACTTAAAGCTTGAAATTTAAAGCAGGATCCTGCAAAGGACATCTGTAAATTGGCAATGATCCGTTGAGCTATTGCCTGCATTATCTCACCGATTCCTTTTAGTTCAAAGTCTAGTAAAAAAAAAAAATCCTTTATCACCCTTATCGTGCAGACTATGATGTAGAAGTAATGGGACAACGTGAGTCAGTTCAGCTGATCAAAAAAAAAGGGGGGCGCAGCAGGAATGGTTTAGTTCACATGCTTTTCAATTTAACACAATGGTCCACTTAAGGACTAGGAATAATTCTTATTTTTATTATGGTTTTATTTGATCAATTTTTCAAATGTTGCCTTGTTGTAATGTTTGGTTAATGCATGAAAACATGAAAATATGACAGAAAATCTTGAAGACTTAGTAAGCCACCTCTTCTGAGTCTATGCATTCAATATAATCTGTGAACTCGAAATTAAGATCAAAATAGAGTAGAAATGAGATTACACTTCTGCTGTATATAAACAGGGTGTGTTTGAAGCTTACGTTGCAAGTCAGGAGGCGTGTGCAGACTTTCTTTCTGTCAGGGTCGAGGACACCACAGTGTTTGTCCAAGTCACACTCCCTTTCTAAGGGCACAAACAAAGCATCTTAACAATAATCATCACGCAAGCTAGAACCAAACTTTTTTTAAAGACATGTCAACATTTCTTCCAGTGTAGATGCCATTGTTATGGAAGGATGGATGGATGTTTTTGACTCCTTAGTATTGGCAAATGGGAAATGGTTGTCCAACCCTAATGTCACTGGTTTGCGACCAGTTGCCTCGCTGCCATTTGGCCAAGTGTCCCTAAACAAGACACTAAACCCCTGTGGTAACTTCCCATTCAGTGCAATCTAAGTAAAAACTAGGGTTGTGCTCAGATGCTTGGAAAAATTCACTGTCTGCATTAAATGTATTGAACAGAAAGTTGTGTTAAAAAGAAAAGATTTTAAACATTCAATCATGCATACAGGTTGGTGGATGATTTTCTTTTTTTCCCCACGTCCGTCCTGGGTGTTGACGTGTGATAACACTGCCACAGATCAACATATTTATTTTATATGCATTTATTGAGAGATAATAAAAAGGACTTAAAAAGCTGAAAAAGGCAGAATTTTTTTTTGCAGAATACCTTAGAATAATGAAAATCTAAAGGGTAGTTCTTCATTTCACTAGCAGTGTTGTTAACCAGTTTTATTTAATTATTGATGGTTATCAATATAATTCTTACTAATAGCACATGATAGGTAAAGGACTAGGTAAAAGTGATGCTTTGTTGCCTGTAACTGGTGTGAAAGGAGTGAGAATGACAGTAAAGAGGGCTGTGTTGAGTGTAATTGCCAATCTTGAGAGAAGCAACCCAAAAAGCACCACATGACAGACCCACAAAAGGCAAACAACTAATTACTACAAAAATAAACAGCACCATCATTCTTGAAGACTTTTGTTTGTAGCTCATCAAATTTAAAATGATGACATGCTTTGAAAATCCAGTTCCTTATAATTCTTGTCTCTTTAAAAGTTGTGGCACCTTTCCTATTTTCTCACATGCAGAGTCTGACTGTGTACCTAGTGAAGTTCCTTTTCACCTGGCTCATTCTTTTCTCCTGCCTGCTGTCTGATAGGTAGACGAGCTGTGATCTCCTATGGTTCTTAGTGCAAAGACAAAAAAAGTCTGCAGCACAATCACTAAAACTGTGTTGTCATGTCAGCTGCTGTGTTTATACTGAATTTTTCACTTTGCCTAAAATGTTAGTCTCTGTCTATTTGGCAGATTGCAAGATTTTAGAACTGACAGTTAAGATGACAATGGTAGCTTGATCCATGGTGATACAATGTAGACACAAGCTTGGATCAAGAGAGCAAAGTGCACCTTTTGCCTGACTAAAACTTAGATTTGAACACAGATCCTACCTTTTGAGAAAACTAAATAGTTATTAGACAGGTAATCTGAACAACAACAAAGAACAAAGTACACAACAAATACTCCTATACAGCTCATTTGATTTCATCATGTACCTGTATTACTGCAGTGCTCCATCTGTACTCACTTGAGGCCACTTTGTTGTAGGGTCTTGGAATGCGATGGCCTGGGACCACAGAAGATAAAGAATCCTTCCTCTGGCTCTGGGTGGGGGGCCTGTCACTGTGGGGAAGCCTACCAGGTGGGGTGGCTCCATGTGGCCAGGGGGGATCTCTGAGTGATGGAGGTGGAGAGCTCATTGGTGGCTCCAGAGGAGGTGGTTGCTTGAATACTGATGGTTCTGTATGGCTGCCCTGGGAGGACAATTTTTCCAGTGGAGAATGTCTGGATTATGGGAAAAACAAGCACAAAATACAGACATTTTTGAAAGGTTTCAGAAGGAACAAAAACAGCCTATCTGTTTACCTACATTTTAAGTCTCAATATGAAGCCCGATGTTTACTGGATAATTTTCTTTCAATTTAAGTCTCCGTGCCCTACTATGTTTGTTCCCTAAATGCTACAACAATTTAAATGCAATTCACTATAACCTTTTTAAGGTCAGCAGATTGATTGTAGCACGTTACATGTGTATCTAGTTCTAGTACGAAGTGTATTTTGTGACCTCACGTATATTTCTCCCCCGGTCCCGTCAGTCAGCTCTTACCGTAATCCATCCTTCGAGGATTTGGAGTGTTTGTACTGGGGAGGGGTAGAAGGTGAAGGCGGGGCTGCCCGTAGTTGCCCAATGCCCTGGCCTCGACTTTCCCAGGATGAAGCAGCGTTGGTTCCATGGGAAGGAGAATGACTGTGGTGAGACCTCTGCTGGGGCTGAGGTGCAGGAGTGGGAGAGCGTAGCCTGGCGTATAACTTAGCCAGAGGGCCGTGTCTCCGCTCGCAGTGCTTCTCAAATGCCTGTGGCTTCACTACTTGACTACAATGGCTGCAGACCACCAAGTAGAAGTCATCATGGCCAGGATACAGGCCAAAGATGGACATGTCTGGGGGAGAGACAGAAGTAGTGACAACAGAAATGAATACAGTGGACACACACTGAACTGAAGATGATGCCAATGCAATTCCTCTCTTCATAGCTGATATCTGTTTTGAAAAAAAAGCCTACATTTGGCTGCAAAAATTGTGATGAATTAATATCTGGCTTGACAGAAAAAAGGAAGTAAAAACATGCGTCGAAGTTAAACTAAACAAACTTCAAATGTAAATGTGTTGACTCCAGCTTATTTGTCCAGATTGCAATGTCCATGACTTTCTTGTCTTTGGCTCTACACAAATAAATAGAATACAGGCTACAGGCCACAGTTCGTTCGAATCAAACTCTAGTCTCTTTCCTTCATGTATACTGCTACTTTTGTTTAGTGATCGCACTCAAATCGCCAATATAACCAGTCTGAGACCCCCCACCCCCAACGAAAGGTGATCTGGATTGGAATCATTGTGAACTCTGGTGCGGTCTTCCTGTTGAAAAAACATACCACAGCAAAGGCACAATGGGGGGGGTCATTGGAATATATGTGAACTATATATGAATAACATGCTACAGGATCATTTGCAAACAAGCACAGCTTCAAGTGATCCATGTTGATACATTCGGAACACTTAGTTAGTTCTATTTTCAAAAACAAAGAGGAAAATGCTCATTTGGACCAAAGCAAATACACAAAGGTGTGAAATGGCTTCAGACGAGGTGCCAGAAGGTACCTCAACACGACACAATCTGGCTTGTATGGTTTCTGTGGTACTGTAACTATCACTAAATGTGTCTCAACAAGTATAGAGACCAAAGGCCAACAAAAGAGGAGTTGATTTTCATGCATACATGCACAATAATGTGAGGACACACATACACAAAGTGAATCAGTTTGTGCTCTCTTTTTTTTAGATTGTATATACATCCTATATGTGACTTACCTTCTTTGCTGAGTGACATGGCCTCAGCAGCCTTTTTGCCATTTTTGCTGTAGTCATCCAAATCAGCCCCTGAAACACCACAGTTTTAGGTACACATTTGAAAATCCATTTGAGATTGAGTGTTTTCCAAAACTTCTCTGTCAGGATCAACCCAATATTCTGCACCTAAACAGACCTTTAGGCTGTGTTATGTGATTTTCAGATCAACTGCTTTTCTACTGACTACTGCTGGTCAGTGTTGAATGCCTTAGTTTGCTAACAGGAACTAGCTTAGGGTGGTGGTAGAGGACTTTATTTTCTACTTATGAGCAGAGTGGCACTTGAAGGAATGCCAGACAATGAGTGAGCGCACATACTTAAATCTGGGAAAAGAATGAGCACTTTTGAGGCAGAAGTCACAGTTGTGTTGTTTCCTGACGCATAAAGAAATGTTAGGAACAGTTCAATGGATGCTATTCCGTTGGTAGTCAAAGAAGATAATGAATATGAAGCGCATAAAACAGAGTAACGTTGGCGAATATCAAAGGCTGGGCCGGGATTTACATGGTGGCAACAGCAGCAGACTCCTCCTCCGTCACCGGCGTCTACTCTGAATCCTCCCGCTGCTACCGTTAGCATGCTAAAGCTAAACCTCCTCGTCTCGTCTGGCTTTTTGCTAGCTGGCTAGCTAGCTTTCCACAGCAAGAAGTTGCTCGCCCAACCATCCACACTGCCCTCCTTCCGCTCTGATGCCATCGCTAACCGGCTAATTTTCCTCAGAATTAAACGCTGACAGCTTGAGTCATGGTCACAACTTTAGGGCACACAATGTAATAACTATATCTTAATAATTATCACTTATATCTCTTGAACACAGCGTATACAGACAGACCTGGGAAGGAGCAACATGTTACCCACCCAGCGCTAGGACCCGGCAGGGTCTTTGTTTGGGTAACATGGTTAGCTCGGTCCTCCGTTTCCACGAAAATAAACCCAGCTGCTTTATTTAAATTGTTTTGCCGTTGTCAGCGATTGCATCAAGTTGTTTCCTTACCATCAGCCGCTGACACGCCGGCCCACTCGGCCCAGGCAGTCCAGCTTTGACCCACGAAATCATCGAGGCTGGGCACCCGCCGATCCAGAGCAGCCATTACTTTTGCTGCGCGTTCACGCACCGCCATCATCACTGCGCGGCAAGCCACTTACGTCATATCTCGCGTTCTCGACAGGATGGGAACTTCCTGCGTGCGCGTTCTTGGGACACCCACACAGATGCTGGAACCTGGAACACAAAGCTTCTTAAATTATATCATTGTTGTCGTTTTAACCACTTTAATTAACTTACCATTTAAAAACTCGGTCCAAAATGCAAGTTGGCTAATAGGCATAATATATATATATATATATATATATATATATATATATATACACACACTCTATTCTCACCCTCCGCGGGTGGTCTCATCCACTTTCCAAGCTCGGGTCCTCTACCAGAGGCCAGGGAGCTTGAGGGTTCTGCGCAGTATCCTTGCTGTTCCTAGGACTGCACTTTTCTGGACTGAGATTTCGGATGTTTTTCCAGGGATCTGTCGTAGCCACTCCTCCAGTTTGGGGGTCACAGCCCCTAGTGCTCCGATCACCACAGGCACCACTGTGGCCTTCACCTTCCAAGCCTTCTCCAGTTCTTCTCTGAGCCCTTGGTATTTCTCTAGTTTCTCATGTTCCTTTTTCCTGATGTTGCCATCGCTTGGTATTGCCACATCCACCACTACGGCTTTCCTCTGCTCTTTATCCACCACCACAATGTCTGGTTGGTTCGCCATTACCATTCTGTCAGTCTGGATCTGGAAGTCCCACAGGATCTTGGCTCGCTTGTTCTCTACCACCTTGGGAGGTGTTTCCCACTTTGACCTTGGGGTTTCCAGTCCATACTCCGCGCAGATGTTCCTGTATACTATGCCAGCCACTTGGTTATGGCGTTCCATGTATGCTTTGCCTGCCAGCATCTTACACCCTGCAGTTATGTGCTGGACCGTCTCTGGGGCCTCTTTGCACAGTCTACACCTTGGGTCTTGTCTGGTGTGGTAGATCTGGGCTTCTATGGCTCTGGTGCTCAGGGCCTGCTCCTGTGCAGCCAGGATGAGTGCCTCTGTGCTGTCCTTCAGCCCAGCCCTTTCAAGCCATTGATAGGATTTGTTGAGATCAGCCACTTCAGTTATGTTCCGGTGGTACATCCCGTACAAGGGCTTGTCCTCCCATGATGGTCCCTCTTCCAGCATCTCATCCTCTGTTCTCCACTGCCTGAGACATTCACTCAGCACGTCATCTGTCGGGGCCTTATCCTTGATGTACTTATGGATCTTGGATGTTTCATCCTGGATAGTGGCTCTCACGCTCACTAGTCCTCGGCCTCCTTCCTTGCGGCTAGCGTACAGTCTCAGGGTGCTGGATTTGGGGTGGAACCCTCCATGCATGGTGAGGAGCTTTCGTGTCTTAACATCTGTGGTCTGTATCTCTTCCTTTGGCCACCTTATTATTCCAGCAGGGTATCTGATCACTGGCAGAGCGTAGCTGTTTATTGCCCGGGATTTGTTCTTGCCATTGAGCTGGCTTCTTAGGACTTGCCTTACTCGTTGGAGGTATTTGGCTGTTGCCGCATTCCTTGTTGCCTGTTCAAGGTTGCCGTTTGCCTGTGGTATTCCAAGGTACTTGTAATTGTCCTCAATGTCTGCTATTGTTCCTTCTGGGAGTGAGACCCCTTCTGTGTGGATTACCTTGCCTCTCTTTGTCACCATCCTCCCACATTTCTCGAGTCCGAATGACATCCCGATGTCCGAGCTGTAGATCCTGGTGGTGTGGATCAGCGAGTCGATGTCTCGCTCACTCTTGGCGTACAGCTTGATGTCATCCATGTAGAGGAGGTGACTTATGGTGGCCCCGTTCCGGAGTCGGTATCCATAGCCAGTCTTGTTTATTATTTGGCTGAGGGGGTTTAGACCTATGCAGAACAGCAGTGGGGACAGTGCATCTCCTTGGTATATGCCACATTTGATGGATACTTGGGCAAGTGGCTTCCCATTGGCTTCAAGGGTGGTTCTCCACAACCTCATCGAGTTTGCAATGAAGGCCCTTAGAGTTCTGTTGATGTTGTACAGCTCCAAGCATTCAGTGATCCATGTGTGTGGCATTGAGTCATAGGCTTTCTTGTAGTCGATCCAGGCTGTGCACAGGTTGGTGTGTCGCATTCTGCAGTCTTGGGCGACTGTTCTGTCTACCAGGAGTTGGTGTTTGGCTCCTCTGGTATCCTTACCAATGCCCTTCTGTGCTTCGCTCATGTATTGACTCATGTGCCCACTTATCTTAGCTGCGATGATGCCTGACATGAGCTTCCATGTTGTGGAGAGGCAGGTTATTGGCCGGTAGTTGGGTGGGACTGCACCCTTTGAGGGATCCTTCATTATCAGGATCGTTCGCCCTTCGGTTAGCCATTCAGGGTGAGTCCCATCCCTTAGCAGCTGGTTCATTTGTGCTGCCAGGCGCTCATGGATTGCAGTGAGCTTCTTTAGCCAGTAGGCGTGGATCATGTCAGGGCCGGGTGCTGTCCAGTTTTTCATACCTGAGACTCTTTGTTGGATGTCTGCCACTGTGATAGTCACTGGATTCTGTTCAGGGAGGTTGCTGTGGTCTTCCCTCAGATCCACCAGCCACTGTGCATCTCTGTTGTGTGATGCCTCCCTCTCCCATATCTCTTTCCAGTACTGTTCAGTTTCCAGCCTTGGTGGGTCTGCTCTGCTGTTATTACCCTGCCATTGAGAGTACACTTTCGCAGGTTGTGTTGCGAACAGCCGGTTTATTCGTCTGGCTTCGTTATCTCTGGTGTATCTCTTTAGGCGGCTGGCCAAGGCTTGTAGCCTTTGCTTGGCAGTTTCGAGTACTTCAGGTATGGGCATCTGGCTGTACCTCTTGGGCATCGGTCTTTTCATTGCACCTCTCTGGGCCTCTGTCATTTGGCTCACTTCCCTCCGAGCTGCCTTGATTTTTGCCTCCAACCTTCGTTTCCATGGTGGGTATTGTTTCTCATGGCTCCCATGTTTGCTCTTATGGCCAAGCACCTCTAGGATCACTGATGCTGAAGCGTATATCAGCTTGTATCTCGTCAATCTCAAGTTGTGATAGCAGTTGCCGTTTGTGGATGTTGGAACACTGAGCTACTAGTTGCTTCGCAGTCAGTCTTGAATGTGGGTTTCTCCGTTCCCATTCGCCGCACATTCTTTTCATGTAACCCCTCTGACTAGGGTTACTTGAGTAGTAGCATTCCAACAGTTCTCTGTTCTTGCATCTTTGCCATTTCTTTCTTGTTCCAGTAGCCCATTTCTCGTCAAGGTGCTCTGGTTCCCCAACACTTGACGCAGACCTTGTTAGACCGGGCGACGTCTGAGCCGGTATCTCATGTGGTTCATTGTCTCTCATGATATGAGGTAGGCGGTAGCTTGAAGGGTCTTGCCCAAGGACCCACACTGGATGCTTATTTTGCCCTAACGGGGATATCTATATATATATATCTATATATATATATATATATAGATAGATATATATTCAGCTCACTGGATAGCTCAATCGGTATATATATAACTCACTTACTCATCATCATTTTATATATATATATATATATGTATATATATATAGATATATATATATATCCAGCTCACTGGATAGCTCAATCGGTATATATATATATATACAGCCAGATGCCCATACCTGAAGCACTCGAAACTGCCAAGCAAAGGCTACAAGCCTTGGCCAGCCGCCTAAAGAGATACACCAGAGATAACGAAGCCAGACGAATAAACCGGCTGTTCACAACACAACCTGCGAAAGTGTACTCTCAATGGCAGGGTAATAACAACAGAGCAGACCCACCAAGGCTGGAAACTGAACAGTACTGGAAGGGCATATGGGAAAGGGAGGCGTCACACAACAGTGATGCACAGTGGCTGGTGGATCTGAGGGAAGACCACAGCAACCTCCCTGAACAGAATCCAGTGACTATCACAGTGGCAGACATCCAACATAGAGTCTCAGGTATGAAAAACTGGACAGCACCTGGCCCTGACATGATCCACGCCTACTGGCTAAAGAAGCTCACTGCAATCCATGAGCGCCTGGCAGCACAAATGAACCAGCTGCTAAGGGATGGGACTCACCCTGAATGGCTAACCGAAGGGCGAACGATCCTGATAATGAAGGATCCCTCAAAGGGTACAGTCCCATCCAACTACCGGCCAATAACCTGTCTCTCCACAACATGGAAGCTCATGTCAGGCATCATCGCAGCTAAGATAAGTGGGCACATGAGTCAATACATGAGCGAAGCACAGAAGGGCATTGGTAAGGATACCAGAGGAGCCAAACACCAACTCCTGGTAGACAGAACAGTCGCCCAAGACTGCAGAATGCGACACACCAACCTGTGCACAGCCTGGATCGACTACAAGAAAGCCTATGACTCAATGCCACACACATGGATCACTGAATGCTTGGAGCTGTACAACATCAACAGAACTCTAAGGGCCTTCATTGCAAACTCGATGAGGTTGTGGAGAACCACCCTTGAAGCCAATGGGAAGCCACTTGCCCAAGTATCCATCAAATGTGGCATATACCAAGGAGATGCACTGTCCCCACTGCTGTTCTGCATAGGTCTGAACCCCCTCAGCCAAATAATAAACAAGACTGGCTATGGATACCGACTCCGGAACGGGGCCACCATAAGTCACCTCCTCTACATGGATGACATCAAGCTGTACGCCAAGAGTGAACGCGACATCGACTCGCTGATCCACACCACCAGGATCTACAGCTCGGACATCGGGATGTCATTCGGGCTCGAGAAATGTGGGAGGATGGTGACAAAGAGAGGCAAGGTAATCCACACAGAAGGGGTCTCACTCCCAGAAGGAAGAATAGCAGACATTGAGGACAATTACAAGTACCTTGGAATACCACAGGCAAACGGCAACCTTGAACGGGCAACAAGGAATGCGGCAACAGCCAAATACCTCCAACGAGTAAGGCAAGTCTTAAGAAGCCAGCTCAATGGCAAGAACAAATCCCGGGCAATAAACAGCTACGCTCTGCCAGTGATCAGATACCCTGCGGGAATAATAAGGTGGCCAAAGGAAGAGATACAGACCACAGATGTTAAGACACGAAAGCTCCTCACCATGCATGGAGGGTTCCACCCCAAATCCAGCACCCTGAGACTGTACGCTAGCCGCAAGGAAGGAGGCCGAGGACTAGTGAGCGTGAGAGCCACTATCCAGGATGAAACATCCAAGATCCATAAGTACATCAAGGATAAGGCCCCGACAGATGACGTGCTGAGTGAATGTCTCAGGCAGTGGAGAACAGAGGATGAGATGCTGGAAGAGGGACCATCATGGGAGGACAAGCCCTTACATGGGATGTACCACCGGAACATAACTGAAGTGGCTGATCTCAACAAATCCTACCAATGGCTTGAAAGGGCTGGGCTGAAGGACAGCACAGAGGCACTCATCCTGGCCGCACAGGAGCAGGCCCTGAGCACCAGAGCCATAGAGGCCCAGATCTACCACACCAGACAAGACCCAAGGTGTAGACTGTGCAAAGAGGCCCCAGAGACGGTCCAGCACATAACTGCAGGGTGTAAGATGCTGGCAGGCAAAGCATACATGGAACGCCATAACCAAGTGGCTGGCATAGTATACAGGAACATCTGCGCGGAGTATGGACTGGAAACCCCAAGGTCAAAGTGGAAAACACCTCCCAAGGTGGTAGAGAACGAGCGAGCCAAGATCCTGTGGGACTTCCAGATCCAGACTGACAGAATGGTAATGGCGAACCAACCAGACATTGTGGTGGTGGATAAAGAGCAGAGGAAAGCCGTAGTGGTGGATGTGGCAATACCAAGCGATGGCAACATCAGGAAAAAGGAACATGAGAAACTAGAGAAATACCAAGGGCTCAGAGAAGAACTGGAGAAGGCTTGGAAGGTGAAGGCCACAGTGGTGCCTGTGGTGATCGGAGCACTAGGGGCTGTGACCCCCAAACTGGAGGAGTGGCTACGACAGATCCCTGGAAAAACATCCGAAATCTCAGTCCAGAAAAGTGCAGTCCTAGGAACAGCAAGGATACTGCGCAGAACCCTCAAGCTTCCTGGCCTCTGGTAGAGGACCCGAGCTTGGAAAGTGGATGAGACCACCCGCGGAGGGTGAGAATAGAGTGTATATATAAAATGATAATGAGTAAGTGAGTTTTCATGTTGATAGAAGTTTCTGTACAAACACTGCCCTCTTCAGTTTTTTCTTGGGGTTTCCCTTCAGTAAAGTTAATGTTATTTTATGCTGTTAAACAGAAAATTGCATGTATTTTACTTAAAGGAATACTTTACCAATTTTCAATGGGGGTCAAGAAGTATTGAAAAAGTGAAAGGACACTCAGATTCCTCCATAGTTTCAATGCGTAGAATTGATAATTTTTCCTCCACCGAGGCATCTCAGAGGATTGAGGGTTGCGGACTCAGAGTAATACTAGTGCCTTCTGGTTTTCTCTGCTACTTTGCTCTCTGCTGTTTTCTCTACTTGTCCCAACAGCGGTCAGTCTGAGAGGGGGCGGGGTCAGTCTGACATGGGGCGGGGCCAGACCGAGAGGGGGCGGAGCCAGGCTGCAGGAGCTGAAGTGCCCTTTCCACCATTGTTCATCCTCGCATACATGTACAGCACTAATATTCAATGGCCGGAGGTCCTACTCTGGATTATTTATAATAATAATAATATCGGCCTGTCGTGTATCATCACAGAGACTCAGAACAACAGTCTTGTTTTTCCAACCACTAACAGCAGATGAAGAAAAGAAGAGGGATTTGGCTAAATGAAGAATCTGTGGCTTTGGCTATGCAGAAAGAATACTATTTTTCAAACACACCCTTAAAATATAACCTTTTGTTAAAAACGTAAGGAAAACGTAACCCTAACCTCACAGTGGGGTGACTCAGATATGTCCAGTGTTACCAGATGGGAAATAAAGAAATATGGTACTGTTGCTTTAAAATTATTATTTTTTTGACCCAAACTATGGTATCAACTAAAACAACTTTAAAAATCACAGCGCATTTAAAAAGCTTTGAGTGAAAGTGAAAGGACATACAAACATGATAAACGGTGGTGTTAAACCATTGTATATTGGCTCTATGATTTCGCAGATCACAGACCCCCAACCTATCTGGTGAAATATGGTTAATTCCATTGGCTGCAGCTCGGGAGATTCGTCAGAGCGCAATGTATGGGTGTTGTAGGATTTGACCATCTTCAACCACAACACATAATACCAGACCGCTTTTTCCTGTTTTCTCTGGACACAGACCACCAATGTTAATCATTTTTGCACATTTTGGCTAATAAAATATTAAGTGATCCCTTTAATATATACATTTTGAGGTACTACTATTTCTCTCCATTATAATTTATAAATACGCAAACTATACGCAAACTAAAATTAAGTAAAAATGATGATGGACCAATATCGATTAACCACCTGGCTCTACACACTGGTCTAAATTAGCTAAATTTTTACTGCAGAATTAGCAATTACAAATTTGTACATTGACAATTATAGTCTCATAATGTTTATTTGTGTGAAACGAATCATTTATATTAGTAATAAAGCAATTCAATGCTCTCAGTGATACCAAATCACCTTGTTAGCCTGTCCTCCAGTTACATCATTAATTACACTCATTCACCTTGGGGGGTAAGGGGCTTTTAAAATCTTTTCTTCGCTACATGAACCCCAATTTTAAGTGCATTATGCACACGTCTGTGTAGGGATTTGGGGGCTGCTTCTCCAGAGTTGCTTGGTGGGTGGTGTCTATACCCTGAGGCCCGCCTCAGGGAATTGACATCCTCATAATGTCCTACACATTTCATTACAAGAGAGTGGTCTTTCTGATTGGGGTTAGAAAGGTGGGAATCTTGTAGAGATGATCACCACCCAGTTTTAATTACTGATACACCTTTGGAGACACAATCTCTAATGCACTCTCAGTGAGTGGTCTACCCTCACCATGAATATGAATGACTGCAGCTTGTGTGAGTATGGGTGGGTTCACATATGGATGGTTGTGGGTGTGTAAAGGTTTGAGTATCAGTGTATGTGTGATAAGTCTTACCACAGACAAAAGACCATGACAATACCATAGATTCCATTCAGATCCAAATAGTCCCTCAACCCAAATCACACACTTTGAAGTAACAAGTGTGACTTCAAAGTTCCAACTGACAGCTGATTGGACATGGTACTGAGCAGAGGCTAATTATGTCACAGAATAACTTTACTGTTTCACTGACACTGTCACTGTAACTCCCAAAGCAACGCCAGATTGCTGTAAGAGAGCAGCTTTCGTTGACCCTTTTGATCACTTGATAAGTGTGTAGCCCGTTCACCTGATGAGAACAGATTTTACACAAGAACTGCTTCATGATTATGTCAGAATGCTAGAATGATCATCTTTGCCAGCTTGTTCCGGCTGTCTTCAGCTGCGTTTAACACAACAATCAAATTATAGACAATTATGATTTATCAATATTCAGATATGGTAAATATGAATACATACATACAGCTAAAAGCAATAGTATTTTATTACTAATTTTTTATCGTTTCTTTCATTTAAGCAGGAAGAGTATGTACAGTATGTAAGATGTAATATAATAATAACTTTATTGTCAGCATCAGGACTGGACAGTTGAATATATATATATATATATATACAGTATAGCTACATATAATGGCTAGGACTAGTTATAAACAACTGAATATTTCCACATACAGTATGCCACTGAAGACACAAAGCATGTCAGTCAACACTAATCTAACTAATCAAACTCAAACCCTGGGCATCACACTTTACAATATTCCATCCATCCATTCATCCATTTTCTTAACCGCTTACTCCCTAGTGCGGGGTCACGGGGGTGCCGGAGCCTATCCCAGCTGGCTACGGGCGAGAGGCAGGGTACACCCTGGACGGGTCGCCAGTCTATCGCAGGGCAACACATAGACAGACAACCATTCACACACACACTCACACCTACGGGCAATGGAGAGAAGCCAATCAACCTAATACAAAAACAATATTCCATTCACGTTAAAATGCACTTGTGTGTATGCTAGTCTATATTATACTACTATATGTATTACTAACATCACTGTGGTCTCAACACTATGATTAGAACATTTGATTTCAAAATCTCACACTTACGTTGACTTTTCAGACAATTCACTAATTTCAGGCACCTGATCTCAGAGGATACAACTGTTAAATGACCTAAGAGAATGTGTGCTATATATAGTATAAGCTTGTTTCACACGCCCCATCTGACTAATCTAAAGGTGTTAATGATCAAATCCTGCACAGACTGAAATCTTTGTGGGTGGGTCAATGAGCAGACATGTACTAAATAATTAACTCACTGAGATATAATGAGAACAGATTCCAGCGGTTGCAGCTCGATTTTATTAAACATCAAAACAAAAAAAAAAAACATTCCTTTATATATGCTTTTCAACTAACATGTCATAAAATTAAGCCTAATGTCAATAAAAAAACAACAACATATGGCAAAGGGTTGAATAAACCAAAACTTATCTTTTAAAACTGAAGTAACTTTACTTTTGGTGACCGACAGTCATTAATTCCCTACAAAAGGTGATGGCCATGAAGCTGAAATCAAAATAATCTAATAAAGCAAATGTACTTCATACAGATCACTGGATCCCATTTTGTGCAAAGCATTTAGTCAATATGTACTCATCAACAGTGACTTGGAACCACCAGATCCTTCTAAAGTATGACAGTCATGTAGTATGTAGAACAGAACTATGAGCAGGGGTCATAAACACAGCTAAACACTATCAGCCTGGTGTCCACATTTGAACATTTGTTGCTTTAACTCGTCATCAAGAAAGAATTGAGCCATAACAGCAAATCTGAACATTTTACAAAACAATTTGAAAATCAGTTAACTATACAGTGACATGTGGGGAAACATGAACCGAACCGTTTTAAGCTAAATGTGCAAGGCCAATTAATGGAGATAAAAAGATATTAAATTCTATATAAATAACGTTATTGCAAGTCAACTTTTGAAACAAGAATACGCCCTATTGTTAGAGAGTAGTGTAAATGTGACAGTTTGAACAAACACAAAGCACAGCTTTATTCATATCCACCATGAAATCATACTCCAGGCAGTAAACATGTAGTGAGCCTGTCTTGTTATAGATACATGCTAAAAATAGTTGTCACAAATTAAAACATATTTTGACAATAGGGCTATGAATCCTGTATTGAAAGAAAGTGGCAGTTTTAGAGTTGCAGTACTTCTGTATTATGGCACTTCTTCCCAGAGATTGCATAACAGAAAAAGTAAAGTCTACTGATTTCTGGTGTGTATTTGCTCCCATTTTAAATGTTGTTTCCCATGGCAACACTTGATGTATTGGATGTGAGGCATGTTTGATTCCCTGGCTGAAGACCAGCAGAAATCTAGGTGCCTTACATCACATACTCATCTGTAGGTGGGTGCCTGAGGGCAAATATCAATGGAGAACAATGTGTTAATATGTAAGCAAATGCACAGCAGGTGCAACACAGACATAAGGTTTTAGGTTCAGAGTCAGGCCACATTACAGCAGCACTTAGTGTTAAGGTATTTTGGTTTGTATAGGCACATATTGATTAAGGCACGGGGAATACAAAGGTTTTCTGGTCACTATGGGTAATTTATCTAGGCTAACCACGTTCTGACTAATGATGAATGATGAAACTTATGATGAACTGCTTTTAGTTTAGTTTGAACTTCTACATGTTAACATTATGGACCAGTGTTTAGCACAAAGCAACGACAGCAGAATTGCTGGGGTACTGGGAAATTCTTAAGGTCCTCAGTGATGTAGTTATGGCACAGGTGCCACCCCTTCCTCTGCAGAGACTGGTGGGTTGGGATCCTTATGGAAAGGAGTCTCCTTGTAGATGAACCAGCAGTTACCTGCCCACAGGATCAGGTTCAAAAACCCAAAGGTCTGTACAAAGGAAGAAAAATAATTACTGGAGGAAGGTAGAGGCACAAATATTGTTTACTACACTCCTTTACTGCTTTACAGGAACACATTAAATTGAATAGTACCAACATTCAAATTTAAACTATTACTACACAGTTACAGTTGTACATAATACTTATCACTGCCGTGTAAGACTACACTTAGATTTGTAAGTGCAAATGCTATTTTGCATTCTGTTGTGCAGAAATGCTTCACCAGAAGCAGAACAGAGTACACTCGCTGTACTCTGATAATTATGGTGAAGAATAATTAACTATGAGCCACCCCTTGCTAGGCCCTTAGAAGTTCCTCAAGAAGGAGTTCATAACATTAGCAGCAAGTGAATTGTTTCAGCATGTCTCACCACAGAGGCGTTAAGACGGCCCATGGAAGGAAACTCTCCTGCTTTACAAAGCTTTTGTGGGCATTGCGCTGCCAGGTTTTCGGGGTTTGTGGCCCATTTGACATCAGTCAAACCTTTGCCCCAAGCTGAGGATGACACAAGCCACAGGAAGGCAAAAGCAGCAGTCACCACCAGGTCCTGGCAAAGAGTGCACAGTCAAAACTCAGCATGTTTACACAGACATTAACACTTAAAGTTCACATCATAGAAACATTCTCACACAGCATGGCCTCAAGGCAACTTTCGTCAAACTTTACACCTAACCTGGATGAATCAGGATCTTCACCAAAACAATCACACAGTTTCCTACTTTGTTGAATTTCTATATAAACATAGAAAAGTGAGGATTACATTGTGTGTAGAGCTTTTGACTTTACTCGTTCGATTTTTCATTTGATTTTTCACCATTTTAATTTGATTTGTGATAACTTATAACTGATAAAATGTGCTCCAAACCAAATTGGCCTGTCTAAAATACAGCAAAAAATGAAATCATGTAAAAATACATAAAATAATCTAATGAAATCAAGCACTGTATAAATTAAAATCACATATTGTAAGAATAAGCTAACTAAAAACATGATTAAACATATTACTGTAATAATAAGGTAATAATTACTGAACTGTTATTGATCCCACATTGGGTAAATTTATCTCTGCATTTAACCCATCTCCTGGGGGAGCAGTGGGCAGCCGCATGCAGCACCCATGGAGCTAGTGAGAGGTGTCCAAGTCAAGGAGACACGCCTGATACTAGAGATGGGGGAATCAAACCGAGGACCTTCTGCTTTTCAGACTTAAAAAATAAATAAATAATCAGTAAACATCTACCATTTACATGTTTACTCACTAAGGATTCTCTTGTAGTCCATAGTTCTGTCTTATTCTGAATTTTGCTCCCATGATTTAGTCTAACCCTAGCTTGTTTGAGGCATTAAGAGTAAAAGAAAGGGTGTCTACTCACAATTATAGGGCCACGGCTTGTCTGGCGGTAGACAGTCTGGTAACCCAGATAGAGGATCAGTGTGGCTGTGCAATAAAGAAACCCAAACACACCAACACACACAAAGAACTCTGCAGAGGAGGTGAAGTCACCCTGCAGGTAGGTGGTGTTGGCTGAACTGCCATCACATGATGGTATGTTGTATGGGTGCGCTGACAACCTAAAAGGAAGGCACAACAGAGGAGATGAACTTTACAAACGAGCGTTATGTTTGTGTACATATACCGTAACATATAAACAACTCCTCACCTGTTTTACTCTTATCCGTGGAGTGCAAGTGGAGAGAATAAAAGAATCATCCAAGACTGGTCAGATTTTAATAAAGACTGTGTGTATAACCAAGTGTAACCTTCATCTATGATTTATTAATTTTAGTAAAAACATCCTAAAATTTTTTTGTGCAAATTTAGGATTTGATTTTACAAATTGCTTATACAAAACAACTAACACCAGAAGAATTTAAGTCTTCTCACCAGACACTTACCAATAGGAACCATGGGAACACACTTTAAACTTAAAACAATGACATTAATCAGTGAAATCAAGTTATAGAATTACAGAAAGCCACAATAAGGGCCATGAATGACAAAATACTGCTTATGTAAGTTCGCAGAATAAATGCCTACATCTAACATAGTTTACATAGTGGTGTTTTAGTGCAGATTCAGTTTGAGGGGAAAAAAAGACAGAAACTCATGCTTCACAGGTTTATGGCAATCAAGAGCTTTTTGGCAACAATGTGGATATAGATTTAATGGTAGTGCTTTTCAGCTAAGCAGTACCTGAATGGGTAGCCAAAAATAGGATCCACTTTTTCTTCAGAACTTTGACACATGACTTTGAAGTGGGTCGTCCCCGAGTAACCTCCAGTGGTGGCGAAGGCAAAGATCGTGAAGACCTGCAGATGTGGAAACATAACAGAAAATAATCATTTTTAATGGAAGGATTTACTATCCTACTTTAATTTTTCCCAAAAGAAAAAGGAATTTTACTGTGACTTCTCAACTTCACTATCACCCACTCTCTTCCCTGCAATTGGCACATCCTTTTTCCGTACAGGAAACTTTCTCTCTCCCTCTCAGAAAACTAAAAGCAAATGTAGCATAACAGCTTTACATGAAGCTGGCAAAACAAAGACCTACTTCAACCTTCCCGGCTCTTAAAACCTCCCATAATTTTACTGTTTGTATGTGATGTAGGTCAAAACCTACAAATAATATACTGTACACCCACCTTTTAATGAGGCATTTCTTCTACAGTTACGCTTAGTACACATAGTTAGATAAATATGTAGTAGCTTGGCACTCCCCCACATGTCCCATGACGCTCCTGACAACTTATTCAATATTTTATTTGAAATGTTTATTCTATTCTGCTTCAATGAAAGTCCCAACAAGTTTGTACTAAGGTCTAATATCATGGAAAGTGACATTTTTTTCTAACAGAGATTCCCTCATCCAATGCGTGTTTGGTTGATGACATTTAGATGACTGTAACATACCGAAGTCACAAGGTAATACTATAATATGGCACAATGCTATGCTGCACTTACTCTTTATTACTTTTTATTGCACAAGAATGAGTGTCAGCAAAGTGTTTCTTCTCAAAGAAACAATGGATACCAACAATGCTGACAATGCAGGACAAATGGAAAGCAGCGGGGACCCTCCCCATTTCCTTTACTCTCTAACATAAACTGACTGTGCACAAATCTGTTGTTACACCAGGTTCACCAAAGAGTCAACGGTGGTACATTAGCCAAACAAGTTTTGGTTTACTTTCAAGGCCCCTGATTAAACCCACCAGGATTTTTAGAACTGTTCTGCAACTCAAGCAGTCCACAACCTCTAGGACAATCAGAGTATATCTGTTTACCTCAGATCCAATTTTGTTGAGAGTCTGATGGAGTAGTTTGAAACCAAGAGAAGGCATTAGGTGCTAAAATTAAATAGAAACTGTCCACAGTTTCTGTCCCACACATTACAAAGATCTCACTCTGTAAACAAGAGGTAATGTGTTTCCAGAATGCCCCCCCATATAATCAAAAGGTTGTGTGAGACAATACAATACAGTTAGTAGAAACACTACTATATGTGATATGGAGCACCCTCTCTGAACATCCTTCCTCCAATGAAAAGCTTCTTATTTTGGCATGTGAATGTTGCTTCCGTACTTTCTCTCAAGAATAATGCCTTTTGTTCTCTTACACCCACATCTACCAAAGCACATTCTCAAATTATCAGGGCCCTTTTAGATACAGAACAGATGAATACATTGGGCCAAAGTCAGGCCAGACACTGAGGTGGACAATCACAGACACACACGGGGTGCAGTATTAAGCAAGTTGGAAGCCTGGAGAAGATTTTCAGGAATGGGTTTCGTCTTTCAGGTGTCTCTACAGCGCTCCACAACATTTCTCATCTTTCACCTCAGCCCGTTAGACACACCCAGGTCAACGTTTCAGCCCTACAAATAAAATTTCTCCAGACAGGGCGGGAATTCCCTGTCCAGAGTCCAGTGTCCCACCCAACCTTCAATAGATCAACTGAAGCATTTCACACTAGCTCTACTGGTGAAGGAGTGGCACAACAGATAAGAGGAGCCTGCATATATTTAACATGTTACATATTAACTTCTATTTGCATATCACAGACATAATAAAATAATGTATTTGACACAGGCCGCAACAACAGCCACACCAGCACCAATTACCACCCTTCAGCTAACACAAAACTGCTAATAATGTTGATGTTAGCATGCTTTGGCCTACAAACCAGTTTGATATTTAATGAATTCAATTATAAAAATCTTCAAGGAGCATGTAGGTGGCTATTTCTACCGGGGCTGAAACTCCTCATCCCAGAAGTATTCAGCACAGCATAGACAATTTTATATTTTTGATGAAAAACCAGGGAAACTCTCCAATGCAAAACTAGAAAATCATAGAACTGTGTTGTTATTTCTTTAAAACCTCCAGTTTCTACATCAGGCATTACATGTCTATTAAACAGTCTACATGCAAGCCTTAACAGAACTTGTCAGAGTCAGAGTGGGATACCTAACCTGCTCTGAATTAAGAAGTGATTCTACAACTGCATTCTACTTTGGGGGAGGGGCCGATTTCACGCTAGTGCAATTTAGTGTTCTTAACAGAACTCAGCTGTGAATAATTTTAAATATGATATAACTACTTGGATCAGTAGTGGAAAAAAGGTAACTCTTTTTTAAAGTTTCCAGCTGTCAAAAAATATCTAAAAATGTTAGTATATGAGACAATCTTATTTAAATATGATTTAAATAAAAAAAATTTTTAAAGTGCTCATAAAAAAAAAACAAGCATAAAGTTTGCTTTGTTTCAAATTGACATAAAATCTAAAGTTCAGAAGTACAAATCCATCCTCTTCTAAGCCGCTCATTCACCGCGGGGTCACGGTGTGCTGGAGCCTAACCCAGCTGGCTACGGGCGAGAGGCAGGGTCCACCCTGGACGGCAACACAGAGACAGACAACCATTCACACACACACATTCACACCTACAGGCAATGGAGAGAGTCCAATCAACCTAATGCACGTCTTTGGACTGTGGGAGGAAGCCGGAGAACCCGGAGACAACCCACGCAAGCACGGGGAGAACGTGCAAACTCCACACAGAAAGGCACCAGGACCGCCTCCGGGAATCGAACCCAGAACTTTCTTGCTGTGAGGCGACGATGCTACCCACCGCACCACCGTGCCGCCCCCAGAAGTACAAATGTTTAGATTATTAAAAAGGTGTTTATAACATGAATAAAACGACAAAATTTAGCACTTTCGCTTTTGTACCACACACACTGAAGGCAGAGCTGCTATACAGCTTAAGCTGACAATCAATCCTCTGATTATATTTGGTGGGTGACTGCTTTACCTCTTGAGCTACTGCTGTGCTGTTTTGAGTACTGATAGCTGTTCAATCTGTGAACAAGTAGCTCCAAGCTATGTTCAAGCACATTTACTTAGTTACTTACTACTGCTCAACCGCAATAATGATACCTCTATTTGTGAGTTACCAACCGGATGCAGTTGCTCCACAAACCAACGCCTTAAATACACACATGCACGATTGTAAACGTACAGTTATCATCCATTAAGCAGAAGCATTGAGCACTGCCAGTATTGGCAGTCACATATGACTGTGCATTCCTTAACCGTCTTCTGTTTTCAGTAATCACTCCCCACCTGATTAGTTGTTATGAAGCCAGTCGCGCATACTGTAGCAGTGATATTTAGAGCATGTTCTACTGCGCAGTAGCATGCGCATCCATACTATATTATTCCCAACAGCTGTCATTCCTCTCATCTGGCAGAGTAGTTCAAAAAAGCCCCAACAGTATCACTCTGCCCACCTGCATCAGAAACAAGCGCACTGTGATACAAGTTAGTTAATGCTGACTCACTGTCTGAAAGACATAAACAACAACTGCCTAACAGGCCTATTCATTGTAGAAACTAGTGCAAACTATTCTATAGCTCCAATAACTTGCTAGTAATTGACCTAATTTCCAGTTTGGTCCAGTGATACTGCTAGTCTTACTATACTCAGTTTTACTATAGAAAAGCTGATAGGGCTTAGTGCGGCAGCACTTTTTCAGTGTAACAAGGTTAGTTGCTGTAAAGCAGCAAGGTATGTCAAAAATCAGTGAACCAGGGCAGAAAACAAAGTCCCTTTAGCCATTAACAGAAACATTGTTCATCAAGCTTTTTCTGGTGGTTGCACTTCAGCCTATGGACACATTTAGCTATAGTATGACTAACTTACTTTAGCAGTTAAGGTTGTTTCTAGAAGTGGTGATATTCATCACTACTAACCACATATTGACACGAGAATCAAATGGCAGCCATATAAGTAGAATGCAGAATGAATATGGAGTCTAATCTTAAACACAAAAATGCCAACGTTAAATTTATCAATGCGGTCAGATTAACGCTACCTGGTCCGTTATAGGTAGTGTAAACAATGTTTTGCCTTTACTTACCCATTCAAGGACACGAATAAACCCAAGAGGTTCCTTCAGTGGTCCTAGGTCCAGAGTAAATCCAGACACCAATTTCTGGTGATAAAAAAACAAACCGGATTTAAAGGGAACGCCAGAACATACCGTTAACCGTGTGCACACGAATCGACGCTAACCAGAGTTAATTAACATTTCTAAACTATGCTTGTTACATGTTTTTCCATTTCGGCTAAATGGCCCTGCCCATGTTAGCCAACGGCTGCTAGCAGCATGCTACTACTGGTTGACATTATGTCAGTTTAGCTTTCGTTAGCGTGAACTCCCCTACCTGTGCAGTGTCCATTTAGATGTACAAAACGGAGAAACTGTAATAACTGTCTCTTGAGGTTATGAAATTTTATATAAAGCTGAGTTCAAGTTATGCCGTCTGCAGTTGTCTTACTCCATGCGACGCAAGAGCTACTGTCAGCGAGCTACTGAAAATTTAACAGCCAACCAACCACTATTAAGGCTACTGTCAAACCCCGCACAACACAACCGTAGTGTTACTGAAAATGAAACCGACACTTCCGGTAGATTTTCAAAACAGTGACTATCGGTAAATGTTTGTGGGATTACATACAAAAATTGTCAGTGGCTGTTGATGCTACCCTGTCAATTGTGTTCTTATTTTTCCTCCTTAAATATAAAAATACTAGACATAAAGATATACATTACTAACTTTCATATTTTATGCGCTATGAATTATGTTACGGTGGTTCCATTCAGTTAAAAAAGAATAATACAAATCTCCTAAAACACAAGAAGAAACATTGTTTGCAAAACTGGAAAGTTCTTTTAGTGAACGCACAAAACACCGTGCAGATACTTTGTGCACAAAACAAGGGCTGTTCAGAATATGACTAAAGGTACCTTAACATCCGTTTTACCTATCTAGCAAATTGTACATTTCACTGCTCTAATAACCTCGCAACAAGAACTGCTCATTTTTGCACTTTGGTTTTTTACATTTCATTGTTTAAGACGGTTTCAAACAAACAGTGCTGAAATCAAAACGCGTATAACTACCATGTTATGTCGTTTTTTATTGTTTGATCATTTAGGAATTGAAATAAGGTTTGCAGCACCTGTTATATTTATAGTTACCTACGCAAGCTATAATAAGAGTCTTTTGTAGCGGAGACGGGTTTAGTATTAAGTTTTTTTTAACCAACAATTCATACTCCAAAACAGAAGATGGCGGTAATGTTCTACTAAGACTGACAACCACCAATAACCCAAAGAAGGAGGAAGAAGAAGATCGTCAGCGTCTGCGTAGATATTTCTTCTCCGGCCGCCATTTTGCATTAGTGTGAAAGCGGTTTCGACAGTCATCGACTTGGATGTGTTTTTCTTCGTTACACAACATTTTTTTAATCTTTTAAAACTCGATACTGGTAAATAACATCACATACCTTAATTGTACAGCACATTGGTTATGTGGCACGGTAAATGTAACGTTTAAGTGAATACCACGGTATTTACAACACGAATTGATGTCGTAACAGTGCTGACGTTAGCCAAGGAAAGTATGGTGAGATATTTGTGTTGCAGTTAGGCCTCTGCTGTGTCACACAACTTATAGGATAAGTAACCCTAGTTCAGATGGTGGGAATAATAACGAGGATACATATAAGAGTAAGAGTTGAGTATTCCGAACAGAAACTAACACTAGTTGTCTGACGCATAGTCTTTTCAGTCACGCGTGGGAATCTCGTTTCGCTTCAGCTAGCTTTGGGCTATATGACTGTCCAGTAAGTATGTGATTTCTTATCTCTTTTGATTAGCGGGTACAATATACACAATTGCACAATCCCGTATCGTGTGTTATTATTCAGGGAATGGTAATTTTAATTAGATGTTCCTGATAATTAGCTCGAAACCTAAAGTAGCATCAAGAAAGCTATTGTTGTGTACAGTAATGCCAAGGATTTGCCTTTTGGGTCGTTATTTTTGTGCATTTCCTGCGTTTTAGGGTCCCGTTCTCACTTAAAGGACATCATATTTTGTGGTCCAAAAGATGAAGGAGAACCCGTTTTTTGGCTGCAGTAAATAAATAATTTATGCTCAGGTTCCCCCCAAAAATTGTGTTCTGCTCTTTGTCCTGGCTTAGATACGTGATTCAAGCAACAGATTTAATAAACCAGTGTAATGACATTTCACTAAACCGAATCCTTGTTGGCCCTAGTATTATTGCATTCTAGTTTGCACTGGAGCTGTTATTTGTCTCATGATCTTCTATGTCTGTGTGCAAAGATTCAGCTGTCTGTCTTGTATTTGTGCACATTATTTTGTATGTTAATAATCTGTTTCAGTTCTTCTCGGGAGTGGTGTTTTTGTTACTGATTTTGTAGGTTTAAATACATGTTCCTGGCCATTTGTTGGGATCTCTGGATTTGGATAGCTTTCCTATTCAAAATACATTGGCAGAAGATTTTTTTCCCCTCATCAGTGGTGTCAGCTGAAAATCTCTAGAAGTTTGAATATGGCTAATTTTTGCTTGTTATCACCAAAACCTCCAAGCCCAAGAAGAAGCAGCGGATGTTTTTTCCCCACCCACCATCGCATGTTATTCCCATTTTTTCCACCCCAGTTAAAAAGCTTTTGGATCTCTTTTTTTCTTTACTGGTTGTTTATGTCCCCCTGTTTATTTCCTTCATAAGTGAATAATCTAATCAAATAAAAAAAGAGATACCCAAAGGACTTTGTTGCTTCCAACATCAGTAATATTTAGTTCTCTGGTGGAGATAAAGATGTCAAAGAGAGTCTCAGAGGGATGTCATAGGAAGAAAAATATCTCTGGGCGCTCCAACTCCCTTTTCCTGTTATCTTATGGATCAAGTGTTCCTTCAGGACTTCATACCAACAAGGAGACACCTACCAACAGTGCACTCGAGAGGGAGAAATCTTCTCAGCTACCTCAGGTAAAGTTGGCACCATGCTATACACCCAGTTAAATAAATGTAGCGCAGTACTAGTGTTTTGAAGTAACTTTGAGAGGTCACATCACTCAAAATATTTGACTGGAGTCTAAATGTGCATAGGCCATTTTGAAAGAAATTAAAATTAATGAATTAATAAGAATTAAAAAACTTCAAATGCCTATAATTTATGTAAGTTGCTGTAATGGAATGTTTCCCTTACTGATGTTTTGCTGGACTGTTTGTTGTTAGACAGAGTCCTGTTGGCCTTGAAGAGAACCAGCTGCTGAGGCTATCATTGATAACCTTAACACTAAGACCAGTTCAGACGGGCTACCATGACCAGCAATGGAGATGATTGCTACTTCTTTTACTATTCCACCTGTACTAAGGTAAGCAAATGTTTACCTCAAATCTCACACATAGGCTTTGCCTTGAAAGGTGACTGGTGATTAAAATAAATGCATTAAGAATCATCATCATTTCTCATCATATATCCTGCAGGGCGACAGTTGCCCTTTTCGACACTGTGAAGCAGCAATGGGCAATGAGACCGTTTGCAACCTGTGGCAGGAAGGACGCTGCTTTCGTACTGTCTGCAAGTTTCGCCACATGGAGATAACAGTAAGTTAAATTAAAATGGTTTGTCCAATTAAAGGAAGGCTGCATCTTTAGTGGCCATTTTTGGGGAAAAATCATGTCTTGTGTCACAGACTCAACTTGATTTGCTTCTGACCCGTTAGAAGAAACTAAAATCAATTATACTTACATTCAGCTTTTCGTTTGATAAATGAGATATAATCAGCCTCTGTCCTCCTATACATTCTACTATGTTTTTATATACTATATTTCAACAGAAAAACCGAAAGGAGATACCTTGTTATTGGGAGAACCAGCCGGCTGGCTGCCAGAAGCCTCACTGTGCCTTCTCTCATGAAAAGCCCCGGTACATTGATGGCGTCTTTGTCCCACCTAATAAAAGTAAATAGACATGTTTTTTCATACACACCTAAATTGAAATTCAGATTGTTTAATCATTTGGCATCCATCTGTAGGTAATTTCATAATTGTAATTGCCTTAGGTCTGAGCAAGAATGATGAACAGCCAGACGAGGAACCAGCTCCACCCCCAGCTGCCCCTATTCCCACTCCAGCTAATCCTCAGATCAGAGGGGTAATGAAGACGGAAACACAGGAGCCAGTACCGAGCCCCACTCACCCTCCAGTGGTGATCAATCCAGCAGATGATGATGAGGATGAAGATGGTTAGTTAGAGTTAATGTGGTGATTTTACTTAGGTAACTAGATTACTCAAAGACATCAGGGTTCTTTGGTTATCGTTAATTAGGGAACAACTGGACATGGGTTGATGGCCAGATTACTGTCAATTTGTGCAGCAGAAGAGTAGTCGGATTTCTCATCTACCTCAGGCTTATTTTGAAGGTGTTGTTCAAAACCAGAAAACTAATCTTCATTCTTTGTCTTTTTGGAAAAATGTGTGGCACCCGTGCAGTGATTGCACTTTTTATCACTTATTTGGGTCTTGTAAAAACCTGATTAAAATATGGCAGGGGGATCTGTTCTTTATCTAAAATTCTTGAGTTCTTTATTTCCCTGTCCCAATAACAAAAATTCATTCCTGTTCACATGACACTTAAGTAGCCAACTTTCTTAAGAAAGATGTCTGTAACCTGGTTACATGCGTGCATGTTACACAGATTGTGTCCTGGTGAGGTGAAAAAATGTATGTGATTCTTAGCACCCTTGTGTTTGTTTTCAGATCAGTTCTCGGAGGAGGGAGAAGAGAGCAAGCTTGCTCTTTCTCCTAAGAAGATACCAAAGTCAGGTGAGACTGAAGCCAGATGCAAATATTTGCACAAATCTGTAAAATTCAAAATTGTTAATGACTGTTTTTATATTAATGTATGTTTATTTTGTGCATTACAGATGACTGCCTGAACTTTGGAGTGAGCACTCTAGAGGAGATCCGCCTAAGGAAGGCTCTGAAGGCCAGCATGAAGAGAGCTGGCTATCCCATCCAGAGTGCTAACACTTCAGCTAATGGAGAGAAAGAAAACATACATTTGACATTTTTTCAAGAAGCTCTTTTTGATGTTCGAGAAGGTAAAAAGCAGCAACTTGTATAGTCAGAATATCTGGATACACAAATTCGTATTTTTCACATCAGATGTTGATGATTTTGATATCTAATTTAAGTTGTTGTTTATGCATATACATTGTATACATATTGGGTTAGAAATGTTCTTTTTTGGCAAAAGTACTACTTTGCTCACTATTTTGGCAACAATCCACTGTACATCAACTTCTTTTTGTGATTGTAACCTGTACTTCATACATATTTTAACCTAGGCACACTTGTCTCCACAGAAACTGGGAGATCACGGCCCAGCATGACTGACAGGCTTGGCAGGAAGCTACCTAGTGCTGGTAAAAAAAGTGGAGAAGGTTTTCCACTAAAAAGGAGTCTGGCCGAGCGCCTTGGCAGAGTTGTGGCAGAGGAAGAGTCATCAGTGCCCCCTCCGAAAGGTGAGTTGTGTTAAATCACTGCTATTCACTGGGGTATAACCTTTTACTGTGCTCGTTAAGGATGTTCTGTTTTCTGTAAGGTCAGAAGGAAAATGTATTTTTGAGATCTCTTAGTTGACCTTATGTTTGTCTACAGACACCAGTTTTGTTTTTATGGGGTTGATATTTTAAAACTCCGGATTGGAAATATTGATTAAAATCCTTTTTATCCTTTCAGCTTTGAAGCCTGTTAGGCAAAGAATTGGATTGCCTGCCAGTGCTGCCACACCCACTAAAATAGGTAGGAAGCCGAAAAGTGTAATAATCTTTTAACATTGTACAGTCTCTTATCGAAGAACAAGATTCAATCACAATGACTTATTTTTGTCTCTGAATGTTCACAACAGGTCAGACCAACATTGATTCCAACAAACCTTCAGAGCAGATTTACATCAAAACTCTGGAGGAGATTAGACAGGAGAAAGCAGCAAAATCTCAGTTTGTGGATCATGCTGATGGCTCTTCAGCTGTTGTTCCAGAAATCAGTAAAACCATCAATACTAAAGGAGAAAAAGGTTCCAAACGAGCCATCACTGTCGGAGATGACTCTATTGGTCAAATCAAGATGTTCACTGAGATTGCTCCCACAAAGAAACGAAAGCAGGAGGATCAAAACATCAGCATTAAGAGCCAGGGAGATTTGAATGCAGTGGGGTCTTCTTCTGAGGCTGCGAACATAGGGGAGGTTAGAGTAAAGACCCTGGAGGAGATCCGTAAGGAGAAGGCAGCAAGGATGCAGGGTCATTCGCCTCAACAGACTGAGGAAGCTGGAAACAAAAGGAGCTCTGAAACTGAGGAAAATTGTGATACAAAGCCTCGGCTACTGCGCGTCAACAAACTGGCTTCACAAAGTAAGTGAGCATTGACCCATGTTGAGAAATAGTTTAATTCAATTAAATTTACAATGCTCCACTCCTAATGTACCATGTTTGAGTTTAAAACCTGAATGTTGTGTTTATTTTATAAGGAAATGCCACACCAGAGACCCCTGAGAGCACAGAAATGCCTGTGAAAACTTGCACCGCTGTTCCAGAGGTGAGTTGTTAATTATTGCAATAAAAGATGAGGTTACTAGTTATTCTGTCACCACAACAATTTTTCCTGTCTTTCTAGACCAGTTCTGCCTGTAGTAACATTATCAAGGTCAAGACATTTGATGAGATCATGCAAGAGAAACGCCTTCGCAAGCAGAAAATAGAGAATCGGACAAGAACCTCAGCAGAGGCCAAACCTTCTGAGGAACAAGCTTCTGATGTAACCCTGAAGAGGAAAGCTCCTGCTGAGATCAATTCTGCATCACCAAGCTCTTTATCAACTTCCTCTAACACCCCTGACATTAACTCTGTCATCCAAAAGCTTCCTATTCGTAAGCTGATTCCCCTAAAATCCAAGACTGGATCATCTGTGAACAGTTTTGTAACTTCAGATAC
The DNA here is from genome assembly GCF_900634795.4 of Betta splendens. Taxonomy (NCBI): domain Eukaryota; kingdom Metazoa; phylum Chordata; class Actinopteri; order Anabantiformes; family Osphronemidae; genus Betta; species Betta splendens. Next base: position 6,345,268 of record NC_040885.2, on the reverse strand, counting down.
AGCAGCAGCAAGTGTGACCTCAGTCTCTGTGGAGCAGAGTGAACCTGAAAACCATTTACAAAGCTCTAGGGAGGTCCCAGACAAAAAAACAAGCAAAACCCTAATATTGTCACTTGCCACTGATAGAAACCCTACTGCTGATACAATACATAACAAAAATCAGAAGACATCTTCAAAAAGCTCTACAAACACCAAAGGTAAGTCATGTCTAATGCTGGCTTGATGGAAATACACCACTGACCATTATACCACAAAGAAACCACATACTCTCCAATTTAAAAAAAAAATGCTCCATAAATATACAAGACAGTTATCTGTTCTAATTATTTTTGACATGACATGATAATGTGTAAGTAACAACAACTCGTGTTGCCATATTTGACAAATCAACTTTACAGCAACATAATAGTTCTATTTATTATATAAGAACAATAAATTTTTTTTTAATCTATATTTTTGCTTCCTTTTCAGTGAGGCCAAAACTAAATGTGAAGCCTTCTGTCGTAAAGCCTGCAGTGCAGGTGAAGCCAGGTCAGAAGAGGAAGGGAGCTGAGCGGTCTGCCGTCGCTGCTGTGAAACCACTAAACAGCACCCCCACAGTTCAGGAGCCAATAAAGGAAAGCCAGGTAGGTCTATTAGGAACATGGGCTGGGGTCTCTGGATGATGCAATCTTCTTAAAATTTACATTTCTCAGTGATTTTTCTTTTACATGTCAGACCAAAATGTAATGTTACATCTAGTTTTACACTAAAATATATAAAATATGATACAAAATCTGTGATCTCTGTGTTGCCAGGTGTTCCCATCCTTCACTGCAGATGCTCAGCTCAGCTCTGCTGTTCCCCACACTCCCAGCACCTTACTGGACTCAGGTTCCAACTCCAGCCCTCTGAAAGAGGAGCTCCAGACGGTTCCTGTTTTCAAACAAAGTCCAAGCCACGAAGCCAAGCAGGCTGTCAGTGTTGCTGCCTGCACTGTTCCCCAAAGGTAGGGTTCACAAGGTTTACTCTAAACTTCATAGAATGTCAGACATTAGTAGTTACACTCGTAGGCTGGAGAGTGAATTATTAAAGTTGGTCGTATTCTTTCTCTGTTGTTTGGTTAATGCTATAAAGTGCTTTTAGTTACTCTGGGAGATAAACCCAGTGACACAAATGCAGGCCTGTCTGTCATTAAGTTAAATAACACGGCTTTTTCTCCATGTCAGCCCAATCCTGAAGAGTCCTGTTCAAGCTCCTAAAACTCGGAGACAGAGCATGGGCATGTCCCGCACCACCTCCGCTTCTGGTGCTGCTGCCTCCTCCTCAGCTGTAGATGATTTTGAGGAGCTGATAAGTGAGTTTGCTGACGACCATCTGGAGGAAGACATTGACCCGGGCCTTGGAGAAGACGACCTGCTGCAGGAGCTGTCAGAGATGATTGACAGCTGAGGACTTCAGCACAATTGAAATCCATACCCCAGTTTCTAACTCATGAACTTGAAGTAATTGATTTTACAAAGGGGAAGCCCATCAAGCAATATCTACCTAGGACTTTTTAAAGGTTTATCATTTTCCTTAAGTTGCACTCATTGTGCTATACTTAAAAGATGTGGTTCTCTACGTTTTAAACCTCTTCAAATATAAAATTGTCTTCAAATTCCTGCCTTTACGGTCATCTTGTCACCCAGAATAGAGAGACTGGTGGTGCTGTGAGAATTCAGGAACATTGAGTTCTCATTAATTGTCGGAGGATGTGAAATGTTGGAAATGACTACATCATTTTAGAAAGTAGTCGTATGTGTGTACTGTGTATGCAAAGGGCAAAGTGACTATAGAATTGATGAATGCTGCACTTAATGAGCTGGCTCTAGCAACTTGTGGTTTTGGTTCTTTAAATCTTGGTTAATGTATCTGTCTATTCATCTAGTTTTCAGCTGATGTTTGTATGTGTACATTTTAATTTAATGAGGACCCAGTCAACAAAGATCACGACTTATAGTTAGGAAATCATTTCTATAGCCTGTCACTCATGTTTAACATGGCAGTGGTGTGTTACAGTGTGTATGCTGCTTGTCTCTTTTAATCTTTGACATTGTCACTGTTGTGATAGTTCCTCTCTAGTCTTTGTTACTGAACACCTCAGGGACTCTTGATGTTTGTATGTTCGTATACCCTGACAAACACTGTATTTCAGTTAAAATGCTGTCCCTTCTTGTCTTTGTTTTGGCAGTATTGTTTGTTTGCTCTGTCCTGCCCTTTTCTCCACACGCTTACTGTTCAGAGCGACTTGTAAATGACTGTAAATAAAATAATGCTTTTAATGAGCAGTCCAATCGATAATCAAGTGTTCATTCAAAATAGAATTTAATTACTTTTCTGCCACGTTTTGTAACAACCAATGAAGCTTTTAATAAAGTACTAGTAATAAACTAGTAATAAGTAATAAAGTTATCCTGTGCATGAATGACAAAGTGAAAGAGATTTATACACCACTTATAGTATACTAATATAGTGAATAAATCATCTGTGAACAGCACATCTGGTTATTTGTTCTGTAGGACAGTAGTCTATATAAAGACATTTCCCTGGTTCTAACAGGCGCATACAGAAACGCTGCTCGACAGGTGATCAAAATGTTAGTACTAGTCACTGTATTTAATGCTTGCCTTATTTGTTCTGAAATTATTAAGTGACAAATCCAACTGTGTCCTTTGTCTTGTTTTTGCTGTCTGTTCTCATGAGTGATATACTGATTCACATTAGGTGAACGTATTATGGCAAACAAGGTGTAAACTTTAGGTCCTGTTGAGGTGTAACCATTATTTAATTATTTAACTTAAGACTTAGAGCATTGCTTTAAAAACATTAATTATGCTGTCACATCAGCAGTGTACATCCTGAGGGCCTTTGCACAAAACCAAGACAAGTGATGAGGCAAGCAGGATCCAGTTCTTCGAGTCTGCAGTTCAGTCATCCGATCAGCAGGTGGCGCGATGAAACGCGACTGTCGGTGTAGAACGTGGAAGCAGACGGCTCAAAGCCGGGTCAGCGTCTGTTTCCAGGTCAGTGGATGTAAACAGAGAGACGGCAGCGGCGGAACCATGACCAAACTGGAGCTGCTCAACGCTTTTCTTAATGACAGGTTGACCGCGGCCGCCGAGGAGATTTTCCGCGCGGTCAAAGAAACGGTGGCAGAATATCAGAGTGAAGTAGTGCGTTCGAAGGAGGAGAACGAGCGTCTGCGACGGCTCCTAGACGTGGCGCTCCAGCGGCTCCTGTTGCATCCAGGTGAGCAGAGCAGCGGCGTCTGACGGCGTCCGCCGAGCTCCGGTCGAAACGCAGCCTTTAGACACGGAGGCCCCGCCCACACGCGCACGTGCCACTGATTTCAGTGGAAACTGTCCGTGTAACAACAGCAGAGGAAGAAAGCGGCAGCAACAGCTGCACATCAAAGCATGAGTGGTTCGGTGGCTGAGCGGTGATTGATTATTGTATCAGTTCTATCATCAAGCGATCTGAGTTTTCCCAATTCTTCTTTAAGGCTCATCTTTTCCCCAAGATTCTACAGCAGCAATATAAATGCATTTGTACGAATAGAGCCTTTGTGGTAAATTATCCAGTAGCATTTGTGTGAGGCAAAAATGTGTAAACTTTGGACTGCTGGTTTAGATGGTGGGGAGTCCATTCAGGTGTTTAGATACAAAAGGCAGCGATAGTTTGATAATCAGAAGTTTTTAGTAAGACGCCAGGAGCAATGCATTCAAACACAACATACCTCCCCTTGAAAAAGAAGTGAAGTAGCTGTATAAACTAAAAAACCTGAACCAAAACACAATCACAGTAACAGTACAGTACAGTCAGACCACAGAGCCATCTTTGAACTGTGTCATAGATGGTGCACTAATTATTGTTTTGGGGGGATTTTGGTCACATTCATACAGTTCCAGATATAATAATAATTTTAACTGTAGCTAGTGTTTTATTGCAGATTCACAGAATAGAAATCTTCTAGGCCAGGCTTGGGTATGACTTGAACAACACTAACAGTAGTATATTTTTACAAAGCCAGCCAGCGTGACTGTGCCAGTTATTATTTTTCAGAACCCCCATCTCTCCAGCCCCAAGAGGCCAGACAACTCTGTGACTCTGAGTGGGAGAGCAGTGTGGAACTACAGGCACAAGTTAAAAGAGAACCCAAACCCCCAAACACTCATTCGGATCATTCAAATGAAACAAGAGACTTGGAGGAAGGAAACCCAACTCGCATTGAGCCACTACATGTCCCACCAGCTGAGCGTGTGTGCAGCAGTGTGTTCCCAACGTCCCAGGAGATCAAAGCAGAGAGCAGCAGAGAGGAGCGGCTGGCCAGCTTAGCTTTGTCTGTCGGGGTTCATTCAGACCTTAGAGTGGCTCAGAGTGTTTCGTGTCCCAGCACCACCAGGACTCACAAAAGTGGAAAAGCAGAACAGCAGATGAAAGGGCCACTTCGCTCGAACGGAAAGCAGAGCACACATATACTGCAGGTCAAGAATACCAAATGTCCAAAGTCATCTGCACCGCGCTCACCTCATCCAAACCAGAGCATCCAGAGGTGGCACAGCTGTAAAGAGTGTGGGAAGTGCTTCAGCTTTGCCTGCCAACTGGAGGTCCACATGCGCTGGCACACCAAAGAGAAACCATACAGCTGCGCAGTGTGTCGGAAGAGCTTCACCACAGTCAGTATGCTGAAGAGGCATCACCGCATCCACACGGGGGAGAAACCCTTTCATTGCCACGTCTGTGGGAAATGTTTTAACCAGTCGGCACATCTCAACACACACTTCAGGCTCCACACAAGGGAGAGGGCCAGCTGGAGCCGAGCGCCACACACCAAGTAAAATACGACTTTAAACAGGAAATGAAGCTGTAAATGTAGACATGCTTAAAATGCAGAACTGTCACGTTCAGTTAGTGTGCAATGGTATTTCATTGTATGTCTTATTGTTGTGCAATAAAGTGTATGACACCAGTGAACTTGGTGTTTGTCATTCAGGGATGAATCATCATTTTCTTGCCAGTGACATTCATTGTGATATGAATTACAGGAACAAAGCAACAGGAAGACTAATTAAGTAGGAAAGAAAATGATATTTCCAAAATTTTCAAATCAATATTAGAAATAATATTTCTTCTACAGCTCTGACGTCTTCTGTTGGTACTAGCAGTAAAAGAAACCTTCTTTTCTGTTTCCAACCCTCAGAGGACGTAGCACAAATTTAAAATTATGATATTTAAATGTATTCATTTATTCATTGGTACGAATGAAACATCCCAGCCGTGAGTATAGTGGACAAAGACATCCATTAAACTTATCCTGGTTTATAGATTAATCCAGAATATTAAGGAGCTTCTAAATCAGCATTGGTGTAGATTGCTGGATTAAACTGCTGAATCTGATTAAAGTGGGTGAAACTTCATCCACAGAGCAGCTAATTGTTGGAGGCATGAGGTGGAGAGGTGGAGCAACGAGTAATTGCAAACACAAGGTCATTTACAGTAATCTAACACTGGTTTTGTTTTTTTGTTGGGAATTTGTCTTGTTTTGAGTTAGGTACAAGGTGTGAGTTGCCAAATATAAGTTTTATAATTTTATAATAATTTCAGTAAAGTCAGTCATAAAGTCAGAGGCAGTGCACAACCTGAACATGTTTCCAATACCGTCACTCACCTGCATGGGCCATTTACATTCACCAGTCAACCTGCAGGTTTTAAGAGTGGGAGGGAACCTGGAGGCCTCACTTTCCAGCATGTTAAAACCAGGACCTTCTTCTGTGGAGCAACAGCCGACCAACCTGTTTCACTAAAGCTGTTCCAGGGGCACCTGAATGACCCTTTGATATGTGGCAACCAACCGCAGCTGTCACAGTGGTTCAGAAGCTGGATACTGTTTTCCCTCTGGCGGTGCTTTGAACCCCTCCATCATTTAGAACTCATGACAAGGAACAATTAACAACAATTGCGTTTAACAATTTAAAAACAAAAAACCTCAGAGGAGAAGTGGCTTCTTGAAAAGCAGGAACATGCACTGACAGTAACACTGTGCTTTCATTTACAAAGCCAAGATACTGGTTCTTGGTAATGAAATGAGCGTCCCCACTTAAAAACAGCTTCACAAGCCTGCACAGAATACTGAAAATCTTTCAAAAGAGTATAATTATCCTCTAAAACGTAAAACTTTTAAACAACACAGCAGTCAAAAATACCATTACTAATGAACAGATGCAGTCCTGACATTTAGCCCTGGTTCTATTACACTGACTTGCTGTAACTCACTGACTTACATTCATGTGTTATAAAATTAAAAAAAGATACAAATTATAGTCTGGCAATAAACACGCTGCCTGACAGATTGCAGCAATTGAAGGCTTTTATAAATGCCCCTTCCTTTATTATTTTTATTCTTGCTTTTAAGAAATGTAAAAATAAAGTAACCTGAAGTAAGTAAACTTCAGGGTTTCCTGATTTTTTTTATTCTGGACCCGTCAATTTAAGTGGAAGGTCTTCATTTAGTATTGCAGGATCGATTAGCAAAGACGTTAATAAATACACGTTGTATAGTCTTGTCAAATATGTACAGTATGATTATATATATCGACACGATATAAATATTTGAAATGTCAAATATTTATTGTTTTACATGGTCGATTGTACATTTGTCTTCTATATAATGTTCAACCCTCGGTCACCAACCATTTCCTACCGGTCAACGCGCGGCAGAACATCTGAAAGAGGGCGGAGAGTCCACGGTGTGTGTGTGTGTGCGTGTGCGTGTGTGTGTGTGTGTGAGCGAGTGGGAGAGAGAAACAGAGAGGGGGGGGGACGTGCACCGCATTGTCAGGAAATACGGAGTCGGAGCTCCGGTAACACCGACATCACGGAGGAGGAGGTGGATCCTTCGTGATGCCACTGCGGAGCTGACGTTGCCCGGTGCAGCATCTTGGAGGGAGCGACGGAGCAGCGCAGGTAAGCGGACACTCGCCTCCTCAGCCGTCGCTGCGTGCTCGTCCCGCCGTCCCCGGACGCATCGGGCGGCGCCCGGTTCTGGCGGCGGAGGCGGTAAGTGGAGCATGAAAACGCCAGCGGGCGGTGATGTGAGCAGCCGCTTATGTTCCCCTCGTGCCTCTGCTGCGTCCTCCAGGCCCCGTTCACGCGGCCCCCGCCTCTCTGCGCATCTTCTGGATGATGCTGCGGTTTTGTGGCGTTTCTGTTGCTGCTCTGCGCAAGTCGCGGATAAGTGTACGGGTAGAATGACCGGGCCGGACGGGCCTCGCCGTCTGCATCTGCAGAGGCCTGTGTTGTAAGATGGGCCAGTGTCATTGTGGACGGTCGACATTTGAATGCTGTCAAGTTGCTCTTGTGTGTTTAGTGCAGAGATGCACATGAGTGACGTGTCAGGTCTGGTCTCACTCAATCAAAGCTCTAGTCAAAGTGAGGGAGGCTCCTTTATTACATTACGCTGCAGAATGAACTCACCTTCATGCAAAGTCTTATTCTGCAGCAATAGTGTATGTATTTACTGCTTAATTCACATGGTGGTGTTTGGATTTTAGTAATGTTAATTAGTTGCCAACCTTATTCAAGTTGGAACGCTTCCAGGTTGAGGTCTGTCCTTTAACCTGATGTTTTATTGACTTCAGCAGAATTATTCGGGTTCCACAAACCTTGACTTGCCAAACTCACACACACACACACACACACACACACACACACACACACACACACACACACACACACACACACACACACACACACACACACACACACACACAGACTCTTCCCATTTGAATGTGCACAGAAGATTCCTGGTCGTAGAGAGTTTCAGGGATTTCCAGAGGATTAACTACTCTACATGACTTAAAGAATAGGACTAGTGAACTCACAACCTATACATTTGTTAGAATGGTGTAATGTGAACACTGGTGTGACTGTCAGAGAGGTCTGCCTTTGATGCTGAAAAGGTGAACTTTGCAAGTCAGCGTTGTGCAGAGTCACAAACTGTTTAGCAAAGCGACACTGCATGCTGTATGTGAGGCAAAACACACCACCATGATAATCGTAATAATCAAAAGGTTATTTCTTACAAACTGCCACAGCAAATTCCCTCTTGTACCATTTAGTACATGTAGTAAAATAAGATTATTGCCCCTGAACTAGCGAATGTTAAAAATGCAGATGCCCATTCATCAGGCGTCATAATAGTAGGTGAAAACATGTTTTTTCACATATGTAAAAAGGTCATAAACAAAAGTACTAAACTATCTAAACCATGGTACAATATACATTAAAATATCTAGCGGCTAACGTCTCCAGGTTTATTTTGCTCTCTTTGTTGCTCTCCAGATGCTTTAGTAAGTTTAACCTTCCTTCACTTTTACAACTAAATCTGTTTGTTTAAAGCAACATGCAAATGTTGTCTTCCAGGACAAAAATGATATGTATTATTATCCAAACTTTTAATGTAATGTAATAGATGGTGCGTTTACTGACTTGGGGCTAGCTATACTGTACTATAGGTTCCTCCTTTCGGATGAAGGTAATATAATTGATTCTCATGTTTTTGTCTACTAGACCAAGAAAGCACATTTGAAACTACAAATAAAAAGGGCTTCAAAGTTTGACACAGTTACAGATAATAAATATGAATACAGATCTAAGAGCTTTGGAAGTTGCAGATCTAAAATAGCCTAATAAAACATGTCCTGCTTCTGAATGGAATATCTTTTTTTTCCACCATGAATTAAATATGTCAGGGCAGTGGGAATGTGACCTGAAGCCCAGCCTTGTTTTTTAGGCTTGGGAAAAATTAAAGATTCGCTTCCACTTGTCACTTCCAAAATGTGCAAGTGATGCTGCATGTGTCATTAGATTAGATACAACGTAATGTAACGCGTGCAAAGATGCTATGAGACATTTTAACACTATAAGATACATGGAGTGCAGTCAACAAGTAAAGCAGCAGAAAGAGACAGGACACACCTCTGCGAGGCAGCAGGAGAGAGACAACTGAAGGACTAAAGGGCTGCAGCCAAACCTCTATCCTTTAAAATACATTAGCAAGGTTTGAAGACAGCTGGTATCAGAGGATACGTACTTAAACCTTATATAAAACCCTCTTATGCAACGCTGTGAGTCCAGCACAGGCTGCTACGTCTGCTGCTGCTTTGAATGTCCGCCCGCCCGCCCGCCCGCCCGTCCGCCCGCCCGTCCGTCCGTCCGTCCGTCCGTCCGTCCGTCCGTCCATCCATCCATCCATCCATCCATCCATCCATCCATCCATCCATCCATTTTCTACCACTTATTCCCATGCGGGGTGCGGGGGTGCTGGAGCCACAGGGTACATCCTGGAAAGGTCACCAGCCCAGCAAGCTTTGAATGTTCACTTAACATGAAAACATATTAGTGCTGTTTGAACAGTTTACATTTTGTCATTTGAATTGAATTATTATTTTACCATTTTGAATTGTTAGGAAGCTAAATTCCTGATATCTAGCCCAGTGTGTGGGTTGCAACCAGACATGAACACAGCACCAAAGTTCATTTCTTGAGACCACCAACAGTTGTTAGAACTGGGACAATTTCCTACATCCTAATATGTTCTACAGAGTAACAATGCTTCAGAGGTTATACACTGACATCACATGTGTGTCTTTCTGACACCAGCACCATCTGAAGATCACACCCCGTTAGTTGTATGTGTTCTAAGACTGAGGCCCATCACTCTGATTCATACAAAGGTGCAGTTCATCACAGCAACTTCTCTTTTGCCTCTCCATCTCCATGCAGTGATATGGTGTATTTTTATCTATGGCGGTAGGTTCTGTTGTACCAAGAATCTGCTCTCCAAGATGTTTGTGGCACCTGCTTGAACAGGTCAAGATTGAATTATGTGTCAACTTGGAGAACTTTTTATATCAATATTTTATAACTTCACCTTGATCTGTGACTTTTCAGACTTTTTTCGACGGCTATAAATTCCATGTAATTTGACACTGATTTGTGGTTTTATGATGACCTGGAAGAAGGGAAAGGTTGTGTGTGTGTGGAATAAGGAGCCATAATCCTGTAATACCATTCCCAAAGCCTCTTACTGAACCCCTGGGTTTCTGCTGAAAGCTGTTTGAGTTTTTGGCTGTTTGGCCACAAGATGTCAGGATTTTACCACAACCTCGGAATCATCTGTAGTGGTACTGTCTGCGTGAGGGCTTTACTGTGTACATGTGTGCAAATACACAAACATTTGTGCTGTACACTGTTAACATAAAGGTCATAACACATGAAACATGAACATAACATTTTCATATTTTAAAGCGTGCAAGAAACTGTAAACAATGTATGGTTCCACCCAAACGACACACACTGAACAGGTCAGAGAAGGGTATCAGTCCATAGACAGCAGCAGCACTCACCCATGCAGTTAAATGGATCAGGCAGAGTCGATAGCTCGTGGAGTGTGGGTAACTTGGGCGGTGCCCAGTGAAAGCCCATAGTCATCAGCAGCATGTCTGGCAGCAACGTTCACATATGCCTCAGCTCTGAACCCCAGGTGAGCATCTGCACCTGAGATCAACAGAGAAGTCAGTGTCGAGTTGGTTCTGCTGTGTCTGAATGCAGTGTACTATATGGGTTTAACCTGCTGCAGTTGTTTTGCTCATGGTAGATGGTTTCCACCTGAAGAGAACTTAATATAAATGTGATTTCTTTAAATATTTTTATTACGTTGCAGGAACTCTACCAAGAGGTGAAGGAGACAAAGGTGACCACAGTATAACTGTTATTATTATGATTCTTGAACCTGTTTCCTTCTTACCCCCTCCCCTCTGTGCTATCTTAACTGTGTCCATGGTGTTGTTTTTCAGCAGCTTCTATTTTTACATGCCTCACTGAGGCTGCTGTCTCCTCTAGGGCAGAAAAGGATCAGAGTAGAGAGAGAGAACAAATAGGTGAGTGATGAGGAAGGAACAGAGGGAAGAAATGAATAAAAATACTAAAATAAAAGACTGAATGTGTGGAGTGATAACTGAAGAGAATAAATATAGGGTGCAGTGATCAGAGGAGTGGAGGCGTCCTGAAGTCTGTGCTTTAGGCTTCAGTCTCCACTGAGAGTTCAGGCTGGATAAACGGAGCACAGGCAGGAGACTATGTCTGAATGATATGATTCCAGAGCTTCCAGAGCATTTCTATTAATACTAACGTACCATAAGGTTAGTGAGGAAGAAAATTCTGTTGGCCATTACAGTTTGCAGGTTTCCTCCTCAATTGGTCGCAATGTGACGTGCAGAGCAGACTGATGGAACAAACCAGACTTATATTCGGTCGTGGTGCAAACTATGAAGTGTGAGAGACGAGCCTGAAGGCAGGTTACAGCGTCTCAACAGGCAGCTGCTCCACGGTGAAGATAAAACAGTCGTGCTCTAACGCTGATGTGTGTGCATTTTTTGGATCATTTCAGTTGTGCTTTTGTTGTGGTTAGGCTGTGTGATGTGTGTGTGCATTTGCATGGCAGGATATGGGAAGCAGAAGCCTCATGATTGAATTAGGCATTGCTGTAACTTGTCTGTTCACTGGTCCACGGGCAACATGTTCCTAATGGTGACCAAAGCAAGTGTAGAATCCGGCTTGTGTGCTGCTTTTCAAGTCTAGTGACACGAATCATCTAAAAAACGCAATGACAGGTAATGAGTCATATCATGAAGCGTCAGTCTGTAACTTAGGTCTGTTCTTCTGTCTGTTTGAAAATTTGACTTTTTTTATTTTTACCTAAAATAGCGTCAAAAGATCACAAATATTATTTTCAATTTAGCAAGTGTCCAATTAAGTTCCTTACTGTGAACCACACTTAATACATATGTGCCATAAATCTGACTAGCAAAGACAAGCAGTTAGTAGCAGTAGAGGCCCTAGATAGTTTAAATGTCTGGACAGTGCCATACATTTTTATATATCAATGTTAATATTTACATAAAGAAACGTTGACAGGATTTAATACTTAGTCTCTGGGCCTGAGCCTGGTCAGAGTGTAACTTAAAGCTGAATGCCCAGAGGCTGTTCCCACCATCTGTCGCTGCTGAGTGACTTCCTGCAGCCAATTTCTTGAATCAGACCGGCAGGTGAGGAGTGTCTGTAACAAAAGATGGTCTTATTATGAAGCTGGGCCACTTAAACCTGTTAACAAAGCACAGGCTTCCTGCTTGCTGCAGGAGCCCTGCAGGGTATTCCCACTGCTGTCTGCCTGGCTGTCACTGTCCTGTTGATCACAGTTCACCCACCCAGCTTGTCCAACTTGTCTTTGACGTATTAGAGCTGCAGTGAAACCACATTTTTTGTGACAGGAATGAACACACACACTGTATAGACACATGAAGACAACACACATTGGGCGAAACAGGGAGAAAATAATGAATGTGACCCAAAGTTGTTCAAATTTGAGAGAGAGAGGGCACAAAGAAAATGATAATGATGCCAGTAGTGATGATGAAGGTAAGAGAGAAAATGTAAAATATTCTATGTATGAATATGTTCTTCTAATATGCTAATAGTCTGAACTGAAAGTAAACAGATTTTTTCAAAGTAATGATGTTGCCAATCTATAAAACACAACCCACCATATACAATTTTGTCAAACAGCTGATTTTACAGTATTACTAACAAACACCTATGATGTGTCTGCAGTGATTCAAAATGACCTGCAGTTTATTAACAGTGATGTAGACACACAATGCTGAAAAAGCTGGAAGGATTTTGAGAGAAGCTGATTTGAATTAGTCCTAGTTTGAACATTGGAGGAATACACCACTTTAATGGGACTATGTCACTATGACAAACAAATTTTGTTCAAAGCATGCGTGCATTTAGTTGGTTCTCCAGCTCTACAACACACAGAACATTAACACACAGTGTTAATGGCTAGTGATGAGCTGGGGTCAGAGGTCATCTCTTCTCCATTAGTGAGCTACGTGTTAGCAGGGAGCAGATGTGTCTTCTCCAAAGCCACACACAAACAGCAGATGTTGTGCTACAGATACATAACCTGCTTCATTCTGTTGCAGTAACAAAGGTCCTATGAAGCTTAATAAGACATCTAAGGTAACTTCAAGTCAAAATCATGTTTTTCTATATTTATGTTAGAAATAAATGTATTTATCTTGGACATTCGCAAATAGGCCATATGGTCATCAGCACCTGGTTCTCTGTGGTGCACAGAGGTCGCATAGGACGAATGAAAGCCTTTTTGTTTTTGACAAATCATGTGGGAGAAAGTGTTGAACATACTATTCTTCCTTAAACATGGTGGAGATGAGGCTCCCTCCATCTCCACCATGACCCCAAACATAAAGTGTGGAGCAGTTTAGATCAAAGTCTTCATGTGTTTGAGGTTGAGCTTGCAGCATTTAATCCATGGCTCTAAAAGTACTGATTCATAGGGGTGGAGACTAATGTGACTGGTGTAAATGATTAATACGTGAAGACTTAAGCAGTATCATTTTCACCGTAGTTGTTTAGAAACAAATGACTACAGGAGTTAAAGATTCAACACATGGTGGTCATGGATGTCCACATGCAGGGTTCTGTTTTTGCATTTTGGCTCTAATGCCAACAAACTGTCAGTGTCTGACAGTTGCATACATTAACAGCACAGCAGGCTGTTCCATACTGGAGTTCTGCTAAAGCTTCCACTGTGTTTACACACTACACTATACATGGTACAATCACAATACAGTGCTGTTTGCATATATCTGGACAGCAGCTACAGTACAAACTGTGTCCCTGACAGACAACACTGTGGCATCACAATACATAACATGATCTCACTTCCACACAAGCAACAACAAAATATTTGTTTTCATCCCTTTACTTTACTAGAAAATGTCTCATGGGTTATTACATACAGTTGCCATCAGGGCCAGGAAAGCCCCCATATATTTTTCATTCCTAAATATAGTCAGTGAGCTTCTTCCACTGTTGAACACTGTGTGTATTTTTTTTTTATCCAATCATTTTTCAGCAGCCTGTGTCGTCAGGTTCGATTAATGTGCCTGAGGCTTTAGAAGCAGAGCAGCTACTGTGGCTGTAGGTGAACTGACCCAGTCAGTAGCGATAGCCAATCAGATCTGGAGTCTGTGACACCAAGGCCTCACGCGACCTGTGATTGTATGTGCTGCTGAAGGAGAAGAGATAGATTTGGTTGCAGATATTCTTTCTCTGCCGTCCTTTCCTTTCACCAAAAGAAAAAGAAACAAATCTAATGGCGCCTCCCCAGGCTGAAGGACTTAATAGTCGCACAATGCTGTGTTTAAAGTTAATTTGTTTCGCCCTCCTCTCTTGACCACACATCCTGGGAATCTACTGTAGGTAATAACATTAGGCATAAACCACAGACATAAGTTCATGCCTTCAATTGATTTCTGTCATTTAGTTTACTTAGGACCAAACACTAGGCAAACAATTGCCTTTAAGTAATTAACAACTTCAAATCAGAGTTGATTTGTAAATCTTACTGATTTCAGGACTCTTTACACAGACTTGCTCAAAATTATATTAGAGACTTGATGATGCTGTGATAGGAAACTGTGGAAATGGCTTGTGCTTCCTGAGCAGCTGGTTTTAAATGATGCCTGAATACATATCTGTACAGGACAGATGTTTATAACCACTCTTTGTATCTTGGCTGTCATTTCTTGTTTATAATGTTTATATTTCAGTTGTACTTTACTTTTGTAAAGGACATGGTAATTATCCAGCATTTTGTAACCTTGTTTTTTGAAGTGCTTTACAAATAATATTCATTATCAACCTAGTTAGCAACAAAACCACAGATAAGGACTGTGTGAATGGTCACAGTGATCCAAAGCTGTGGACAATCACCTCCTGGACTTTGTACGCAATTACAATGCAATGATGTGCATTCATACTATGAAGACAGAGACGATGCTAACGTACAACCATCCGAATTTTAAAAATACACACACATGCACAGGTGTGTTTTTACATCTAAGTGGGGACATACCATTGAAATAATGTCTTCCCTAGCCCCTCACTCTAACCCCAACCATCACCACTAAAGGCAGATGTCTAATCCGAACCAAACCTCAATTCTAACCTTAGCCCTAAAATCACACCTTGACCCTCAAAAAGGCCTTTAAAGTTGTGGGGCAGAGCCAAAGGGCCCCACTTGGGTAGGAAAATAAGGATTTAAGGACATATTAGGACACACACACACACACACACACACACACGCGCACACACACACGCGCACACACACACACACACACACACACACACACACACACACACACACACACACACACACACACACACACACACACACACACACACAGCGATTACTCTCTCTGCAGTCTGCCAGTTCTTCACTAACCCCCTCCTTCTTTTCAGCACCTCAACAGATGGGCAATAGTGCTCGCTCTCTCTGTCTCTCTCACACTCCCTCTCAGAGGGGAGCAAGCTTTTGATAGTAGTCCTGCCCCTGCAATCGACATCCCCTCCCATCGCCTCAGGGGCTCACTCGTCATTGTCTCCATTGTTTTCTCCTGAAAGTGGGTTAAAAAAAGACAGCAGCCGCAGACAGAAGGAACAGAGAAGATGGGCAGGTGGGGGTGAGGGGGGAGGACTGACCAGATCACCATGGAAAGGGGTGTCTGATTATATGCATAAAACACAAGGAGATGATGAGCTGGTGCGGAGGGGGCCGTGGTTAATAGCTGGTCATTTCATCTACAGTGCGTCGTTACATCGTAAGCAGGAGAAACCCTGAATTTCAATGAATTTCCAGGGAGCAGCATGTCTTGCTGGTTCCACACACACTGGGCACTGAGTCACTGCTGCTGCTTTTTGTATTACAGATGTGAGTTGTAATACTTCTCTAGCAGGTTCTAAGGTTCTTCAGATGAAGAACAGAATGCTGTAAAACTCAGATGCAGCTGGGACACATTTTAAAAGTCAGTAAAGTAAAAGTTGAGCCAACGTCAGACCTCTGATTTCAAGATTTAATATTCAAAAAACTTTATTAATCCCAGGAGGAAATTATTTTGGGTTCTGTGCAGAACCTATTACTGATCAGCCTCTGGCTGAAGGTGCTCCTCTGTCCAGCCACACACTGTGTGGGGGTGGAGGTGTTGTCTATAGAGAGGAGTTGGACCAGCATCCTCCTCTCAGCTACAGCATGTAGGGGGTCCAGCTCCACCCCCAGAACAGAACCAGCCCTCCTCATCACTTTGTCCAGTCTGTTACTGTCTGCTCCATTCATGCTGCTGCCCCACAGACCACAGCCTAAAACACTGGACCCACAGACTCATAGAACATCCTCAGCATGGAGCTGTAGACGTCAAAGGACCCATTGGCCCTGTCCTTGGACCCCTCAGTCACTGGCTGCTGGACTTGTAGCAGTGATGGTCCTCATGCTCCTCCACACTTCCCCGGTGTTGTTGTTATCATCCAGTAACATTTAGTTTCTGAAGCTGAAGAACAGTCACATTTTATTGTTTACCCTTTCAAGGAATGAGCGGCCAAGATAATAAGTGAGGCCAAGCAAAGGTTCTGTGATTAATTAAGGTCCTAATCACACTTTAAGCCCTGTGCTTAATTTCTGAAGTGTGTCACAGACATTAAAGAGGCCACTGAGCAAATTTGTACTGTGGTTGATTCATTCACTCAGCAACTAATCCCATGACTAATCTGTTTCCCTGGTTGTCAGTTGTCACAGGAGGCTGCAGTTTGTGTGTGTGTGTGTGTGTGTGTGTGTGTGTGTGTGTGTGTGTGTGTGTGTGTGTGTGTGTGTGTGTGTGTGTGTGTGTGTGTGTGTGTGTGTTTGTGCGCTCATGTACTCTTCATTGAGTATTCATATGTGGGAGTGTATCAGTGCTATGAGTTCAGTCTCGCCTGAGGCGATGAGCTGTCATGACAGTCTGTGTGAATGGACTCAGGGTTATATGCTTGGTTCCTTCCTTATGTTCCTGTCATCTTATTAATTACTAAGTGGTTGTGTCTTTGTATTTTATGTATGTGTATTGTTATTCATTTATTCAGTAAAGATCCTTTTTGTCACTTAGCACTTTGTTTACACTTCATTTAAACTATTTGTGCTTACACTGACAAGTTGAATGACGTCAAATATATAGACAGATTTAAATTTCTGTGAGTGTCAACTGTGTGTGTGTGTTTTTGTTGCCAAGTAATACCTTTTAATGTAAACGGGTGGATTTGATCTGAAATCTGAGTCAGCAGATGTATTGTCCCATCTGTCCTGGTTAATGTGAGTGGCTGCAACAGCAATGAACTGGGATCAAATGCTGTTTGTGTGTGGACAGAAACCATAACCAATAAAGGAAACACTGCATATCAAATATTTTCAAGTTAGCTAAAGCTTTTAGGACCTTTCTCTTTCTCCACTCCTTTTGTCTGTTTATTTATTACGTAAAAGATGCTCCTGGACAGTGTTTTAGAGCTGCTTTCATATTTTACATATCAGCTGGACATGCTCGCTTTACACAACACTAAAGTCCAGTGACCTTTAGTTTTATAGCATTAATTTCAGCAGAGTTTACAATATAACTTTCTAGTTGGCACCTATTAACTTCTACATTAATCAGAATGTGCCTTCACCCCAACAAATAATGAACCCCTTCATCCCTATCAACGTTTCACTGAAGAATCCAACCTGTGCTGTGATGTATCCACCATTACTGGGGCCAGAGCTTTGTTCCATCAAATTATTAGATGGGACTGTTCTTATTAGGCACACTGCGGAAATGAGATCCAGGGGAAAACAAGTAGGTGAGGAGCACAGAAACATGTGGGTGACCTCTTTGAGAATGAATTTGCTTTCATGTTATCTCTTCAGCAGGGCAGTGACTCAGAAAAGAAATATATATATACTAAGTATACTGAGAACTCCAGAAACCCTTAGCTTTCAATTAATCAATTAAACCAAATGGCTCTGTGCAAAAATACTAATTTAATATTTTTCCTCTGTGGTACCTTGTTTTGTGGCTATATTTGTAAGTTATCAGCCTTTAATACAGATTTGAGCCAAGCTTTAATGGCTCTACAACCCTAACACCTTTGCACAATGCTTCCATAGGTTGATCAGGGATTAGACCACCTGGCCTGTTGGCATAGTTCATAGATGTGAGTGAGGTTCCTACTATGACCTCCCTCGTCCCAAACTCTTAAGGGTTTTTTAGTGAGGTTTGAGTTTGATACCAGAAATACAGCATGATTTGTGAGAGATTTTCCAAGTTGAAAACTGTTTTAAGCAACTCTGCAAAGTCAACTCAAATTCATAACTATAGGAATGACACAGCCTTGAACATTTCTAAGTCGTGCTAAGAAGCAAATTGTAGCATAGAAAAGCGTGTCAAGTTTGGTAGCAATGACCAAAGCAATTGTTATGTAGGTTCAGTTTTTTTTCTCATGTAATTTTGCAAATAAAAACTCATATGGGAGGCGATATGGGCTTCACACTGCCTCCATCCATTTTTTACACAATCCACCCACTAACACTGAACTAAACTAAAAGGAGTGCAATTAACATAATGTGTACAGTATGATTGTAAAATTAATGATAAAATATGATCGCAGAAAAGAAATTTGAAAATTGTCCTGTCTGAACAAAGTGTCAATTCTAAGCTTCTTGGACTAATTAAAGGCTTGAGTGCATGTATAATACACAGACAAGCTAATGTGTGTGCATGTGCATGTGCGTGTGTGTACTGCGTGCTTCTTGGATCTTCTTGAATCAATGGACCATGGCGGGTTACAGTGAAATGCCACGGCTGGGATTAGAGTGGAGTCAGGGACATTAAAGCACATGTTCGCCTTCAGCAAACATGACTCAGTGTTGACAGGGTAACAACGTGTGAATAATATAGGTCAGCCTTAATAGACTGATACTTCTGTGCCATTCAGAGTAACACATGTAAAAGTAATGTAGTTCTGCACTGACCAGTACATAGTATTTTTCCATTTATTTGGTGCCTTTGGTTGTTTTAAGTTGACTGTTTGAAGGTTTTCAGATTTCATATGGTTTATAAAAAAAAATCTACACTGAGCAAAACAAAGCGCTGAATGCTTAAGAACAATTCATATGTTCTTGAAATGTTCCCTTTAGGTTTTTATTTATTAGGATATCGTGTTTTAGAGTAGTGCTGTACATTTGAAGCTTTTTACTTATCTGTTAATTAAGTCCTTCCTAATATTTAAAAATAAATGTACATGCTCTTTGTCCCTGGAGGACAAAGAGTACTTTGCATTGGTCCATGTCAAAACTTCTTTTCCAAAAGTCTTTACACAGTTGGTGCTTGTTTATTTAATTTAGTTAGATTTCTTAATCTATCTTTCAATAATGTTTTATATAGAAATTTGGAATAATTGCACATCACTGCTTTACTACATTCATATTGTTTTTAATAATATATAGACATATATAATAAAATAACAATAATTTAACATTTTTAGTGGCTTGATAGACGCGATGAATGTACTGTAGCTATCATCACACTCACTGAGTGGTCAGTGTAAAATCTTTTATTGTCTGGTTCAGCTGGTTGATGATGCCAGTTGGGAGAAGAATGAAGAGATCTCTGGCTGCTCAGTAGTTCGATGTGTCCAGGTTAGATGTTTGTTCAATAACCAGGTCACACACTGTACATAGCTTTGTGTAATGTGCTCTACTAAATCTGTGGATTTGCATTCTACCAAATGCACATACTATTAATTATTTTCAGATGGAGCACAGCCCATTGTAATTTGACTTGTGCCATTTCTTTGCCCATGAACCTTTTAAATTTGTCAATGTTCATAGTTTGAACTTTTAAACCTAAAGCAGTGTTTTCTTTTCAAATGATCAATCAAAAAATGTTATACCTGCAGACAGAAGAAATGGACAGTTCAGCAAATACTTTTACTTTGTGTGGACGATTGTTTAACATATGTGAAGCTACATATGCAGCTGCATGATGTCACGTGTGCTGTGGATCGACACGGATGTTCCACGGTGGCCTCTATGCCACAGATGGCTCAAGACGTCTTCTGTTGTTCCTAAGGCTTCTTGGCACATCATTAGACAAACAGGAGCTTCTCTATGTTCTGTGTGCGTGCGGCGTGTTGACCAGCTGCTTCTTGAAGCTATTGTGTCACCAGCAGCCAGGACTGTTTGCCTGTGTATGTGTGTGTGTGTGTGTGTCTAGATGTAGATGATGGGTGTGGGAGTGCGGATGCTAGTCTTGGCGGGCTTTTATGATGTTTCATCACTGCAGTGTGTGTTTGTGTGTGTGTGTGTGTGTGTGTGTGTGTGTGTGTGTGTGTGTGTGTGTGTGTGTGTGTGTGTTTAAGGTCTTAACACACACATACACACGCTTACACTCCTACAGCCTTGTCCTTCTGTCACTCTGTCTAGTCTGCTTTTGTGCCCCTGACCGTTTTTTTTACCTTTTATTACTTTCTAGGTTAGAAAATAACTTTTCAATTCATGCTATATTAACGGCGGGAAAACAAAAGGAATCTAAACACTGTAGTGTGATGGAATACCACACACCATTCAACCAAGTTTTAGCTCAATTTTAGAATTTATTCCTAACAATGAATGTTCCTCTGGAAGACAGAGGAAGAATGTGGACTGCAGAGTAAAAAGCGGAGGGGCAGAAGGCCCCCATCACAGGGTCTGGGTCCTACATCATCGAATTCTTTCCCTGTGTATAATATACATTTGAGTCATGTCCTCTGCCATCACAATAGTATGGAAAACATCAGTGTAGCTCATACCGTACATACAGATTATTATTGTTTCTAATCTCGCAGTAAAGCATAGTGTGTAGGATGCTGTATCAGATTTGGGCCAACCCACAAAACCCACCATCAGAACATCCACAAAGGCATTTCTGCATCATGACATGGAGCATAGATACATATTCATAAAGCTCTATCTTTAGAGGTGAGAAGAACAAGGAGTCCTGCAACAGATGGTTTGGCCCCCACAGAGGCCAGACCTCATCATGGAGCCAGGGTGGGATTACAAAAAGAGACAGAAGATGCTGAGAAAGACTCTAAAGAAAGACACTCTCCCAGAATTGTTGACGTTAAAACTCTGCTCCCAAATATATGGGGTGCGGAATGTAAAAGGAGCACCTATAACCAGTTTTTTCACAATCAACTAAATGCCACATTTTCTCACATTTAGTTAAATGTGCAAAAGTCTAAATGTAAATGTTAAATGTTAAATGGAAATGTAAATGTTAAATGTAAATGTTAAATGTAAATGTTAAATGCTAAATGTAAATGTAAATGTAAATGTAAATGTAAATGTTAAATGTAAATGTACATGTAAATGTACATGCAAATGTTAAATGTAAATGTTAAATGTTAAATGTTAAATATAAATATAAATGTTAAATATAAATGTTAAATGTAAATGTTAAATGATCGGCGGGTGTAAAACTGAATATTTAAGTAGACTCCACCCCCTATGATCCTAGATCAGTGACGCAGACTCATACACGTCAAACAGTACGCATAGCTCCGCCCACATCTGATTTTGGATCGGTGCACGAAAATACTGGAGAGAAGCCTGAAGTCGAAGCCATCATGGCCGCCAGCTCCGACTCCCTCCCGTTGGGGGAGATTAAACGGGCTGTAACGGCAGGTGTGCGGGCTGAGGCTCCGCTTCAAACTGCCGTTCTGTCGTAAACACCATTAATGAGGAGTCAAGTAGGTTTAAAAAGAATATTTCTGTGGCGCCGGTGGAGAATTAGTTGGCTAACTATACTAGCTAGCCGAAGTTACGTCCAGGCTAAAAACAAAAGTTTCCAGATCAGATGTGGGTGGCGTTTGCACGCACTGTTGGAGGTGTTTGAGTTCATGTCTCTGATCTGAGACCAGCGCTGTTTGAGGGTAGGGATGGAGTCTACTTGCCCATTCATGAATATTCAGTTTTACACTCGGAGAACATTTAACATTTACATTTAACATTTAACATTTACGATTAACTTTTACATTTAACATTTACATTTGACATTTAACATTTAACATTTACATTTAACATTTAACATTTAACATTTACATTTAACATTTACATTTAGACTTTTGCACATTTAACTAAATGTGAGAAAACATGTTGTGTTATTTAGTTAAATGTGAGAAAACTAGTTATAGGTGCTCCTTTTAAATTCAGCACCCATAATATAAAAATAACTGGACTTATGGAAGAAAACGTTGATTCTTACTTCTTGCTGACCTGTAAATGAACTAGTGGACATGCAATGACTAATTGACCCAAATGAAAACAAACCATTTATTATATAAATCACATACTGTTTTATGTGTTTTTACCCTGTGCCCACCTTCTGTTAAGCACGGCTCTTGTGTCTGGGGTTGGGTATGGGCAGATAATCATCACCAGTGTAGCCATGGCAACAGCTGTTCAATTACCTGTGTGTTTACCTCCACACAGTGAGCCTCTCCCCTTCCCTTACTGTCTGTAGCAGCTGCTCCCTTTCACCACTCACCACCGTCTCCTGCTATCGCTCGCTTCCTTATCGCGCTATTTTGTAATTACAGTCTGTCTGTCGACTCTTAATTTTGCATCTGACACTAAACTAAGCACATTCAAACTTTACTCAGCTGCTGCTGAAGAAGCCTGATAACAGAAAGTTAAGTCTTTTGCCATATTTTCATTAAAAATTTGAAAGAAATTTGGGGATATGGAAACTAACCATGATTCTGTTTAAAGTATGTGGTTATTAGCTAGTCGTGATGTGATACAGGGTGATAGATATTCAGACTAAAGGTGTTATTGCTCTTCAATGAAGAACACTTTGGGTTTCCTCTGTCTAAAGTTGAGTTGATTCAGTCCCAAATAAATTTGGTTAACACCCAAAAACATATTACTTTTTATTGTGTGACAAGAAATTTTACAACAAATTGAAGGAAGGAGCAAGGATCTCGCTATCGGAGGTTGCTTTTTTCTTCTTTCAGCTTTTCTCATCAGGGGCCACCAGAGCGAATGATGATTTACACGTTTGTTGTTGGCAGGTTTTTACACCTTATGCCTTTACTGACACAACCCCTCTATTTGCCCGGGCAAAGAAGTCACTAGCTTTCAAATCTCAGGACAAGAATTGAACCATGACGATTTGTTTAGATATTTTCCAATAACACAAGTGATTATAAAAAGTAAAGGCACAGTTCTTCTAGGTCAAAGATGATTCCTTTCCCACTGGCAGCAGGGAAACGAACATGTCTTACAGCACCACTTCATCAGTTATAACTATGTGCACTATGGCACCAGAGCAGCCCTCACTGGAGGCTGGAGC
Organism: Betta splendens; assembly: GCF_900634795.4. NCBI lineage: Eukaryota > Metazoa > Chordata > Actinopteri > Anabantiformes > Osphronemidae > Betta > Betta splendens. Next base: position 6,321,926 of record NC_040885.2, on the reverse strand, counting down.
CTGGAAGGTCATGGAGGCTTCGTCTGTCTCACCTCTAGCATTTAGCAGTTAAGGGTGAATAGTACAGAACATACTGTAATGCGTGTGCGAGAAGAATGGAACCCTAACCTTAGCCCTAATGCCTTTTCTAATATTTTATAAAAGTCTAACCTTTATTTTATCCTTAGGTCATTCTAACATTCACAATAAGGTCAAACTGAGCATCAGCCAAAAAACTAAAGTGTGTCCACACAGAAACATCCTGTCATTGTTTGTACTAATGAAGCTGGACCGCTTGATTTGAGCAAACCAAGCAACAGAGGATTGTGGGAGGAACAGTGTGTCCTTTTATCATGGCCACGTTTCCCCCAACACACTCGCCCTCTTATTCACTTGTGTCACTGTAAATTTTTTATCATCTCAGTTCATGCGTTACCTGATCCGGGTGACGGAGGCTCGTTCGTGACCATGATGCCTTTGACTGACAGTGTGTGCAGCACAAAGGTTCTGTTCTGAGGCCACTGGACTCTTTACCTTTTATCCAGAAGGCTTCTTCGGTTCTGACAGACTGACTGCAGCAGGTTTATATACCGAATCCAGTCACCACTGAACAAAGCCTGTGGGATAAACATGACCTGGATGAATAAAAACATGCAAAAATAGAAACACATCTGTTTGACTTCACTTGGATCAGAAGTCAGTTTAAGTCTTTGTTTTAAAAAAATTAAAAATCTCTATGTGTGGAAACAATAGACATTGCAGTCTGTGATAGAAACATTAGTTATACTTTCTCTGGAATAGCTGCCTTTCAGAAAATCTCTTGGACATATATACAGTATATATATATAAGATTGTGAGTCTTGTCTAGTGGGATGCTCCTGTGTGTTATTTGAGAGGGAGAAGATGAGGACACTGTACAATAGTTGAAGTCATGATGCTTGACTCAGTCTGCGAAGCACAAAGCCGTATTGATTGTAGCCCACATGCTGCATCTGGAAACTACTGGACTTTTTGTATTTGGGAAGTTGCCATGCCACTTAACAAAGACTGGTTTTGTTGTGTTTCCATTTCAAATAGATCTTAACACATATTTTAGTGACTTCACTGCCTCAGTCATTGCACTTAAGTTCACCCTATTTCTACATTTTGCTGTCATCTCAGTATCAAACTGAACTCTGCCAGTGCCCAGGGTCACGATCAATAACCACAGGACTGACTGGACAGTGTGTGGCTGTGTGTATCTTAATTAACACATTGCTCCCTGTGGCATTTGCTGGAATGAGTCCACTTACTGTCTAGTTATAGTATGAAGCTGTCCCCATTGTTTCTGTCCTTCGACATGAACCTCTGTTCACCCAGACGTGCTACATTTACTGTATGTATGAATGCCAATATATATATGCCAATATATATATATATATATATATATATATATATATATATATATATATATATATATATATATATATATATATATATATATATATATATATATATATATATATATATATATATATATATATATATATATATATATATATATATATTTGTGCTGATCTTCCTGATCTTCCTGTTGTTTCATTTATATTTTATAAACTTTGTTGTTTCATTTATATTTTATAAACTTTTTTACTTTTGGAAACACAAGTCCAAACAGGTGCTATCGTTTATAAAATCTGTAAACATAAAATCTTTCATTCTTTAAGAAGAATGAAGCTTAAACTTATCTGTTTGTCTGCCTGTCTTAACTGCTTTTTTCATATCATATTATAATATTGTCTGTTTATTTTAACTGAGCCTAGATATATGTTGTTGATTCTTGTTAATTAATTACGTCATGTTTTGTTGACTCCTGTGTGTTAATAATCAAACAACATTATCATTGTGAGTTAATGTTTATGTTAGTGGAAATTATGTGGCACAAGCTGTAAGCTTCAATTCTGAGGAAGGAAACTTAGATTTGCATCATTGTGTGCGTGTACATGTGGGGCTCGTCTCTGTGTCCACAGCTTGTCTGTTCCAGATCTGAGGTCAACTGACTGGAGTCCATCTGGACATTAGTTGAAGTTGTTCTTGCTTTTGTTTTTACATGTCTTGGCACATGTCTTAAGGAAAGGAAGGGGTCTCAATCCTCATCCCATTGTTGTCAGGGCATATGTTTTAATGATATGCGAGGGTCATTTGCATGTCATAGCTAACGGCAATGGATTGTGGAGAGGGCATTATTGATTATGCGGGGGAATGGCAGGAGGCAGAAGGGAGCTTGAATGCTGGCTGAGGTGAGAAGGTCAAGCGAAGACACACACAACCACCAATGCACAATACCAGAAAAATTACGCTGCAGCCTCTCTATTACTGCAGCAAAACATTCTTGATACACTACAGTAAATAAGCCTTATTTGTCTTTATTAATATATATGTAGCATGAATTCAGGCTGTTGTAATTCATATTAGCCTCTATGCCCCTGGGATGCCTTTATTTGAGGCCTTTCTTGATTCGGCCCCTGATGTTGTAAAAGAATTTTAAATATCCTGTCCTCATTGAAGCCTTTGCCATGTTTGCACTGACATCCATCAGACCAGCAGACGCTGGAATGCTTAGAAAATGATACTACTTTTTGCTCCCACCTACACAGAAATCAGCCCCCTTTTTTCTGACCGACCTTGCTTCCAGTCATGTCTCGTCTATGAGAAAACTCAGATAGCCTCCAGCTGAGTGGGGGGTTCCGCGCCCGTGCTGCATCCATGCACAGTCTCAGACCTTTTGATGTGTGTGTGTGTGTGTGTGTGTGTGTGTGTGTGTGTGTGTGTGTGTGTGTGTGTGTGTGTGTGTGTGTGTGTGTGTGTGTGTGGGTGTTTCTGTGTACTCTGCATTCATGCATGATCGTCCTTGTCTTCTCTGTGACCTGTGTGTAAATGTGCTCATGCGTGTCTGACTTGTATGTTTGAGCTTTTATGGGTTATGTGCACAAAAATGGAAGGTGGAGAAAAAATGCATACTTTTGAGTCTTGCATATTGTAAATACCAAAAAATAAGATAATTACAAAAGACTGCTTTAGACCCTCGACTGTATTTGCTGCTGACTTGTGCTAATATCTGACCTAATTTCTCTAATTATTGCTGATTGCTTTTATGGTCATGTTCTGATGTTGCTAGTTCAACACAGCTTACAAACCCTCTTTGCTAATGCATACAGTAGTAATGCTTCACGCACATTTTTATGTAATTTCAACAGTGTCATTTTGCTGATATCCTTTTGTGTTAAAACAGCTTCAATGGTGTATAATATAAAGTTTAAGCTATAACAGCAGAAGCAGTCATGTAATGCCATCACTACCAAGATTAACACAGCTGTGTGTGACCTTGTGTGGCTTGGATTGTGGACAGTTTTCAGTTGTTACTGCGTAGAGCTTTGCATCTTGAACTATGGCCTCTACGTTTTTTCTTCTCAGTGGTGTATTTTGTATTTTTCGTCAGCAGTTGTTGTTTTCTGGTCATTTCTGTGTGAGTGCTGCAGCCCGTTTGGCTGAATAGTCTGAGCTAAGGTCAGTAAAGATGATGTTCAGTGTGAGTGAGAGATTATGTGCGTGTGTTTGACAGCAGTGCAGCGCGTGTGTGTGTCTGAGGCTCATTAATAATGTATGAAGTGGGAGGGGTGATGGAGAGGGGGAGGCGACAGATGGAGAATCAGTGTGCATGAGAGAGGCGGAGAGAGGACACGCTCCGAGAAACAGTGACAGAACAGAGACGGGGAGAAAGACTCAGCAAGAGTGAAAACCATGGACAGACTTTAATGTTTGCCATCAGTTCTTACGGTAACGTCTGCTCTCTCTGTGTCTCTGTGGTCTGTCTGACTGACAGTTCTTGCTGTTTGCCTCTTGGTTTTTTGGATGTGGAAGGATTGATAAAGATGGAAATACAACAGTCATTCAGCACAGCTGTTCACCTGGACACAGGAGCTGCAGTAACTGAGGTACTCGAGCAGTCTATGTCTGTATGTGTCAACCTGTATGTGGTGGTGAGAGACGAAGCCCTGCTAAAATATCAGGCTTACACTTAACCGTGTGAATGTGCTGTATCAACCTCAATGACTCCTCTTTGTTCTGCCAGTGTTGTCCAACATTACTGAACCTTCTAACTGAATCTGATCCTGTTACACCTGTAAATGCAGTTTTGAAACTTTATGCATTGTGTTTTTTGCTGTGGATGGAGTTTATGTTGCAGCAGCTATTTTTTTCCATACATTCATAATTAGATTTTAAGATTTCTTTCTTTTTTGGCTTCAAAGTAATTAAGCCTGTTGAAGAGCCATGCAATCTGACTGCATCTGTCACTACATCACACACACACACACACACACACACACACACACACACACACACACACACACACACACACACACACACACACACACACACACACACACACACACACACACACACACACACACACACTGGCTGGTCTGTCTGCCACACTTGACTAAGTATTGATTGTTTCTTGTTATTAAGTCGACCCCAGTTTCTTTAAAAACAACTTTTATTCAGTTGTTATTAATAACTTTCTGTGTTTTACTCCTTTGATGCGCCTTTGATTTTCAATGATTTATTTATAGCTTTAATTTAAATGGCTGATTGCTTTAGTTAATATTGACTTGTAGATATTTAACTGTCCCATTTTCACACCTTAATAAAACAGCTAATTTGTCAAGTTAACAGTCGATTCCCTGATTTCACCTTATTAAAGGGGCTTGAGCAGGTTTACACATGAATATGCAGTTCTAGCAGCAGCAGCATGTTCAGAGTATTCGTATGTAACGCATTCACACTCATCGTTGTTCACAGCTCTTTGTGCACTTTGCTGTCTGTGGTGTCTGAACATGTTTGTTCTAAACAAATCATAATTGCACATTTTTATCAGACAACACTCCCACAGATGTTTTTGCATGTGCGTATGTATGTGTGCCTGTGTCTAGAAATAGACAAACACAAATACAGTTCTGCTTTTGTTCAGGAGCATTGTAAAGAAGGTTAATGCACCCAGAAAACAGAGAGAGAGAGAGAGAGAGAGAGAGAGAGAGAGAGAGAGAGAGAGAGAGAGAGAGAGAGATCCCATCCCCCTTCCTCTCTCACTCTTTTTCCCTCTTCTCCCCCTTGTACCCTTGTGCAAAGAGAGATGATCAGACCACATTGTCACTGTGATCTGCCCACGTTGTGTTGCTTTTATTTTCTAGGCAGCAACACTTAATGCCGTACATGTGATGCCACTCTTGCTGGATATCAGGGAGCAGATGTGAATTAGATTTAGGCCTCTTGAGTGAATCATTTTGACAGCAGTAATCATTACCAGTAACCATTTAGAGACATCATTATATCCTGTGTACAAACAAGATCAGATCTGAGAAGACGTGTTGCCTCCGATAGCTGCTCAGCTGCTCAGTGCAGGGCTCGTATTCAGTGTCATTGTGTTGGACAGGGTAACGTCAGCCTGATGAGTCTCTGTTCCTGTCCTCTGTTCTGTGTGTGTGTATGTTTGTGTGTGTGTGTGTATTCCTGCTTGTGTTCCTAAGCAGGATAGTCAAACCAAAAACACTGCTTTCACAGAATCTGAATCATGTCCTTTGAGACAAGTATTAAATAGAGTAAAAGGCGTGTCCTGATGAACAAAGCAGGACGCTGAGCTTTAAGTATAAAGTAACACTTGTAATTACTTTTATACTGTAACATCCAGCTATGGGTGAACATTAAGTGAGACAGATATATGTATACTTTGCTCCACTACGGTGAGAAATGTAATGAACAACATTTGTCATTTAAAGATCAGTGTCTCTGTTACTCTGACACTTCCTTGGCCGCCTAATGAAAGGTGTTTTGACAAATAATCTTTTCAACTTAGAAATGTGGTAAAACACTCATGTTACATTGCAAGTACACCTACACAACCAAGTAAACTATTTGATTAAAGTAAAAACAAAGATGGAAGTATGACATAAGAGTTGAAGACCTTGCTAGATTGCTAGATGTTATACTGTGTTGTGGAAGTCTTGTTCCAAAGAAATCTACTGGAGATCATCAGTGTGATAAACCATCTCAAGGTTTACTAGTGGAACACAATTACAGTACATCTAAGACACATCTTACTACAGAGTATCCACTGAAGGACTGAGGACACAAGGCCTGTATTTATACCCTGTTACAACCCTCCCAAATGAATTTTGCATGGGATTCAGTGGTAGAAAATGGATGGATGGAATTTGGTATTTTTTTTCTTATGCCCTAAATTTCAACAACTTCCCCCAGACATTAAACAGCTACAGTGACATTACACTGCACTGGTACAGTAGAGAAACTAATGGCAGCCAAGGCTTTTAGGTGTTTAGCACCAAAAATAATGTGGAACAACATTGTGTCAGTACTTTTTCTTTACCATTTACCAATTAAATATCATATTAGTGCATTCCTGTTGAAAAGAAAAAAATGTCCTGATGTGACTGGTCAAAGGTAACATAAATAGTGAAGATCATGACAGGGGCAATCAGTAATAGACACTATGACTTAAATGTGTCACTGACGAATCTGATGAGGCTGGTGAATCTACAGGATGAAACAAAAACATCTCTTCGAGAATGTAATGACCACTGAGCCACATGGTGACCACCGTAGGAAATATGTACATGTCTGCTTGTTGATTTTAAACAGGTCATAAATCCAGTGGACAGTATGATGGCTGCTCTCAGCCTGACCGCCTATTTGCAGCATGTTGTCATGTATTTTTCCACTCAGTGATTCTGCTGATTAGTGAAGGCTCGGGGCTCAGCTTGCCATTGGCCTTTCAACCACTCACTCGTGAAATGGTTCCTTTAATTTGTGCTGAAGGTGGTTATGTTTCATCCTCCCTTACTTCATTTTAGTTACCAAGGCGATGTAGATCATTGTATATAGATATGATCTGACCTTTGTGTTGTATGAAGCAGTAAGGGTTAGACTATATTCACCACTTCTGAACAACAGTAGAAGTGGTTGGCTCTGTATATAACATATGTTTATCAGCAGTAAAAGGATTTTATAAAAATATGAAACATTTAAAAACTTCAATCAACCGCTCTTAAAACAAAATTGGTAGCGAATCTTGTGGAGGAAGTGAATGATTTTCTTTCCACCAATACAAATGACAGTGAGATGTACTTAGTGTTTGCTGTTTACAGGTCCCTTATGAAAGAACCACAAACACAACAAAACAAAAAAGAAAGCCCTCCCTAAAATGATGATTCTGATATTAAAATGTACAGTTCAGCATTTGGGAGTAAATGTTATTAATTATTTAGCTAGTTCTGAGTGTGTGTGTGTGTGTGTGTGTGTGTGTGTGTGTGTGTGTGTGTGTTTTGTACCAAATATCTCTAGTGTTAATTACAGTAGATTTGCAACCTCAGCAAACACTACACCAGCCCTCTTAGTTTTCAAAGCACTGACAGACTAAATACACTCGGTTAGCATGCAAAGCACGCACACACACACACACACACACACACACACACACACACACACACACACACACACACACACACACACACACACACACACACACACACACACACACACACACCTTTTATGTAGCAATACTACCTTTAGTAGTAGTGAGTGAGCACAGTAATCACTACTCACACCCGTCATTTCAGTCATTTTAACACCATGGTCCCTTGGGTGGGGGGAGAAGGGGGGGGGAGTTCACACGCGCTTACACACACATCACACATGTACTCAAGCATACAAACATACAGATACTCAGATACGCTAAGCTGTTGTGTCTAGTGGAAGCCATGGGCAGCTAAGTGGTTGTAACAAAGAGCACATGTGGTTCCTCAGCACAGTATAACATGCTGTAAATCACCACTGCACAGGCAGAATGAAAAAGAATGACAGCAACAAGAGATGAGGTTCAAATGAACTGTGTAGATCCTTTAAAAAAACAGACCAGATGTTTTCTATAAAAAAAGGTTGGAATCATGGATGAATATAGAAGAGGCCGCTTTGTCTGCTGACTCACACCCCCTATTAAACCAACTGTCACTTTTACAGCTTGTTCATCTGAAATACAATAGAGAGGGAGAGAGATCTGAGAAAATAAAATTGACAGAAATATTGTGACTATTTGTGTGTGTTAGTGTGAGGCTGCAGAAAAAAGCAGCCAATAGCAAAATGACTTCAATCACTATTGGAGAGTAAAGATGAAATCACACTTTCACACTCAGTATCTGTAGTTAAGTTCTATCCATCCATCCATCCATCCATCCATCCATCCATCCATCCATCCATCCATCCATCCATCCATCCATCCATCCATCCATCCATCCATCCATCCATCCATCCATCCATCCATCCATCCATCCATCCATTTTCATCCGGAAGGGGCCGGGTCGTGGGGGCAGCAACTGGCTCCTCTCGATGTGGAGGAGCAGCGACTCTACTCCGAGCTCCTCCAGGGTAATAGAGCTCCTCACCTTCTCTCTAAGGGAGCGCCCAGCCACCCTGCGGAGGAAGCTCATTTCAGCTGCTTGTATCCGTGACCTTGCCCTTTCGGTCATGACCCAAAGCTCATGACCATAGGTGAGGGTAGGAACGTAGATTGACCGGTAAATTGAGAGCTTTGCCTTTCGGCTCAGCTCCCTCTTCACCACGACGGACCGTGTCACCACGACAGCAGAAACTCTCCTCCAACCTGGAGAGAGCAAACCACCTTTTACCGGTCGAGAACCATGGCCTCAGATTTGGAGGAACTGATTCTCATCCCAGCTGCTTCACACTCAGCAGCAAACCGCACCAGCGCATGCTGGAGGTCCTGGCCCAATAAAGCCAACAGGACAACATCCTCTGCAAAAAGCAGAGATGCTATCCTGTGGTCCCTGAACCAGACCCCCTCTGGCCCCTGGCTGCGCCTAGAAATTCTGTCCATCAAAATAATGAACAGAACCGGTGACAAAGGGCAGCCCTGCTAAAGTCCAACATGCACCGGGAACAGGTCTGACTTATTGCTGGCAATGCGAACCAAGCCCCTGCTCCGGTTGTACAGAGACCAAACAGCCCTTAGCAAAGAGCCTTGGACTCCATACTCCCAGAACACCCCCCACAAGATGTCGCGAGGGACACGGTTGAATGTCTTCTCCAGGTCCACAAAGCACATGTAGACTGTTTGGGCAAACTCCCACAATCCTTCAAGCACCCTGCTGAGGCTAGAAAGCTGGTCCAGCGTTCCACGACCAGGCCGAAAACCACATTGTTCCTCCTGTATCCGAGGTTCGACTATCGGCCGAATTCTCCTCCCTAGTACCCTGGCATAGACTTTCCCAGGGAGGCTGAGAAGTGTGATCCCCCTATAGTTGGAACACACTCTCCTGTCCCCCTTTTTGTGAAGAGGGACAACCACCCCGGTTGTTCAGTCCAGAGGAACTGTCCCCCTTGCCCACGCGATGTTGCAGTGGCGTGTCACCCAAGGCAGCCCCACAACATCCAGAGACTAGAGGTACTCAGGACGGATCTCATCCACCCCCGCTGCTCTGCCACCGAGGAGCTTACTAACTACCTCGGTGACCTCAGCCTGGGTGATGGGCGAGTCCACCTCTGAGTCCCCTGCCTCTGCTTCCTCAGCAGAAGGCGTGTCAAAGGGGTTGAGGAGATCCTTAAAATACTCCTTCCACCGTCCAATAACATCCCCAGTCGAGGTCATCAACTCCCCACCTCCACTGAAAACAGAGTTGGTGAAGAATTGCTTCTCCCTCCTGAGGCGTCGAATGGTTTGCCAGAATCTCTTTGAGGCTGAGACTGGGTTTTTGCCTCCGCAATGGCACGGGCTGCAGCACGCTTGGCCCGTCGGTACCCATCAGCTGCCTCAGGAGTCCCACAGGTCAACAAGAACTTATAGGACTCCTTCTTTACCTGACAATGGAGGCGGCGAACATGGTCCACTCAGACTCTATGTCTCTAATCTCCCTTGGAATCTGGTCGAAGCTTTCCCCGGAGGTGTGAATTAAAGGTCTGTCTGACAGAGGTTATGGCCAGACATTCTCAACAGACCCTCACAATTAATTTCCCTGCCAGCAGATCCTACTCACCACCAGGTGGTGATCAGTTGACAGCTCAGCCCCTCTCTTCACCTGAGTGTTCAAAACATATGGCCGAAGGTCAGGTGAAATGACTACAAAGTTGTCAATTCAAGGAGTTGGGTTCCAGAGCCCAGGCAGTGTGTGGAGGTGAGACCGACTATTTCTAGTCGGTACCGCTCAACCTCCTGCACAAGCTCAGGCTCCTCCCCCCTCCAGTGATGTAACATTGGGTCGCCTAAGCTCCCGCCTTCAACTGCTGCCCAATCAACTATGCACCGGCCCCCTACGGATGGTGGGTCTGAGTGTAGTAAAGTTGTGTTATAAATATTGGATATTTTAATAGCACATTAATGGTCTGTGTCCAGCGAAAGCGATAACATAAGATAAGAAAAACCTTTAATAGTCCCACAGCGGGGAAATTACTTCACACAACAGCAAATTACAAAGCAAAGAATACAGCGACATAATCAAAAACATTTGAAAAAGACACTTTGTACAACACAGTACAGTACAGGTAGAGTGAGTATGAGGTCATTAGAAGGGTTATTGCACAGTAATAAATAAATATAAATCTTGTACCTTGTACAGCAAAAGTGGCAGTATTATGTGTTGTGGCTGAAAATGGTCATCCTTCAACACCCAGAATGCATTGCGCTTGGACAAACCTCCTGACCTGCTGTGATTGATTGGCCCTACCTGATCCTGAGGGCGTGTTACTCCTCCGATTTACAGATAAACGTTTAACAGTATTTCTAAGCCACAGATTCCTCATTTAACCAAAACCCTCGTCTTTTCCTCATCTGATGTACAGTAAGTGGCTTGAAAGTGGCTGTCACGGGAGCAGGGAGTTGCTGCCAGGCTAATACACAAGCTAATGTTAGCAATGTTAGCAATGTAAGACAACGATAATTCAGACAGTCCAAAAGAGATAAGCAGCAGCTCGTAACTGTACTCAAACTTCACAGTGCAAGCTAAAACAATAAAAGGTTGAATATATTTTTTACTCAGTGCTCATTCCTCCGTTCTGTCCCAACTATCTTTTAATGGCTTGTCTGTGCTGCACTCTGGGCCATAAAAGTAACCACGAATATCAGGCTATATTAATACATGGTAGAACTTGCTATATTATAAATAATCCAGAGCTTCGGCCATTGAATATTAATTGTGTACGTGTAGTCGAGGAAAAACAATGGCAGACTGAGCAGTTTAGCTCCAGCAGACTGGCTCCGCCCCCTCTCTGACTGACCACTGTTGGGACAAGTACACAAAAAAACCAGGAAGCATTAGTTCTAGTCTGTGAGCCCATGGCAATCAATCCGTCGAGATGCCTTAGCAGAGGAATAAATTATAAATTCTCTGAAATTAAAATTTATTATCTCTCCAGAAATTATGGAGGAATCTGAGTGTCCCTCATTCAAATACTACTCAATATGTTTTTTGTCAGCCGCTATTGAAAATTGGTGTGTTAAAGTATTCCTTTAAGGTGTGTAATGTTCACACATCAAACTAAAAACAGAGCACTTTGTCAGCAAATGTGGAACATTCCCAACTGAAGTGTAAACAGAAACATGTGCAGCTGTAGTGTGAAGGTCAAAGAACTATGATCAATGAGCTGAGAAGGAACTTATCAAAACGTACAAATACAAACACTGGAAAGAAGACTGCATAAAGGGAAAAGTGAGCATGAATTTTAAAAGGCTCATGCAACCTGCTCATAACTTATTAATGAAAGCCCCACACATGACCATTGACGAATCATACATTAATGTCTTTGTGTGTGTATGTCAGTATGATGCAAGTTGAGTTTCTTTTTCTCAAATTACTACACATAACCATAAATATTAGTCTTAACCTGGAATTAAAACAAATGTTCCTGCTCTTTACAGTCTCTGTGGTAAGTGAAGCTAACTGAATGTAGTCTGTAACAGATGTGAGAGTGGTATCAGAAACATTGTTTTCTGTAAACTGTTGATGCCAAAAGCACAGTCACCAGACTTTTATCTCACTAGGGTGTTGCTTTTATCTATTCATCCTTTTTTCACCACTTCAGTCAGTATGTTTAGAACAACTGAAGTGTTACGAAGACACAACATATACATTAGCATCACTTCTTGTAGTTAATGCATATGGAATGGCGTTCCCTAGGGGTTATGGAGTCTTTTGAGATAAGATCCAGCCTATACAACAGTATACATCAAATGTATGCATCAAATAGTACCACTTGATCAAATTTTTAATGCCTTTTTTTTTTGGTTTTTATATTATACAATTTACATTAAAATAGGTTTTATTATAGACTCAACACTTAAAATCTGTAGTATTTATTATTGTCCATAACAATATGTAATTTGCCCAATTTTGAAGAAAGAATACTGATGGGTCTTTTCAAAATAAAAAATAAAACAAAAAAACAGGTCATCAATAAAACTTGATGCAGTAAGTAAAGTATAAAAATCTACACGGTGAAAGTGATTTTTCATTCTGTGATCTAACAGCTATTTAGAGGATTAAAATGATCTGGACATGCAAACTTAAACAAATCAAGTTTGTAAAAGTGCAATATATATTAATCTTTTGGGAGTGTACATGTATGGGTCTGTAAACATACTGTAACAATTTATAAAAATCTATTTTTTTAATCTGTGTGATACATATTCAAATTTACGACTAGAACTGATTCTAGTTAAACGGTGGATGCAATTAAAGCAGCATAAATTTTAAATAAAACAGCTGAAAAAATTTGGCTTCAGTCTGTTCATGTTCATAACAAACAATAGAACCAGTAATAAAACTGAACAAAGCCAGAGGGTTTAGGTTTATGCCACTCTTTAAATATAAAGGGAACATGAACAGTTCATGTTTATTCATAAACACGAGGCTTCTTGTGTATGAGCTATTAGGCTGATTTTTAATTCATTAGAAACTTTTTATGACAAGGTTATTGTCTACAGAGTGTTAGCAATAAAGCATCACTGCAGGGCGTTACTGTTGGCTGCTCCTTGTTCTTTTAGTTTCATTGTAATACAGTTGTGAACACACATGCACTTTGGATTATTTCTACAGTTTTTCAGTTTTTTTCATTTAATCTTCAAATTCTTTGATAATGGCAAAATCACCTCCAGCCTCACGCTCCCAGTGGGTTTGATCTCCCCATTCACCTCCTCCTCTTCTCATCTTCAAACCATTCTTAGCCAATATACCCCCACCCCCTGCACCATATATCCACCCCTCCACCACCTCCATTCCTCCTTCCGCTTGTGGGGTTGTTGCTAAGGAGCCCTAGAGACAAGGGAGTTTTCTCATTGGACGAAGAGAGGAGAAAAGAGAAGGGATGGAAGTGCAAAAGGTTGGAGGAGGAGCACAAAGTGAGACCCATATGTGCTAATGAGGCAAAAAGGACAAGAATGTAGGCTGGAGGGATTGATGGATAGATGGAAAAAGCCTTGAGAGATTACAGGAAGCAATCATACTGTAAGAAGAGTAAAAAAACATGGACGATGAGATTTAAATGATTCAGTAAGACAGAAAATTAAGTACGTTACAAAGTTAATGAAGAGAGAAACAGCAGCACGATAATGAGACTGATGAAATCATGTTGGCAGAGAACAAAAGATTGGATTGACAGGAATTAGAATAAATGAGAAGAGTAGAGGAATAAAGGAAAACAGTAAGAGGTCTTGAAAGCAGCATGGGGAGTGGGAAGGAACAGCACACCTGCAGATTACAATTAAGTCAATATTATCAATTATAATAAAATACATTTGAAAAATGTTTTCTGCTTCATCAACATATCTAAATGTTGTAGTTGGGCATTTGTTTGTTATTTTGTACAAGACTCTGGGCTTCTACAGTATCATTAGGGACTTGTTTATTACCATTGCAAGGATATAGTTTCATAGCATTAGGTAGCTGCTTACAAAATTAAAAGTCATAATTGGGATTAATTGTTCACTAAGGTATGTACATCATCCATCATTTGAGTCATTGAGTGTAGAGAGTATATTTTGCCATTAGGGACATTTTGAAGAGATGCTTCCTTGGTTTAAATGAGAATGTACAGACTTACAATATGTGGGTGCATAGGAAAGGCTTTGCCTATCAATAAATAAAACAGGGGTTAAATTAGGTTCTTTTCAAAATCCAGCTGTGGTCTGTTTGGCCTCAGGGTTTAACCCTAATTTTGTTTATGCTACAAGATGGTGACATAGGAAGTGATATCTAATTTGTGCAGACATGCTCCATTTAACAGACCAGTGAAGACTCACCGTCATCCTACAAATCATTTGTCAGACTGTATCAGCAGCATCATAATCAGCCTTTTCCTCGCTACACAGAACGTTGTCTGTGAAGACACACGCACGCACGCACGCACGCACGCACGCACGCACGCACGCACGCACGCACGCACGCACGCACGCACGCACGCACGCACGCACGCACGCACGCACGCACAGGTACTGTAGGCAGGGCAATGAGGATTCAGCCTTAATAAGCCTTTTTCAGAGGAGCAGGGCTGCAGTTCCTGTCATAAGCCTCTGGCTGAGCCCACAGACTTGACCTACCATTGGTTTAACCTCCAGCTGACTGCAACAATCTCATCTGCTGCACTACATGCTCACTGATTCAATACTGCTGCTTTCTGAAGGCCAGCGTACGTTGACTCTAACTTAAAACATATTCATTTCAGTAAAACGCTGTAGTGAACATTTGACACTGTAATGAGACAGACATGTACTGTAATATTATCTGATTGAACTGCATTAATCATTGATAGTTTTTATTATTTGCATATTAGCATTTGTAGAGCGGAACATATTTGGGCCGCTGCCAGCTCCCAGTGGGTGGGTATGGTTCTTGGCTGTGAACAGTGTGCGCCTGGAGGGATCACTAAATGGCCTCTTTGTATGTCATGAATATGTGATGTTCTGACAAAGGTGAGAGGCGGTGTCTTCAGTGATTTGACTGTCAGCAGGACATTTTTAATATTTCAAATGTGTAATAGGGACAGAGGCTTCTTTGTTTAGTCATGTAGAGATGTACGGTACCAACCCAGACAAGTGTTTTGTTTCTAACTGATGGGCACATGCATCTGCCTCACGGCTGCCTGCACTGTGACATCATGTCTACTAAAAAAACAAGTACAATGTACACAAGTTACATACGTTTTGTGCCGTTACTGTTATATTCAGCTTCATTGTACTAATTCGGAGTTGAATCTACTTAAACCTGCGTAGCCGTTTCTAAACCTGAGGATCGTACCAGCCAGACGTACAATAATTATCATATTTATGCAATTGTTTTGGGGTCTATACAACATTCTAGAGAAAATATTTGATAGTTCTTCATATTTTGATGTTGATTGGACTGACGTGCACATCCCTAGAAACTGTTTTTACTTGTAGCTGGTTGGCTCCTCGCCCCTGTTAATCACAGCCGCAGCACTGCTGATTGGTTTGATGATCTGCTCGTGTGTTTAGTTTTTCATAATTTCGGTGGTCTGGTTTAATGATTTCAATTGAATTTAGAAAATATATGTAACAGTAAAACTATATGTTTTCTACACATAATTACAGTAAATAATAAAGTTACTTACTGTTTTTGTTTAGATTAACAGTAACAAAGTGTATGTATTATAGTGTGGTACTGTACGGTAATATTCTGTTGCTATTGAACAGTATCATTTTCACAGACATTTATTATATCCACTTAAATTTATAGTTTAAAACCTTTTACCACGCATTTAACTAAACCTTATTGTTAAATGTTAATTTCAAAACAAAATACATGTTTACTGTTTATACTGTACTGTTGTTATTTGTCCTTATTGACCTTATGCTACTGTAAGATTAGGTTAACTTACAATAGTGTATTGTAAAAATGAAAACAGATTCATTTCTTTTAACCAATCCAAGTCTTCTGGGCTTCTTGGCTGATTTCAGACAGAGGGGACTTGAGAACTAGTCTCTATTTGTAAGACCAGCTTTAGCTCCTGTGGTGAATGAGGCCTTTTACTTTGTATGGCACGAGGTATTTGTAGCCAACACTTTACCCATGCTGCAGGGTAGCGGTGGGATCTATTGTATTGCTGCTACCACCCTTTAACGCTGGGTATCCAGTAAAAATGGTTTTCAGTTTTAAAAAAGAATTACTGAATGAAAGTAGAAGTAAAATTCAATTCAATTCAATTTTAAAGTTTTGAAGTAAATTTGAACATTGAGTGAAGTATTCTGTTATTCTA
Organism: Betta splendens; assembly: GCF_900634795.4. Lineage (NCBI taxonomy): Eukaryota > Metazoa > Chordata > Actinopteri > Anabantiformes > Osphronemidae > Betta > Betta splendens. The sequence continues at coordinate 6,305,615 of NC_040885.2, read as the reverse complement.
ATGATGAGCAAATCTGTAAAACTGATTAAAGCAGGATTTAAAGTTTTAAAAACAACATAAAACTTCACTGAGGGTCTAATTGAACATCTACACCTCTCTATACTTTAGAATAAGTATGAATTGTGAAAAACACTGTACATAAAAGATATGTCCCTTCAAGACCAAATATGTTCCTTAGGTGAGATATAAATGCTGATAAAATGTAAAATATGGCCAGTAGTAACATGCATTCCGACAATTAAATTGTGAAAAATACACATTTTTAAGGTATTATAATTGTATAATCTGACTCAGATGCCTTTGTGCCTCACCAGCCATGAACCTGACTGTCGCCACTGCAGGCAATGGTTTGTAATTCCCTTCCTCTCCTTTGTGTCTGCGCTTTCTGCTAGTCTCTGTCCACAGGTTTCACCGCTCGTCCTCCTGCCACTCCCTTTCCTCAGCCTCCCCCTCTCTGCCTGCCTCCATCCTGCCTCTGTAGATTTGAAGGTTGAAAACCCAACTGATTGGGATTCCACCGCCTCTTCTATTTCCCGTTCAGACAGCGTGAAGTCACTTTGCTTTCTTTGGACTCGGCTGGCTTGGTGTGGGCCTTTTTTGTATTGTTTGTTTGGTGTATATGGGAACATGCAGTTTTGTTGCGTATGTGGTTACCAAGTTAGCATCCAAAGCAAAATTGCACATATGGGTAATGGAGATGAAATACAGTGGTTACAGTAAGTATAGTGGCAGCTCTTCATTCCTGTTTAGTGATAGTGATACTGTTCTCATATAGTATAGCGCTATCGTACTGAATTGAATCAGACCGCAGAGGTGTAATAAAGAGTGTAATAAACGGTAATAAAGTGGCCCATGAGTGTACAATATGTGGTCATCACCAATTAAGAACCCTCAGAAAAGAGCCTGTTTTCATTGGTCACCTCTCCAGCCAGCCTTCCTTCCTGCTGTTGTTATCCTGTAAACTAAAACCAATAATCCTGATCCTGATCATCTTCCTGCTGCATCTTCATTTTGTCTACTCTGCTCCTCCACTATTTTCAATCACCCTTTCTCTCGATTAAAAGTAGGTCATTCTGCAACGTTGAGCCATAGCTCCTGCCAAGCATGACACACACACACGCACGCACGCGTACACACACACACACACACACACACACACACACACACACACACACACACACACACACACACACACACACACACACACACACATCCCCTGGCGACCGTGCTTTCATACTGCACCCCCTTCTCTCTACCATGCTTCCCTCCATCTTACCTTCCCCTGAGGTTGTGCGTGGCGCATGGTCTTGAATTTTGACACCTTTATCTTTCGACCTCACTCTCCTTCCACAGAGGGTTGGAAGGTTCAATGAGTAGGACTTTGAAAGGTTAATTTCTTACGCTGAGTTAAGTGCTCCAGACAGACTATTTTGCATAATGTAAAAAACAACTACAGCACTACACTGGGTTTATGACATTTATAGATTGACCGGCTCATTGAAAAGTTACAATTACACTAATCTGCATGACACTTATAACATTGCAGAAATGCCAGGAACAACCAATGATCTAACAAGAGACCTGATTACACTTTCAATCATTTATGTAACAATAAACTCAAACATGAAACCTCCGCATTCGGCAGGACTCAAAATAATGACACAGGTGAGTAACACCTAAACATAAATCCTCTGCAACAGAAGACTGAACTGAAAACCACTGCGACCGCAGGAGAAAACAATACAAACCGTATACTAACTAACCACAACTTTTCCTAAAGGCTTTAATAACTCAACTTAACACAGCATGGAATACTACAGGCGTGGACCATGGGCAACATAAACCTAAACATAGAGGACAGAAATAGTGAGAAACCTTCACAAAAGACAATAAACAGGACATCCATGACCCAGAAACTCCACAGACTCAAAATCTCCTTCTTACCGTTTGAACGTCCACTTTAACAACAACACCAAAAGCTGTCTTAAATACCAAAACTACACAGATGAGTCAAATCACTGGAAAGTGGAAGCACACACAGGAAATGATGTCAACGGCAAACCAAACACATCACGGAGGACGTGGAGACAAAAACCAGGAGAAAAGCCCATTGTAACAACTGTCAGACAGAGTTCCCCCTAAAACATGAGCCCTGACCTTAGTGTGACCTTACTGTGTGAACATACAGTATACACACACATGCAAAAACAAATCACAACAAATGGAACGTATTTGAACCCAGAGATTGAGGTAAACATTTACCATCACTGTCCACTTTTAAGAATTTGCTGTACAACTGAAACTACCTTCATTTTCTTGATGACATTTAAACATTTAGAGACATTTTATTATTTAACCTTTGTAATAACAGCTGTGACCATCACACTACGTCCACTAGATGTCAAAATGATTCTAATTAAACATTATTAACCAGGCTTTTCCTCTATATACAGTGCATTTAAAGCCTGTACTGATCTCAGAGAAACTGGACCTTCAGCTAATTTTAATACTGTTTCAGACTGATTTGTACTCAGGTACCTTTTGGATCCAGAAGAGCTTGTTTTGGATATTTGTAGGGCACACACCTGGCAAGTCAGCTTTACTGTAGCACAATGTTATAGTGCAGTACATCAGAAAGTTGTCTGAGTCTTCCTTAACACTGATTACTGTTATACCCCATATGTTCCTTTTAAGCTATACAGCATATCTCCTCCTGTCCTCAGTTCAGCACATATAGAAGAATTGTAGAATTGTCTAACTAGGCTAAGTGCATTGCCAAAGGGCACAGTAGCAGTATGCTCTACTTCAGAATATGTATGTGAAAAAGATTCTAGCACAGAATTTACAGCAAAGTCTCTTCTCAAGCAGCATTAAAGAAGAGCTGGAACAGCATTTCAAGATCCTATGAAATATCATTAATAATGATTGAATAATATAAGTAATAAACTACACCTGAAGCCTTCAGGGAATTAATCTGTAGTCTAGCGGTAGTTACTATGGGCCTGAGTCACATGTATTGTGTTTGAACCTGTTTGTTAAATGTGAAATCATTGTTGATCTGTTCATTTATTTTAGAATGATTTCTTTATTTTAACTGCTGTTACAAGAAGAAGCATGGTCTACAAAGCAAATGCTTGGACTGGTTATATTCTTATTGGGTAACATTGTGTCTCTTCTTCTTCTTGTTAAAATCATGTGGGAGGTCGTTATCACCTGCAGTAAATATTTAAAAGGCTTTAAAATGTTTACTGAAATAATTAAAATTTAACATAGTTTCCAGTAAAGATCGAACTCCTTCTTGTGTGAATAACGGATGATGCTGTTGACCTCCATCAAACACACCTCAGTTTATCTTTTTATGGCCTGCTTTCAGGATTGTCATGGGACGTGTGTGTTTGTGTGTGGGTTTGTTTTGGTGTCACTCTGATATACAGTCTATCACGTTATTCCCAGCTGATCTTAAACAGGTCTGGCACTTCAGTTCACTCATCAATCTCCCAAGTGTGTGTTCTTGTACGAAAAGATTTTTCTATCACAGTGAGGACATTTTCAAAAAGTCAACACATTTTGACTGGACCTCACAACTTTCCAGGTCAGTTTGAAGGTTGGAATGGATGGAAATTCAAATAAAATGAAGGATATGTTAGTATGTGTGTGCAGCATTAGTAACACAGGCAAGAAGAAGAAAGAAAAACAAGGAAAGAGCATTAGTAACCCTGAGGGCATTGACTGGCACACAAACAACTTACAAACACATGCCTAGTTAGAAAAATAGTTGATCCTTCCCACTATGGGATGAAGGAAGGATTATCTTATATCATCTTATGTTATCTCCTTTTGCCCACTTAGGTCTGTTAAGTGGCCACCACGGAGTGGGTGAACAGACAGCGAAGCAAAGGTAAGTCGGTGCCTTTATATATTCATGCCATTCAAAATATCCTTCAGTATAAAGTGCAAATATTTCATTTATACAGTATGTAAATGTGTTGCTTCTGTGTGGGGGTTTTTGCATACAACACTACATGTTGTACTAGATCTGTGGTGCTGGGGGTAATTTAATGTGATGTGTGGGCCACTATTTTAGGTTTGTCATACTGTGTTGAGGCTACATTATACACGGAGGTCATAGAAGTGGTTGAAGGGGCAGATTATGTGTTAATGCCTCCAGCACTGCCACAGTCTCAGACTGCAAATGTAGAGGCATGATCACGGTAACTAAGAAAACTACTTGCACCAAGATTAGCTTTGCCATCTGGGAAAAAAAACAGAAAACCTTAAAATTACATTGGAGTAAAAATCATAGGGATTTTTTCATGTCCAAAGACGTGCATTAGGTTGATTGGCCTCTCTCCATTGCCCGTAGGTGTGAGTGTGTGTGAATGGTTGTGTGTCTCTGTGTTGCCCTACGATGGACTGGCGACCCGTCCAGGGTGGACCCTGCCTCTCACCCGTAGCCAGCTGGGTTAGGCTCCAGCAGCCCGCGACCCCACATAAAGGAATAAGCAGCTTGGAAAATGGGTGGATGGATGGATTTTTTCATGTTGCCATTTTTAAGGATGGATCAAAAATCTGCTGGTCTCTGGATCAATAACAACACCCTGAAACATAAAAAGGTGCTGGTTCGAACAGAGTTCATGACTAGCTCTAGCTTAACATGGTTTGACTACCACTGTTTTTGGGCTCACTATGCTTCTTCTGCTTATGGAGGCTCACTGATCAGTTCACACTGACACACAGTTCATACGTTTGCACATAAAACACAGAAGCATGTTCATTATAAATGTCCTGCACAAGAGACCTACTATTTGTGTCCTGAATGAGGCTGCCCCATGACTCTGCCTACAGAAGCTTTGACCTGGTTGTGTTCTGGATTTCCTATTAGGTCACCATGTGCATGTATAAACTAAAATATGTAAGATCGGTCACATGAGAAAAAGCATACAGCTGCCAGAGCAGCCAGCCAAAGCAAACCTGCCAGCTCCATCCACACGTGTGTGTGAACGTCTGTTTCCCCCACACTTTAAACTGTTGCCCTACATACTGAGCTACTACAACAAGCACAGCTGCTGCAGCTCCACTCTGCCTCAAAGCAGCGCTACAGATGTTGCTTTCCTTCGGCTGGACTTGGAGGCAACATTGCTAGATGGTCCTGTAGATAACTATTCTTCATGTTTGGTGCTACAGTACAGCTCTCTATCTAGTCCTTGGTCTGAGAGGGTGATGTGGCTTTATATCCTCTGTCCTGATTAAACCACTTCATCAAACATATCTATCACAGACCTTTTTATGACATTTACCTTCATACCTATGTTCTTTCACTGGCCTTACTCCGATTAAAATATAAATATATATTAAAATATATATATATATACAATCTACTTAAGAATAATGTGATCAGTGCAGAATTTTGTGTGTATGGCTACAAAAAAGGTAAAACGACTCGTTAGAAGGTGATGTTTAAGTCTCTATGTTGTAGAAAGCTGCCTACTGTATTGCTTACAGAACTTACTTCTGTAGCAAGAAAGACATTAGTTTGTTTATTTATTCATGTGAATCAATATTTGTTCCTGGCAGAAATCAGTTTGCTGCTTAGAAGCATGAACTTGCCTCTCTCATATATATATAGAGTGTATATATATATATATATATATATATATATATATATATATATATATATACACACACTCTCTATTCTCCACTTTCCAAGCTCGGGTCCTCTAGTGGGGACAGTGCATCTCCTTGGTATATGCCACATTTGATGGATACTTGGGCAAGTGGCTTCCCATTGGCTTCAAGGGTGGTTCTCCACAACCTCATCGAGTTTGCAATGAAGGCCCTTAGAGTTCTGTTGATGTTGTACAGCTCCAAGCATTCGGTGATCCATGTGTGTGGCATTGAGTCATAGGCTTTCTTGTAGTCGATCCAGGCTGTGCACAGGTCGGTGTGTCATCCACGGGGCGTGTCATCACGAATCATATGAGTTGGGGGCGTGTCTTGTGCTTTGACCTCCGCCGAACCCCTGAGACCGAGTCCCCCTGAGACTAGTAAAGAAACACTGAACCTTTAGCTTTATACAAAAAGGCAGAACATGCATGTTTCCAAGCACGTGCATTCCCATTTTTATGTGAACTTCATGAAATTCGTATGTATATTTTTGTATTGTACGGTATTATTGACAGATGAGCTTGTTTTTCATTTCGTTTGTTTAGCACTCACCTGCCACATCCTGTTAATATTATTTCCCGCACTAATGGTCATTAAGCCCAATGCTCTGCACTAATCAATGGATGTCTTTTATTTGGCCCTGTCAGATATAGACTCAAGCATGTTCACTTCACTGGATTCTGGTGATGATGTAACAAAATATCATTTAGTTTGAATTGTTGTATTTAATAATTTTGTTTCTACTGACATTTTGATTCAGATTTTCAGATTGTATCTACCCGATGCTCGTCTGTTAGGTGGTCACTTTGTATTAGTCTTTCCCTTGTATGACTCTATTTTTCAAGCAATTTGCTAATGCGGTGTTTTTAAGTTAAGTACTTTGTTCTCTGGTTGTAGGTTTGGCTTCTTGCCTTTTGCTTTGTAGTGTGTTACGGAAAGTGTTGCACTTTGAAAACCACTTAGAAAAGGATGCTCTAAGTATAAGTTTGTTCATCCATTAATATATGAATAAAAATAAATATTATTTATTTAATATTATAAATTTATTTAATATTATAAAATAAATATTGGCAATACAATGGTTTGGGAACCATTTCTAATTTTATTATTTATTATAAATTATTATAAATTTTATTATTTATTATAAAAGTTATTTTTGATGTTTGTGAAAAATCTGGGGTTTAGCATTTTCTAGTTGCTTTGTTTTTCCACCTTTTAATTAGGTGGGTGACTTTTATGATCTGAATCTTCTTAGTTTATAGTTAATATTTAGTTTGTTCTGTAACAAAACTGATTTGTTAGTGTCTCTTTGATATAACTATATAATGTATTTTATCCATTCATTCCACCACAATAACAACAATAAGCCTCCTAGCTTTTAGGGAAAGTAGTGTTATAGTAGCAAGTGTTACAGCTAATGTGGTAATTTTGTGGAATAAATCCAAAATAAATAAAGAGCTACATTAAACTATGGACATGTACTGTATGAGATTTGCAAGCGTTAAAGCCAAGAAGACTCTAAATTAATCCTCTGTTGACTGGGCAAAGAGACATAATCCCATCTGCTGCTTTCCATTGCCATGTGAGGACATTTGTATTTGTATATATATACATATGCAATTTATCCTCAGACCAAATTCAAGCTTTCATGTAGTTTCTGTCCTGTTTTCTGATTTGTGACATACAGTAGGGCTCATATTGATCGTGTGTTTTACTCTGTCTAATCCCTTTACGCTTCCTCTGTGTAATTTCTGTGAGATCAGTAATTTACAGAGTTACAATAGTAGTGGTAAGATTTCACAACAGCTGTGTTCAGAGATGTGACGTCATCCACGTTTAACCATGTAATGTTCCTCCCTGTGCATCCATGTGTTACATGTTCTGTGATGACCACCTTATGCCAAAAATGCTCCCCCAAGACAGATGAGCTATTTAGTTAGTTAGTGTATGAACTGTTCAACTGACATAGCACCAGATGGTTAAAAAGTATGTGTGTGTGTGTGTGTGTGTGTGTGTGTGTGTGTGTGTGTGTGTGTGTGTGTGTGTGTGTGTGTGTGTGTGTGTGTGTGTGTGGTAGGTGTTCACAGGTTTTGGGTGAAATCTGACAACTGCCCCTCAGGCCGGAGAGCTGTTGTCTCTTTTCCTGAGTAAAATCCTTCTTTTCACTGCTAATTTAAGAATTTAAGGAAGTGGTTCATCTAAACTGTTTATAGCGCAGTCAAGTTTAAACAATATAATGAAATAGTAATAGACCATAAACTTTATGGAATCCATGTCACATTTGCATTCTCCCTCTTTTGCTCCATCAGTCTGAACCAGCTGCCTATTTAACCCTACATGTCTGCTATTGAATGCGTAAACCCCCTAACCATTCATTAACCCAATCAGGAGAAGTTTACTCACCTCTGTTCCCCACTGAGCAAAATAAAAAAAAAGATAAGATAAGATAAGATAAGATAAGATAAGATAAGATAAGATAAGATAAGATAAGATAAGATAAGATAAGATAAGATAAGATAAGATAAGATAAGATAAGATAAGATAAGACCTTTATTTGTCCCACAATGGGGAATGTCCATGTTGCGGCAGCAGTGCAAAACAAGAAGAAGAATCAGAATCAAAATTATGTACAATTTAAGTAAAATTAAAAATGTATTCTATACAGTATATACACACATGCACACTGAGGTGATGGGTAATTCCACCATGGATTGACTGGATATTGCACAGGATAAAAGATTGCCCAAACATTTGTATAGTGACCACAGTATAAGGTGGTCACTATACAAATTGTAGCAGCAGTTACAATAACAGTGATTTACTAGGAGCAGCTTAGGTTGTAAAGTTTTACAGCAGCAGGTAGAAACGGCCTCCGGTGTCGCTCCTTCAGACACTTAGGATGTATCAGTCTGTCAGTGAAGGAGCTGCATAGTGATGACACCGTTTCATACAGGGGGTGGGCAAATGAGTAGTTAACATACTGTATAGCTATTAACTACAGTTCAGTCTCCAAAAAGAAGGGAAGCTTGGTGTCCCAGAGAAAATATCACTGGTCATGGGAGACAATGATTGACCACTGAATTAGCAGCAGTTTACGATGATAATGTAAAGCGTTTGTAAAATATATCCTCTTACATTTTTCATTCACGTTTCTCACAATTGTCATGAAGATTGGGATGGTAAACACCCTCCCCCATATATTATGGTTCTAGTTTATCCTCTGTTGTCATTTGAAGCAGCGTGAAGGTTTGATCCTGGTGGGGGATTTCAGCATGTGAAGCAGGGATTAACAGTGAGCAGGTGGTCTTGAAATGGTTCTCAGTGTGCAGACTGGGCTCTGATCTGAAGGTGGTAAGGAGTGAATGAGAAGGATGTGGCATGTGAGCTGGCAGCTGTTCGGACACAAACCTCAACAATTCAGTGGTTAGAATCAACCACCAAGCAATGGTTTTTAATTTAGACGTATCACATTTAGATATCTTGAGAACTGTACATTAGATACACACACATACATCAAGACAATTCATTTTAAATATGTATGTTAAATGTCTTTCTTATTTTTAACAGACATGTTGAGTTCACATAGTGACAAATAACCATAAGCAAACAAGACCAGTCTGAAGTGACCAGTTAAGCTGCGTGCATGTCTATGACAGTCTGTGACAGGCCTCATCCTGCTTCAACCAGAGCCACAGAGCTTCTCCTTGGCTTCATTTCTAGTGTGTTCTCTCTAGAGAGCCACGCAGCGGCTCAGCTGCAAAAGTAGGCCAGTCACACTGTCTCTCATGCCACAACACATATACATACTGTACGGCTGCACTCTTATCCACAAATCCCTCAATTTGTACTGTACATTCAGCGCAGGCTGCACAATGGTGGCTTTATTGTCTCTTTTTGCTTCTATTGAAGGTCCTCAGTGTGGTTGTCAGTGAAGGAGCGGAGGTGAAGGGCGAGGCCGGCCAAGCAGAGCGGAGCGATGTTGGGGCAGGGCAAGCATGCAACGCCTGCTCTCATGTTATTCCTGCTGCTGCTGACACACGAAGCAGCCAACATTGAAGTCCCGCAAGACCGTGAGTCTCACTCAGATGTTACTGTTATGTTACAGAAACGACAGATGCCTCTAACACAGCGTTAAACTCTTAATTCTGCTAATACAAACTGACACAGAACAAGAAGACTGTTCCAGTTTGCCTCGTCACATTAAAAGTTGTTCTCCCTACCCTTTTACTAAAGGCCACATTCTTACAAAGTGTTTTTCAAGTTCATTACATAACTTTCAATGTTTACTTACTTACTGTGTAAGACCAGCATCTATACTCTCACCTCTTATAAATTAAAGCCTCTATTTATTTTAGCATGGACAGTGCTGTTTTTATCATAGTACGACCCACACTAGGAACCTAAAGTCAAAATGCCGCAATAGTGTCGCTACTGTGTTAACCTGCTATTAGTATGTACCATATTTACTATAGATAGGAAACAATAATTTGTCTTTATGTAGATACAGTGTGGCTGTAAAGTCTCTTAAAACCACTTATTTTAGTTTATACAGGCTTTCCTTTACATATCAGCCAGTCAGTACTGTGTGTGCCTCTTCTGGATTCACTGAGGTTGTGCCCACTAACACATCCAATTGTGATGTTGGCCATGGTTCACTGAATTGGTAGAATCTGAAGCCCAAAGCTTGGCAGCTACTAAACTACTAAACAACTAAAGAGGTGATGCACAAAAACTACTATAAGTTTGGTTGTAAAGATGAATACAAACTTCTGTTCTTACTACCAGAGCCACATGAATGTGAAATGGTTACATTTCATTTACAAAAAATCTGCATTTTGATAATGACTGCTTTGCAAACAAGAGCTCATTCAACACTGCATTTTTCTCATATTTAAAGCTGAAAGTCTTTATCAATATCTATTTTTTATGTTAATCTAGGCTAGAATTAATCTGTTTACCAGAACAATTTATTAGCAGCATTTTACAACGGGTCACATATATTTTTACCCCAGATCACACATTTTTAATTCACAGTGCACACACACATGCAAACACATTTTTTTTACAGCTGAGATGAATGTTTCACTAATTCAATGAAATATGTTTTGATAGTCAGAGAGTTGCAAGGACACGTGTCTTATACACATCTACACACACTCTTAACCGAAATTATTTGACATCACTTGAAATTTCATGTTAACATGTTAAGTTTTGTTAACATATTATTTCATTTGTATCTGTTAAGCAAAGCAAATAGACATCTGCTCTGGTGGTTAAAGTAAAGTGTTGGTATAGGAAGCAGAAGGTGGTTGAATCAAACCTGGATGATCCCACCAACTGAAGACACTTCACACCATGTGGCTACTACCTCTACCTTATTTGATACTACTTATTTGAAACTACTTTAAATTATTTCTTAATTATTTACAATCCTTTTTCTTTGTAATTTAGAATATGAAGAGAGACAACAAACAAATGTTTCTATGTATTTTATTGTTCTCATAAAGCAAGCAAGCACTTCAAATGTGTTACTGCAAAAACATACTTCAATGTCAATCAAGACAAAAACTGATTAAATCGCTCGGTTAATTAAAAAAAACGTGTATACAGTTTACAGTGTAGAATACAAAGCACAGCATTCAATAGTATTTGCTGTGAATGGCATGCATCAAAAGCAGATGTCACACTTTACTGGAAAAGCACAGATCTGTGAGAACAGATTTCTTCAAATCAGACTTAACCTTCAAGCTGCTTTTTCAATGTCTGTAGCTTGGGTTTTTGTTCACTGTGGCCCAACATTAGCAGGACATGTTGGATGAAAATGAATGTGTTCTTCACAGACTTTGGGTAGTTGAGATGTAGTGCAAATGCAAGTCCAAACAGAAGGCACGAGCTTCTGGCAGGTTATGAATGTTGTCCATCGCGATTTTGAGCCAGGGCTGAGATGAAGCGCAGCACCTTAGTCCTAGCAGTATAAAATACAATCATGACATTCCTTATATATAACCTAAATAACCTCACCAAATTACATAGAAACCCATGTAATGGTCAAATTGTGCCAATTAAACATTAAACTAAAGCTTTTTTAGAGGTTAATTACAGAGCATAGTGTGTAAATGATTGCAGGTTTGTGCATTTTGATTGTGTTGTACGACCAGTAAAGTAGTGCATGTAGTCATTACATAAAAACAATGCAATGCTAGTGTAAATAAGGATTTGAACTAACCCTTGTCTGATGTAAAAGCTGTCAACAGCTGTTTAATGTTCCTCATCTGTTCCTATCTCATATTAGATGATGACTGTGTCGATTAATGCCCTCATGGAAATCCTGCTTGAGGTTTTTGCTCTGTTGAACTTCATGTACACCTGAAAAACAAATGAAAACACAGAAAAGTAAATGTTCTAGCGTTGCAGCCATGTTTTACCCTGTAATGTTTAACTAGTAAAACCTTTTTACAAAGACCTGTGAAACCAGAACACAACTTTAGCTCAACAACTCAGTTGCAATTATGTGCAAACTCGACTGAACACAGTAGCTAAGCATTATTTTCTTATGCTACTGTAATGTTAACGTTAACATTAACCAACATAAACCTGCAGGATAAATCACAATCATGCGTGGTTAACTTATTTAAAAGAAAAAAGTAAGTAAAGTGACCTGAAGTGACTTCCACCAGAGTGGCCTTATGAGTAAGCTAACATGTTTTCCTATGTGATTAAGATACAGTATGTCAGATAATCAACAGTAAATTCTCACAATTCCATTCGGCATGTCGTCACCTTCAAATATTTAACTGAGGCTCCAGAACGAGAGGATGCTGCTCTGCGCTCAGTGCTCAGACACACTTAAAAAATATGATTTTTTGATCCTGTAAATGTTGTATACAAATAACAAGAAATAGTAAATAAGATAATTCATTGTTTTAACCTCTGAAATCAAGTAATGTGTGTCACAGCTCATGTCATTCAGTCACTGTTTCTGATCATTACCGGTTTTATTTTGTTATTTTGTATTTTGTCACTTCCTGTCCAGTACTCTTGCTCAGAATATCCAGCTTTCGATTCTTGTTTAACTCACCTGTGTATCATTAGTAATCTACTAATCACCTGTATTTAAGCTCCAGTCTTGCCATAGTGAGTTTTGACCATTGTCTGTTTTTTAACTTTGTTTCGCCCACACCTTGTCGGATCTTGTTTTTGCCTATACTGTTTATGACCTCTGCCTGCCTGACCTCGATAGCATTAAACTACCATTCTTACTCAAGTCACGCTGTGCATTTGGGTCCTTCTTTCCGAAGTGTTGTGACAATGTGACTTGGGTGATAAAAGTAAATCTGGCAACCCTCAGTGAATGACGTAACTTCAGAGGCATGAGATTTTCATGTACAATGGACATTTGGCCTCTAAGGCCATCTTCGTACATAAACCCATCTAAAATCAGCACATTATTTGTATTTTTGAGTGAAATTGTAATATGTATCAGGTGTAAGACAAAACTGTTTATTTTTATAGGATTTGTGGTATTATTGAACTGTATTCTTACTGATCAAGTGTTAAACTTGTTAATCTTAAGTACATTCATTTGTACACTTTATTTAAGCTATTGTAGCGTGCCAGGGGCTTAGATTCTACCTGAGCCGCTGAGGCTCATGGGAAAAATGACGGTTTCTGTGTTCTTAACGTTAAAGTTAAAGATAGGAGTTGTTTGGCATTATAAGTTTGGTGGAATTGAATCAGTGAAGTGTTCATGTGTGTTTATAATGTGTTCTGCGTACGCGTGTACGCGAGTACGTGTGTAACTGACCCTCAGTGGACAGTGATGCAATTTATTGTGTTAAAAATATGTGGCTTTGCCTTTGTCTTGCAGAGCTAACTCAGGAAGACGTATGCTTTTTGTATTTTTTTCAGTGTACTCAATGTCATTTTATCTTCCTCAAAGCAAACTCTTGACCTTTACTGATGTGAGCATTCTGAGCATCCCTTCAATGCACACACACACACACACACACACACACACACACACACACACACACACACACACACACACACACACACACACACACACACACACACACACACACACACACACACACACACACACACACACACACACTATATCTTTCAAATGAAAAAGAATACCATGATTAATGCCATTTAATTGGAGCACTTTTTGGGGAAAACCTGGGCTAATTAGAAGAGACGCAGTCTTACACACCTCTTTGCACGTTCTCTACAGCCGCGACCCACTCTTAGTCTTAGTTATCGCATAGAGACTGTGTCTGCTCCCCGACCACCTAAACTATACAAGTCACAAACAAATCAAAGAGAAGTGACTTACCAGAATTTAATAAACATCAAAACAGTTCCTCTTACAGAACAAAGTAACAGTAAGCTAATAAAGTGTGGTTTATTAAATATCAGATCTCTCTCATCTAAATCCTTGTTAATAAATGACTTGATAAGTAACCATCATATAGATCTGTTCTGTCTCACTGAAACCTGGCTGCAGCAGGATGAATATGTTACTTTAAATGAGTCGACTACAATGAGTCACATCAACTATCATGTTCAAAGAAGTACAGGTAGAGGTGGAGGAGTAGTAGCAATTTATAAATCAGATTTATTAATTACTCCTAAACCTTAACATAGTTATAACTCATTTGAGAGCCTCACTCTGAGCCTTTCTCACCCAGACTCTAAAACTCAGAAGCCAGTTGTGTTTTGTATTGTTTACCGTCCTCCTGCTACATATTCGGAGTTCTTAACTGAATTCTCTGAATTCTTATCTGACTTAGTTCTTAGCACAGATAAAGTCATTGTAGTGGGAGACTTTAACATTCATGTAGATGTTGACAGCAACTGTCTCAGCACTGCTTTTAACTCCTTAATAGACACTATTGGTTTTACACAGCAGGTAAATGAACCCACTCATCGTTTTAACCATACCCTCGATCTTGTCCTGACATATGGGGTTGAAATTGATAATTTAATAGTTCTTCCCCAAAACCCTCTGTTATCTGACCATTTCTTATTAACTTTGAATTTAGCACAATTGACCCTACAATAGCTGGAAAGAAATGTTACTATAGCAGATGTTTATCTGGGAACGCTGTTGCCAGATTCAAGCAGATGATTCCATCATCTTTTGCCTCAATGTCTTGTAGATACACAGAGAACAGTCACCTTAATCCTTATGAACAGGTTGACTGTCTTGTAGAGGATGCTGCAGCTTCTCTACGTATAATGTTAGACACAGTGGCTCCTTTGAAGAAGAAGACATTGAATCAGAGGAGGTTAGCTCCGTGGTATAACTCAGAGATCCGCAGCCTAAAGCACAGGACTAGACAACTAGAAAGACAGTGGCGTTCCAACAAAATAAATGTAAACTGCATTGCATGGAAGCACAGTCTAATGAAATATAAAAAAAGCACTTTGTGCTGCTAGAAAAACATATTATTCCTCCCTAATTGAGGAAAACAAAAACAACCCCAGGTTTCTTTTCAGCACTGTAGCCAGGCTGACTAAGAGTCATAGCTGTGTTGAGTCTACTATCCCTTTAAATCTCAGCAGCAATGACTTTATGAACTACTTTACTAATAAAATTATCATCATTAGAAAAAACATTCAGCAGCGACTTCTTCCAAATGACAGAAAGCACTGTCTAGATCTTCTATTAGCTTCGGACAGTGGTCTAGTTTCTGTCCTTGTCCTGTTAGATCTTAGTGCTGCATTTGATACAGTTGATCATAACATTCTATTACAGACACTAGAACATAGAATCGGGATTAATGGAACAGCATTGGGATGGTTTAAATCCTATTTGTTGAACAGATTCCAGTTTGTTTATGTTAATGATGAATTCTCCACATGCACAAGGATTAGCTATGGAGTACCACAGGGTTCTGTGCTGGGTTCAATTTTGTTTAGTCTTACATGTCTCCTCTAGGTGAGATTATTAGAAAGCATTCTATTAATTTTCATTTTTACGCAGGTGATACTCAGCTACTGTATATATGTCCTTGGAACCAAATGAAACAGATCAACTAGTCAAAATTCAGGGTTGTTTAAAAGACATCAAATCCTGGATGTCCCAAAACTTCCTTCAACAAAACTCAGATAAAACTGAGATTCTTATTGTTGGGCCTAAAAATCTGAGAGAGACACTATTGAGTCAGATAGCCACCCTGGATGGCATAACATTAGCTTCAGATTCTACTGTGAGGAACCTTGGTGTCATGTTTGACCAGGATCTCTCTTTTACATCATACATTAAACAAATCTCACGAACCGCCTACTTCCACCTTAGAAATATAGTTAAAATCAGAAGCATCCTCTCTCAGAGCGATGCAGAGAAACTGATCCATGCATTTGTTACCTCTAGGCTGGACTACTGTAACTCCTTACTCATAGGATGTCCTAACAGCTCCTTAAAAGCCTACAGCTTATTCAAAATGCTGCAGCCAGAGTTCTGACAGGACTTAGAAAGAGAGATCACATTTCTCCTACATTAGCTTCTCTGCACTGGCTGCCTGTAAAATGTAGGATAGAATTTAAAATTCTCCTACTTACCTACAAAGTACTTAATGATAAAGCTCCTTCTTATCTTAAAGACCTCATAGTTCCTTATGCTCCCAGCAGAACACTTTGTTCTCAGAGGGCTGGGCTACTTGTGGTTCCTAGAGTGTTTAAATGTAGAACAGGGGGCAGAGCTTTTAGCTACCAAGCTCCTCTCCTCTGGAACCAGCTCTCTCTTAAGGTTCGAGAAGCTGACACACTCTCCACCTTTAAATTAGGCTTAAAACCTTCCTTTTTGATAAAGCTTATAGTTAGAGATGGTTCAGGTCACTGGCAATTATTGTTAGTCACAGGAACCATCTCTTAGTTAAGCTGCAATAGACATGGACTGCTGGGGGACTTAATTTATACACTGAGCTCCTCTGTTTCCTTCTACCTCCTCTGTCCAATAACCTACAGCTACAGGTATCATAGGACTCAAAGTTTGGTGTCTGTGATGGGCAGCTGCGGATCCAACCATTCTGCCTGTATCCAGTCCCTGGTCCAACCGTCCTGCCTGTGCTCTGTTGTTGCTTGTTGTTGCTTGTTGCTGTTGCTGTGCTTTTCTCTCTCTCTATCCTCTCACCCCAACCGGTCGAGGCAGATGGCCGCCCACATCCAGTCTGGTTCTGCTGGAGGTTTCTTCCTCGTTAGAGAGGGAGTTTTTCCTCTCCACTGTTGCTGTCAAATTAAATGCTTGCTGTATGTGGGATTTGTTGGGTTTAGTTGTGTGAGGTTTTAAACCTTACTTTGTAAAGTGCCTTGAAATAACTTTGTTGTGATTTGGCGCTATAAATAAAATTGAATTGAATTGAATTGAATTAAATTAGGGCTGTAGCGTAAGTCTGTGGCACTTTGCTTGACAAAATCCCCCGCCCGAATACTTAAAACTGAAGCTGAGGTGTAAAATGCTGTGATGTAATATTGCAGACTGCACATATCCAAACAAGATCAGGATTCTCAGGGTTGCTTCCTTATTGTCTGTGCATGTATTATTACAAGTAAATCACAAGTTCTTACAATATTTATATAATTTAAAGCTTATAGCTTAGAATATATCAAGTAACAAAGAATGATGAATTATTTAATATGGCTATTTTTACATAGAATGCTTTACATTACTTACTGTTAGTCATAAAATAGTATGTATAGTAACAATAAAAAAAACAATGAAAACAGACCCGTCATTTTAAATGGAACTAAAGCTGAGTACTCTTTTTTTTTCTTCTTTTCCTGATTATAAATGAAATGAATAACTCTGTAACACACACAGTGTATAATCCAAACCCTAACTGGTATGTTGTTCTTTTTTCCTCACTGCATATCCTGTTAATGTGGGAACTCCTTACAGGTGAGTCCTCCGTCATTGCCGGTGTCTTTCATTCAGTGGATCACAGCTCTCTTACCTTTGTTTGTGTAGTTAAACTAATGGACTAGTATAACCAATGTTGTAAATTACATAATAATCCCATCTACTCCATTGTCAGAGTGCTATTGCTAAAATATAATATAGGAATGATTTTGCTCATGACTCATTTAAGAAGTTAGGAACCATTCGGCTGTAACATGATAACTTGATTAATGCAATTTTCTTCTAATTTAACTAACATTACCAATTGTCCATTCATTTCTCTGCCTCTCTTTGGCTTTACATTGGACTAACAGAAAAGATCCTGCAAGAATGTAAGTTTTTCTTGGTAACATTCATAAACAATAATAATATGTATCAATTGTAATGTTTCTGTCCTGCTGATTGAGGGTGATTTCACACCGTAATTTGTTTGCTTTGTTCCAAATGAGTTGGTGAGTTTGTAAACTTGTAGCAATTTCTCCTTGGTTCAGTTTCGTTTTACACAGAAAATCCAAGCAAACCAAAATACATCACTTCAAACTACATAAGAACGTTGTCTCCACGTATTGGTCAGATGTGTCTGCCGTGGGAACAAAAAGTAAATATGGGAAGAAGGTCCAGTGTTGTGGACAACTGCACGTTTCTGTAACAAGAGAGTCAGTTTGACGGTGGAGGTCACCGTCCGGGGGCGCTTCTTGTCCCGATGATTGTTTGTTACATTTCTTGCATTTACCATTTCACACAAATCTTACAGTTTGAAAATGAAGCGCATTACGGCTGGAAAAAATTCATTGATTCCCTGGAGTCGCTGCACCAGGACCGCACCAGAGTTCGCCATTTGATGGGGATCGAGATCCCCTCATATTGGGGTCTGTGTGCGGTTGTTTTGGTTCGCACTCCAGAGCGATGACCGTGTTCTCACCACATAAACAAACCGCACCAAGAGGGAAAACGAACTTGAATTCCAATGAATCAAACTAAATCATGTCGATGTGAAATCACCCTTAGTTGTTAATAGCACCAGCTCTGGCTTGTAAGAAGACTTTCTAGAGATTCAACACACTTGTGAATATATGTGTACAGTATATGTATAAAATGTGTATGTAAAATACAGGCAAATGTAACACTATAAAATGTGTTTATGGCTGCCATAGCAACTGGAATAAAATGTATAATACAATGCTGAGATTAGCTAAAAGGGCTTCAATGATGAAGGGAAGCTCTCTACCCTGTATTCTGTGTTCAGCCGCTTGTTAACTTTGTGCAGTTACAGTATGTCACCGAGAGGAAAATGTGTGTTATAATCAAAGGCCTGCAGGGCCCAGTGCACCAAACATGCAAACAAGTAACGGAATGGTGCTAGTGTGTCTGACATGATTTAATGTTACATAAGCAAAATGATCAAAACTGAAGATTTCAGGAGCTACTGTATTATCTACAGTATTTGTCTCTGTCCTCATGTTGTGAACAGTTGCTGATCAATGTTCAGTCAAGCACAACCTGCAGTGGGTACGTACTGTATGGTGGGTATCACAGGGTAGGCCAGGAATAGGCAGACTGGGGTAGGAACAGGTAGGGAAAGCAAGGAATACATCAATAACGTAAAAACGCCTGTGTGTTTTACACAAGTATGTTTTAGTACTGTACCCTAAATGTATTTCTTAATTAGGATTCCATACATCTTGATGTGTCTATGATGTATAATCCTCTAACCTTCTCCTTATTTCCCACCCTTCCGCAGTGAAGCAACCCCCCACTATAATCAAACAGTCAGCGAAAGACTTCATTGTGGACCCCAGAGATAACATCATCATAGAGTGTGAAGCCAAGGGCAACCCAGTGCCAACGTAAGCAGTACACACACAAAGACAATGCTTGTCTGTCCTCTGCTCATTACTTTGAGTCTTGATTGATCCAGTTGCAGGCAGACACAGGCAGATAATACATACTTTGACCCACAAACTAAACTCCTTGCTTTCCATTTTAAAATCTTACCTTAAACCAAATCTTCAAACTGAAATTTTTTCCTTGACTCAAGAAAGCAGATTTTTTGCTAGTTAAGTAGCAGTGAAGATCATTCAGAAAATCCCAGTGACAGTGACGTGACTCCTCCAATCAGCTGTGACTAGGATTTCCAAAGGAATTGTATGCGATGCAGATCATGTCCCTGTAAGATAGAGTTTCTCCCCTCCTCCTTTTCTCGTTCTTTCATCCCTTCTTTTCTTTCATTCCTTCTTTTTCCACGCGCCTATTGTGTTCCTGTGTTTCTGCCTTTCTCCCTCTGTTGTTGTTGTTCTCCTGTCTCTCTCAACCTTTTTATCTACGCTGTCTCTCTGTCAGAGTTACTGTAGATTGACAGTGACACACAGATGTGCCTTCCTGCCTCTCCTCACCCATCAGT
Organism: Betta splendens; assembly: GCF_900634795.4. Taxonomy (NCBI): domain Eukaryota; kingdom Metazoa; phylum Chordata; class Actinopteri; order Anabantiformes; family Osphronemidae; genus Betta; species Betta splendens. Next base: position 6,285,645 of record NC_040885.2, on the reverse strand, counting down.
CTGTCTGTTTTAGATGCACCGTCACAGTTTCACTTTAGACGACCTTTGCTTTTCTAGTGACCCCTTCTCCTGCCACGTTATATGAATGGTTTCTTGCCTCCAAGCTGATCCCCTGCCCCCTAACAGCCCTACAAATTCAGTGACATCCATCTGCCTGCCCTCTGCAGACTAAGCCTGACAAGTGTGCTACTGTGTGGGTTTCTGCTCTTTCTCTTCCTCCTACTCGCTGTGCTCTCCATTTCACTACCACCTTTCACTGAACAAAACAAATGCAACACTCTTATAAATAGACACTTGAATCAACACTAATTTGGGCTTTTCTGTTTTTTGTTTTTTTTGTGCTTAGCTCTCTGGACACACACACACACACACACACACACACACACACACACACACACACACACACACACACACACACACACACACACACACACACACACACACACACACACACACACACACACACATACACACTTCTATGCTCTTATGTACATATCTGCATTAAAACATTTACATAATTCATGATCAGGAGTAGGCTCACAGTGTTACACCCACAGAACCCCAGACACACAGACTCTGCAGTGGTTACATCACCAGGGCTGTGACCCACTCAGGACAGTGCTACATTGTTTATTTGGAGACAGATTGGCTTTACATAAGCCACAAACCCTCATACACACAATGTACCTGCACACCCAACCAGATTCTTGTGTACACACACATTTACACAGTCTTACAATAAGGCACTCACAGTCTCTCTCCCTACACAAACTTGCTCTCCCCTTCCCAGGACAAGGCATTGTGTGCTCCAATAATGCACTTGGATGGCTATTCATGCTCATGAAACATTCAGCAAAAAGGGATCAGTCACTTATTCACTCACCCATTGGTTTCTCACTAGGCAACACAAATAGTGCTTCATCAGTAACTCTGTGTTCATGTTTGGTTTGTGTGGAACTTACTGAAAAAAGACAGCATCTTTTTAATATCCTCAACACATACTAAAAATAGAGGTGGGTTACGTGAGCATGAGTTTTTCATTAATCAGGGGAGTCACCACATGGAACAGGAATATGCTACAATGCTATTACATGCACATGGTGAGCATGTGGTATTTAAGATGTACTGTATGAGCCGCTAATGAATCTCCAACATTCCCTGTGAGAGAAACACTATCGTACATTGTGCTGAGCTACATTCAGCTTTGTTTGAGTTGAAGCTATTGGTTTTAACTCAATGATGACCATACAGCACCTTTACTTTATTCATTATGTTCCATTCTATATTTATATTATTTATAAGTCGTGAATATTCTATTATCAGATCAAGCCAGTAATGCTACGCGACCAGTACCTGTGTAGAGCAAACACCAGATTATTAAGGCTTCTTGTGGCGTGGTTATACCTACAAGACTGACAATACTGTACATTTATGTGGTCCTGGACAGTGGAGGGGCACTCACACTATAATTGTTTTGAATTAATTATCTATTCAGATGTGCTCAGAGAATCGCTTAAAAACACCATCTAAATAATAATAGCATCAGGCTTCATTGATGATTCATCACAAAAGTGAAATCCATGAATGAATTGAACACTATTATAATTGGTACCTGCAACTCTGTTGAATTTGTGTCTCAGCTTCTCATGGAGGAGGAATGGAAAATTTTTCAACATTGGGAAAGATCCCAGGGTGACCATGCGAAAACGCTCAGGAACCCTGGAGATTGGCTTCCGTAATGGAGGACGACCTGAAGATTACGAAGGAGAATACCAGTGTTTTGCCACTAATGATTTGGGAGTAGCTCTGTCTAATAAAATCTTGCTTCGGGTCTCTAGTAAGAAAACATATGTATACTTACGATTTATACCCACCTAGGTTTTAATGTTATATCATTTTGCTCAGCCTTTTCTCTGCCACTCTCCTTCCACCAGAGGCTCCACTGTGGCCTAAGGAGGTGCTGGATGCAGTGAAGGTTACAGAAGGGTTCCCGCTGGTTTTATCCTGTAACCCCCCACCAGGCCTGCCTCCTCCGATCACCTTCTGGATGGACAGTGGTGAGTCTCAGTTATGCATAAATGCACAGAAAGTGAATTTCTTCCCGTTTCCAGTGCAAATGACCAAAATGCCATTTTGAAGTGTAGCAAATGTCTTAACAACAACGTCTTTTCTCTTCTCAACCTACTATTGCTGTGGCAGTGGTTCATCCTTTCCATAAATGTCTTATAAGGCAGAAGTGCTAAATCACTGTATTTATTCAAGGGCAGACTTCATGACGTTCAGCATTACCACTTCCAGCAATGGAGAGTCACTCCATAGGACTTTATAAAAATAAAAGGTTACATGGCACGTGATAATATACTGTACAACGGCAGTAGATTACATCAATTTGCCAAGTAGCTCAGACATTGTAACACACTGTCTGGCCACTGACTGGACCTGAGGCACCGTCTTGGCAATGATACAGCTCATGTCAGTTTGATTGTGGATAATTTTCTGCTGAGCAAGTTTGCCTTTAGTGACTGTGGGATGATACGTTGGTAGGTTGTCAGAGCTAAATTGATCAGATATGAAATGTATCAGAGAAAGCGGTGTACACATTAAACAATACAACCTAGTGATTTGTCCTAAGTGCAACTCAATTAAAGCGTACATGTAAAATATGTACAGGTTAATTGTGGTGGTCCACGGGCCTGGGTTCGTAACAGTGGGAAATTGGGATGTCCTACTCCTCATTCTGTTGTAGACAAGAACAACTAAAACAAACATGTGCAAACATATACAGTAAGACATTTCAGAAAGACATGTCATTTATAAACAATGATATAAGACCTACACAAAAAAAAATCCCTGAATAAATAAGTCTAAAACTTGGACTTTCAATGACATGTGAATTTGTCATGTTCTCTGCATCTTATATGTCACTGGTTATAACAAGCAGCACATCCAGGAGTTAGTGTGAAATTTCTTACTCAAGGAACTTGCTAGCTTTTATATGTATATAATACTTAAAAATTATAAATATGTTTTATCAGTGTCAAGAATCACACATGTACTGTACTTGATATAGCCGTGCTAAATTAGAATGCATACACTTACAGCTCTGTGTTATTGAAGCTACAGTATTTAGCCCTGGAAACCCAAAGAAAAGCATTTGCCTCTGTGTAATAAATCAATTTTCCTGTCACTGCTGTCTTTAAATCTTTAAATCTTTAATGAGTGTTATTTATTAGCTGTTGTACAAATCATTTATGTAGTTGTATTATCTGTCTTTTTTCCCCTTCTCCATTCTGCTTGTGCTCCTCCTGGATCTTCTAGATATGAGTCCGATCCCTCAGGATAAAAGAGTGTCAATGGGTTTGAATGGGGACCTGTACTTTTCCAATGTTCTGGCCTCAGATGCTGACACAGATTATAGCTGCAATGCTCGCTTCCTCTTCACACACACCATCCAGCAGAAGAACCCCTTCACACTTAAAGTTCAAACCAGTGAGTAGAAAACACCAAATGCACACGTCATTACAGTTTTTATTGGTTGCTTTGACCTGTTTTGCTTAACTAGGTTCCACTTATTTTAATCATCACTATTCCAGCAGTGCATCAGACACATGTAGCAAATGTGTAAACCCGTTCTCATTGGATTGACACATTCTCTCCTCCTTTTTGCAAAACAGTTAACACTGACGTAATTCAATCAGTCCAAACTCCATTGTTTTAGCTTTGGTGATGAAAGAGAAACTATCTGTTCCTAACTATCAGAAACCAGTAAGACCAGTATGAACTCACCATAGCACCAGTTTAAACTCTCCACAAAAATCAGTCTTTAGGCCTTAAAAATGGTGCCAGGTCTGTGTTGGTCTTTACAGCGTAGATGGAGGAGGTCTAAAGCAGAGACTGACTATTAACGGTGGCTGTGTCTCATCCTCCAATAGACTTGACTCTACTGTATGTTGGTTTACAGGTATTTTCGTTAATATTTACAATATTTCAGTTTTTCAGTTTTCTGTTATGACTGATTGGATGTGTTCGTGTACTTGGTTAAAAGTTGTATTGTTTGAAGACAAAATGAGTTTTTGCTGCGCAGTTCAAATGCTTTGACACAGTTAAGGCCTGTTGCAAACAAAGCCATTGTTTATCATTATGACATTGGAGCAGCTGTTTAGACCTGTGTGGGAACTGTTAAGAGAATGTGTCAAAGCGACCGATAAAACCTGTAATGCAAATGAACCAACTCCAGTAACTTCATGTTTTGACGTACAGTGACACATCTTCATTTTTTAATAATATTTCTGTTATAGATTGTTATAGGAATGAAATGGTGTGACACATTGGATTTTTTAAAATATAATGGGAAATCTCATCATTATGAAAAGGTCACCATATTCATAGGGTGCTGTGTGTTTTTGTGTTTTGGGAACGTGATTTTTTTATTATATACCTGTGTTTTCAGCGGAGCCATATAATGACACCTCTTATAATGCCACAAAGCCCTATGGTGGTGAGTTACTTCCTGCCTGAGCACAACCAATAACGTCTCTTTTCTAAAGTCAAGTCAATACAATAACATGGCTAGCACGCTAACATCATGCCTTACTAAAGCTCAAGCCATCCACTCCCTCAGATGGATATGACATACTAATTCAACATCCTCACTTTCATGTGGAGTCCTGGGTTTGGTCACTGTCTTTCAAAGACCCACTGTACTTTGGTATTAAATCTGTCTGTAAGGACTTTGTGTGATAGAGCCCATTAAGATGCAAGACACAGAGTACAGAGAAAACCCAGGAAAAATTATTGTCAAAAGCCCAATGAACAGGAACAAAACTGGAGCACTTCAGTTCACAGATCAGGGAAAGAACCTACGTTACAGGGTTGAATGTGATTGCTATGGTCAACAGCAAATTTGGAAGGGGGAAAAATGATGCATAAAACTGGAATCATGACTGAGTTTGTGTATGTGTCAAGTTTGTCTTTTTTAGTCTTGTTTAAAATGTGGAAGTCTTGTTTAAAATGTGGAAGCTAAAACATAAACTAAATGTTGTTTATATATTTGTAGTTAGACTCAATACTGTGCAAAAATTATTAAATAAACTATTGTTTATAAAAAATTTATATTATATTAAAGAACACGAGCTGTGGGAAAAATAACAGGAATAGATAAGTGCTGTTCAAATTTCAGTGCCACAGAAGAAAGGAGAGAGAACATTTACTAATGCATTGCCATACTTATTGGTGCCGATTCACCCACATTCATACTGTAAATTAAACATAAAATATGTCTGTGGTAGACATATAAATGAAAAAATGTGATTCCTGATAAAGATTCTTTCTTAGGCTTTCATTAAAATACAAAACATAATATTGTTATTGTGGAGGGGAGCAATGCTGCTTGTACTGTATACATGCAGGAGATTTAAATATGCTTGCTCATATTAAAACTGACGTTACATGGTGCAGCAGGGTCAAATCTCTTAATCAAGTGAGGTGCCATTCTTTTTAAATGACCTCATAAGCCTGACTTGACATTCACACTGTACAAATAGGTATTCATGTCAAGAATTTTCCACGTTTCCTTCTATGTTAAATGTGGGCACATAATGAATAAACCCATTGTAATTAACACACAAATTACCTTCAATTTACACATATTATAAAAGAAGAATTACATCTGGGTATTATACACCCAGTGAATGAGCATATAACTTGAGGGGACAGATTAGCAAAAGTAGAAGCATATGCTTGGGGGGTGAGAGAGCACGCTCCCTGTGAGGGTTGGGCCTTTGAGGCCCACTGGGATTGAAGAAAGCGATGAGGCTCTGGCGCAGATGATGATTAGATCACATGATGAATATTCACTCTGGAGCCATGCTGTGATCATTAATAGCAATATATTTATGTAAATAAGGTGGTTTTCCTCACTCTCTTATAAGTGACTGCGAAAGTGTGGAAGACTGACTGCAGTTATACAATTGTTCACATGCTCATGCACCAACCAACTTACCTCCCTACTACCAGACTCCTTCACATCTTTGTCTATTTTTGTGTGTGTAGGGGATCTGTCTCTGCAAGGCAGCATTGCTGTGTGGTAGCTGTATAATGTCTGTGTAAACAAGCTCTTTGTGTCTCATTTATTAGCATTAACTCTAAGGGTGTTTCTCTTTTGTATGTTTCCTCCTCATGTTATTGTTCTGTCACCAAGAATCCTCTTCACCCACTGCTGTGTGGATCATTGCAGGAGCTAACTTAACAGATGCTTCAGTCCCACAGATCTGCATCACAATAGAGACTATTGCTAATTTAAGCTCACACAACTTTTACCAGACTGATACAATGTTCTGTTCACAATGTTGATGATATTTGTGTTAAAACTGGAACCGATTAGAAATATCCAGTGAAATAGAGATTCCTCCTTTTGCCTAAATCGCTTAAGATGTAAACATTGGGTCTGCTATCGTGAAACGTGCTGTTCCTACTATGAAGAAATCATGTAGATCCTTCATGATGTTTAGTTCTCTTTATTGAAGACTCTAAACTTTGATAGTAATGGCATTAATGTGTAAGTGTTAGCATAGTCATTAGCGTAAATGCAGTAAATGCGTTAGCACTAAAGCAGTTTATGGCTGACCAACTTTTGCACTCTCCTCCTTTTCTCCACCTGAGCACATGTGAGCGGGTGACTATTAAGGAACTTGGTCACAAACACGTCATCAAAATAAATCAATAAACAATATAGTAGCATATGGCTCTTACATAGAGTCTAAAATTAAGTAGTACTAGTAAAATGGTGGACCAAAGACCAAGCAGAAAGCTTAAGATGAGCTGTATGACAGGTTAGACACATATATTAATATTTGCCATCTCTGCTCCCCTGGAAAACAAAACTCAAGATCAACAACCCTGTTTTTATTTCCACACATCTTAATATCCTCCTGTGAGAGGTGCTTGTGGGATTTGATTCTGTTTTGTGTTTATTTTGTGTTTATTCATTCCTCTTTCCAGACCGTAACTTAGTTGAGTCCAAGCCCACCTTACTCTCACCATCAGGAAAGGAAAGCTCAAAGCTGGTGCTCCGAGATGAGAGACTGCTGCTGGAGTGTATTGCTGCTGGCCTGTGAGCTTCATGCACACACACATACAACACATTCAGTACATGCAGTTCAGCTGAGAGTAGTCAAAATGATTCTGTATGCATCTCTCGATCCCTACAGTCCAACCCCTACTGTCAAGTGGATTAAGATGGGTGCGGAACTGTCTGAACACAAAGTGAAGTTCGAGAACTACAACAAGACCCTTAAGATTATCAACGTGTCAGAGGAGGATGCTGGAGTGTATGAGTGCATGGCCAACAATCATTTAGGGAGTGTACGCCACTCCATCACGGTCGAGGTCAAAGGTGAGGAACTGCCATGAGATTTGCAATGTTGCAAGAGACTCAATACACTGAAGGAGAATATTACTGAACAAAAGATAAAGAAATAAGTAATAAAGCATAGTAGAATGTTATTCACATTATAAAGCTACTCTGTATGTTGGAGTGAACATTTCTCTCTCTCACAGCTGCTCCTTATTGGCTGGACAAACCTACAGACCTGGTGCTAGCCCCCGATGAAAGCGGGCGTCTAGTGTGTCGGGCCAATGGCAACCCTAAGGCTAACATCCAGTGGCTAATCAATGGACAGCCGATTGACAGTATGTATAGCCTCTGTCTGGTGTGAGGGATTTGTGGAATGAGTTCAGAGTAATAGCTGGCACAATGGATATTTTTAGAAAAAAGATGTTACAGGACATAGATAGTAGATATAATGTAAAACAGAAAAGAACTACACTACCGTTCACTACCGTTCTCCAGCAACTGTCACTGCAGTGTAGTAATGGTACAATGTGTCTGACATTGCGTCAGAAGGCCCAGATTACCAGATTACCTCAACACATTAACATCCAGATGCCAAAGGCCTGCAATGCTGTGATTGCTGCAAATGGAGGATTCTTTGACGAGAGCAAAGTTTGATGATTAAAAAAATATTATTTCAAATACAAATCATTATTTTTAACAATTTTAATGAGACTATATTTTCTATTAATTTTACAACTCATGCTGGTAAATAAAAGTGTGACTTTTAATGGCAAACACAAAATTGTATGGGTGACCCCAAACTTTTGAACGGTGGTGTAGAATATATAGCGACGACTTTTGATTTAACCAGATGAAACCAGATTGACAAACAGACGCTTGACAGACTAGAAATAGTGTAGGGCAGGTCAGGGTTGGTCCAGGTGAAAAGAGGTTGGTCTACAACAAAAACATGACAAACAGGTGACAGGACTAATGTGAATGTGTGTGTAAATAAATAACAAGATGTACTACAAGAACAAAAGACAAGACTTTTTTTAATATGACAAACAAACAGAGAAGAAATGGGGGGGGGGGGGATTATTATAGTCTTGTAATAGGTAGTGCATGACCGTATGGTGCATACATATATGTACATATATGCACTCCTTTCTCAATAATTTATGGCCTTTGATCTTTTCACCAGCCCCAGGTGCTCTCCCAAATCCTAGCAGAGAAGTGGAAGGTGACATCATCATGTTCCGCTCTGTGCAGATGGGAAGCAGCGCTGTCTACCAGTGTAACGCCTCCAACGAGCACGGCTACCTGCTGGCCAATGCCTTTGTCAGTGTTCTTGGTGAGAAACAGCATTGGGTTGTGCAGTTCTTCACATTGGCTTCAGTGTAAATGTTTAAGGTTGTAAGGTTTGCTCTTGCGCATACATTTCAAGATGTCGTTATGATTCCTCTGCTCTACTACTGTATTTTATACTATACACAGACAGACAGACAGACAGACAGACAGACAGACAGACAGACAGACAGACAGACAGACAGACAGACAGAACAACTTGTTCAGTAATTTTGTTATGTACCCCCAAGTGAAGTTTCTGCACGGTGTAACCCACTATCCATCTGCCTGTAGACATGAGTCCAAGGATCCTGGGCCCTAAAAATCAGCTAATTAAAGTCATCAGGAACAACCGCACCCTTCTCGATTGTCCCTTCTTTGGTTCCCCTCTGCCAGAGCTACGCTGGTGAATATACTTTTTTGTGTCCTTGAAACTAGGAAGGGTTTTGACATCATCTTAGCCCACTGATAACAGTAAGGTGGGTTTCAGGTGATCAATACCTGTGTCACATATCTTGTCTGTGCTCAGGTTTAAGAACGGACAGGGCAGTGGGTTGGATGGAGGTCAGTATCGTGTTTACGTCAACGGCACCCTGGAAATCAAGCGGGCTCAAGCAGAGGATGTGGGGACCTACACCTGTGTGGCCAGCAGCATCCTGGGCACAGTTAACAACCAGGTTCGCCTAGAGGTCAAAGGTTAGACATCATTTTACTGCACTTATCTAAGGAATCCTCACAATGAGCCCAAGTTGAAAAGTCAGTATATTGCTTAAAAATGTAATCATTTTCATTCCAAACAGCTTATGCTACTGGACTGAATGTGCCTTTTTAGAATTTCTTCCTTCTTTTCATCCTCTGTTCACATACGTGTACTGTATATTTGTAGTGGCTGCAACTGTCTTTATCTGATCTTAAAAATGTCATCTTAAAAACCTTAAATGAAAAATAATATCCCACCATCTTGGCAGTTTAGGGAGAATTATTATTGCAAGGTTTGAACTACCTGCATGTTTGCCTTGAACACAATGGGCATCAAAGACCTTTTAACACTATTAAATCTCCCATCACTATAAAAACAGTTTCAAAGCCAATAATTCTTCAGCATAGTGTGTTTATAGTTTCATGGTTTTGCAACGTGGTATTTTTGTTCTGCCACAAACGTAACCTTAGTCCATGTGGTAAATTTAATTTGACCAATCGTATAATAGTTTTCATTTGTCAAATCTACATGTTCCAAAATAAACTCATTAGGGCTGCAACTAACGATTATTTTGATAATTGATTAATCTGTAGATTATTTTTTTGATTAATCAGGTAAAAAATATTATTTGATGTTTTACTTTTTAGAAATCAGGTTTTTTTTAACTAAATATTCATTTTGGCTCATTAAATCTCAAACAAAACAAAATCCAGCGTTTGATGAATAAACCTGAATATACAAATATAAATAAACAAAGCAAGCATAGAGTTTTGTTCCAACGTGAAGATCTGCAGCAGCTCCAGTCAATCTGACTGTGGGAGAAAACCCACGAAGACACGGGAGACAATGTAAACTCTACACAGATTCCTGGGCTCCTTCTGGGTCTGAGGCAGTGACAACCACTAAAAACCATGCTGTGATATTTTAATGCTTTTGTTACATTTAGTGTCTGCACCGTTTAGGTTGTGCTGTTCTGTGGTGGCGCCGTTCATCCCTATGTAGTGAACGAGATGATGCGCAGTCAGCTGACGCTCGCAGCGGAGCAGATTAAGTAACAAAGTAACATTTAACACAGCACGTAATGAAGAGTCCTCACGTGATGATGAACAGCGTTTGTTCTCGCTGCTACATCCGGGACACCAGTGTTTCATTGTTACGTTCTCCTGTGTCGCTGTAGTATTCCCAAACCACCAGCTGAACTTTGTATGACTTGCAGGTTAACGTTGTCTTTGTTTGATATTTAATGCTAATATGAAGAAATTATGGCGCAGCCTTTCTTTTGCTGCCACTTGGTTTGTTTTCTCCAGCATTTCGCCAGCGGCTGCGTTATTTTGCCGCCGTGCTGCGCAGTAAAATGAGCAGCCCAACTAATTGATAACGGCAAATCATTATCGATACATTTCCGTCAATGATTCGTTGTTGCAGCCCTAAAACTGATACATCTAACTAAAATCACGGGACAGACAGAGCTCCTGTACTGAATATCTGCTCAGCTGAGATGCGCTAAAGCTCAGTTCTGACCGGCGGGTTGTTCCCGGCCTCCAGTCCCGCATCAGAGAGATTCTGTCCGGCTGTGGCTGTTGTCATGTTGTGCGTTGGGTTAAATAGCGACAAGTTCTAGATTAGCAACACATCTAATTTACCACTTTACTTTTTTTTTTTTTTTTCTTGTTCTGTCCAGCAGTTTAGCAAGCAGCATATATTACGCTGAATGCCACATTGTGATGGACAGCTTTGCTTTAACAAGAAGAGTATATATAGAATATATATACTCTTCCTGATTTATGGTTTATTTAATGGTTTATTTAGCTAATCCAAAATGTGTGTGATGTTGCTGTGTTGGTGGACAGGTTAGGTTTCTGCTTTAGGGTGTGTATGCGGGAGGGGGGGGGGGGGGGGGGGGGGGGTTAAGGGGTGCAACCAGCTGCTGAAACCAAGCAAATCTGTTAAATAAACAATCGGAGCAAAAAAAAATAATAAATAAATAAGAAGCATGGATGTACCTTAGGCTAACACATTCATAACTAAACAATTTTTGTACTGTGGTTTACCTTGGAGATTAATACTAATACCAATAATAGTGCTAAGGTATGTGCACATACTAATACAAACATATACATACAATATACATACATATGTGCATTATTATACATATCCCATACTACTTAATAAAAGTCATGACATACAACACCACAAATTCCATATTCACACATTATTCATATTGGTAGTGATAAGTATCAATAATACTTACAGTTGGATTTGGAAAGTGTCCCACTACAAGGTTAGTAAGGCTGTAGCTTAACATTATTCACCCAAAGGATGAGGCAGACGTTGGTGCATGAACAATGCCACTTGTGGAAGCCAGGGTGATGTGAGGGGCTCCGCCCCTACGCCCATCCAGCAAGCAGAGGAAAGAATCCTAGCAGCCAGGGAGCCCACACACCTTCAGTTCCAGGAGGGCAGGTGTTGCAACCCAAGCCGCCCACACAGAGCCCCCCAGGCAGAGCTGCAGCAGCCACAGAGACAGCACCCGAGGCCAGAGTGGGCCACCGGGGGTCAACGCTGTCCGCCCCATGAGAACCAGGGGCAAACACTCCCCCCGGCGGGAGGGTCGGCCTGAAAGAGTAGAGCCCGAGGACCCACGGTCCGTAGGGAGCCCGCCAGAAGATGCCCCCGCGCCCAGAGTGGGGCCCGCCCCCAGTCCACCACCCCCACATGGGCGGAGCGGGGCCTACCCCATCGGCCCGACCTCATCCCCTGGTGCTACAGCGGCCTGCAACACAAGGCCAGCAATTGGTGGGGTCAGCAGAAAAGAGACCACCCAGGCAGACGATCATCGTACCCCGGGCGAAAACTGGACCCCCCACACTTCAACCGCACCACACGCATACCAACTCACACAAACACAGACGCATACACCCACCCACATGTGCAACACACATCATCACATCAACACACACACACACCATAGACTCTCTCACAACAAACTAGTCAATCATATGTGAACCAATGCACTCTCAGATACATTCTCACACCCACACCATTCGCTTGATCACATTCGTGGGGAGGGTAGGTCTCCGGCCTGCCGTCCATGTGGCCCCAGGCAGGGACCGCAGCTCCTCCCGAGCCCCGACCAACCCCCCCAACCCGGGGGAGGCAGAGGGCAGCAACAAAAGGTCCCCCAGAACCCTGAAACCCAGCTTGGACGTGAGTGTGTGGAACTAAAGTGCACTGAAGGTGGGTGACACCTCCAGGAGCACAACCGCTGGCTGACGGTGTGTCCCCCGGACAGTGCCCCCCCTCGCCCTAAATGTCTTTTTGCAGTTAAAACTGGGTGGTGATCTCTCCATCAGGGCCAGTGGCCGAGGCCACAACTGGCCTCAGCCCCAGGCCCCAGTGAAAGAGCCCACCCCCGGCCCTAAATGTATGTGTATGTAGCTAAGTATGAGGAACTTTGGGAGATACCCAATTCTCCGGGGGGTCCAGCAGACAGAGCCATCAATGGGAAGGCTCCGTCTACTGGCCCCCCCGGAAGGAGCCCCCAGATTCCTGGACAAGTATGTATGACTAATGCAATTAAAACTGCAGAGCATCCCACTTGGAAGGGACAGAACCACTTCCCAGTAGCCCCGGTCCCTCCATCAGCAGGACACCCCTTGCAGACCTAAGTGGATGAATGCGGAGAAATGTAGTTGGAAAGCAGAGCGCCAGGGTCCGCAGAGCCAGGTTCCCGACTGGCTCTGCTACCTATCCCACCACCCCCCACAACCCCCAGCCAGGAAGGGACAGCCGAGACCCAGGGACCGCAGTACTACTGCCCAGGCGCCACACGCAGCACAGCCAGAGCCATCCTCACCCTTCTTTCACACTTACCCATTCTCTCGCTCAAGTATGCCCATGCTCGCCCCGTGTAGTGTGACACTCAAACCCACACACATACTCTGCGGTTGTGCATTGAGGGCCAGCCTCCGCCCAGGGCCCAATGAAGGTTCTAGCCTGAGTAGTACGCCAACCCCCCCTGCAACAGGCCCGAGCAGTTACCAGAGGGCGTCGGACCGCTAGGGCAGGCAGCACCCCACCCGAGCAGGGGCAGCGCCCCAGGGGAGAGACACCCCTCCGGGCACAGGCAGGCACCCCCAGAGGGAGTCCCCCGGACGCAGGTCACCCAGGTCTCCACCCCCAGGTCCGCCCCCGCACACCGGCAGGGAGGCCCGCCTCCAGCTCCCCGGAGACAGGCACACGCCAACCCTCAAAATGGTCCCACCCCGGCACAGGGCCGCCGGTCTCAGCAGTCACCACACCCCCGCCGCAGGGGACCCATGCGGCCAGCCCAGAGTCCACCAACCCGTTGTCCACTTACCACTTTACAACCACCTCTCTTAACACCTTCCCACCTCATAAGTCTCCCTTCCTACTTTCCTTCACAATAAAAGTGTATATAAAACAAAACTGGTGGTAGTCACATGCTGGGTGACGTCTGGGTCATACTACTATAGAAGCAGCACCAGCTGTCCACCACCAACCACAGCTGTGCATAAGCTGTCTGATGCTGGACTCAACGCTGCTATGGCCATAGGAAAAGTAATTAAGCTTTCAGTTTCAAATCATTATATACCGGTAGTCGACCCAGAATCATGTCTCTAGTGTTAATCTGTTTCCATCAGGGTTTTTCATCATGTTTTATTGTTTATTGGTGTGATGCGCCTCCAGTGGAAACATCTTCAGCTCCTTGCATCCTCTGTTCATGTGTAAATGGAATATGTGCATGTGTGTATGTGTGTGTCCTCACTCCAACCCAGAACCAACTCGTATAGTTCAAGGACCAACGCATCAGTCGGTTAACCGGGGCTCTGCAGCTCGATTTGACTGTAAGGTGACATCTGATCCAAACCTGTCAATCACTGTAACCTGGACCAAGGATGACAAGCCTCCCTATGTTGGATGGAGGTAATTATTAACAACCAGCATCTCCTCTCAGACGTCTGTAAGGTGAAAGGACAGTTACTATATGGAGAGTTTTTCCACTTTGGATTAAACTGTCATAATTACCCTTCAGTACTTTAAGGAACTCTTATAATGTGGAGGTTTTTGTAATGAGGATGTAATGAGGCTATTCTCATGTGTGCCTGTTTGTCTTGCAGGCTGAAGAAGGACGATGAGTCGCTGACCATCCACAATGTGAATGAGGGCGATGAGGGAACATACACCTGTACTGTTAAATCTGAGCTAGACCAGGACTCAGCCTCAGCCCGCCTCACTGTGTTAGGTACACTTAGCCAACAGACTAGTGCCGTAGGACTTCACAGTCATTACAAGCACCTGTTTGAAACTCACTCCGTAACTCAATTAAAATGTCCTGAAAAAATGTTGCAAAGATTGTGTTTTAGCATTTTTTACCTTTCTTTCTTTCCAACTACAGTATAAAATTGAAGAAAATGCTTTTTTCTTGCCTCAATGTTAATGATCTCTTTAAAACATTTCAACCCGCCTTTAGTTGCTTTTAGACATTACTGTTTCACAAGCATATCTTCCAGTGGATAACATGCACCAGCTACTGTTTCTACAGTTTCATGAATACTTACCTGCTATAGGTCAGCTTTAACTCCAGTGCTGCTAATTTGAATGTGTGTATCAAGATACTGTAGTGGTGTGTGGACAGAACTGTAGTTTCAGTTTGATAATCCTGGCAAAATTGTCAAATGTAGCAACAATATTTGCACGTTGGTCTCAAACTGCAGCTGCAGACTGTGTCTTACACATAATACATGCCTTTTTAATGATTCTGCTCCCTTACAAGTAGACTAACCTGCAAACTCTAACCTCTATACCCACTTCCTGGTCCCTGACCTCGCTCCACAGACGAAGCATCCCTCGACCCCCCACTCTCTAGTGCCTTGCCTCCAGGTAACACATGGCTTGGGTGAAAAACTTCATTCTTCCTTTATTTCCTCTCTACAATTTCGTGGTTTGTCATTTTTCTATGTTTCTGTTCTAGCATGTGCCTTGGTTATATTTTAATAGTGCCCTTTAGATAGGTTTTCAATATACAATGTTATTTCATGCAGCCACCAAAAGTCATCCTGTCAGGTTCCATTCCTCATCAATTACTTAATGTAAGGTTGCATCATAAATTTGGTGATGTGGAATATTTTATTACTGTTTCTAATTTTAATTTAAAATTTTGTGGAATTCTTTTGGAGTGGAATTCTGTAAATTTGAAAGATGATGATGACATTTAATTTAATAAGTGACTTAGGATTAAATAGCATGCATTGTGGTAAAGAAGTCACACATGTTGCAGCCTTTGCCATGTGTGTGTATGTATGTTTTTAGCATGTTTGGCGTGACGTTTCCCTGCTTCTTTGTAGACCGTCCAGATCCTCCCATGGATCTGGATCTGTCAGATCCAGCAGCTCGCAGTGTTCGCCTCACTTGGATCCCTGGAAATGACCACAGGAGCCCCATCACAGGTTCAAATTTACACAGTACTTACTGTTATTTTGAGACGTACTTGAATGTGTATCTTGATGGTTCATCATGAGTTTAAGCAAAAGGTGGAGTTTCTCAAGTCAGCATGTTTAAAAAGGAAAGGAATTTCTTTCCAGTCTTTCAGCAGTAACAGATCTGCTTTTGTCTCTGCATATTGTCTTAACAGAGTTTTTGGTCCAGTTTGAGGAGAACCGCTGGGAGCCAGGCAGGTGGCAGGACCTGGCCACATATCCTGGAGACCTAAACTCTGTCATCCTGCAGCTTGCCCCCTTTGTCAACTACCAGTTCAGGGTCATCGCCATTAACTCAGTGGGCCAAAGTGAGCCAAGCCGCCCATCGCCAAGATACAAGACCACTGGGGCTAGTAAGAAGCAAAGCATTAGCATTAGTGTTCAGTCCAGATATACTGTATTGTAGTTCACTTACTATACCGAATGTATGTACGTATAATTTTAAAGTTAACTTCATTTGTGTTGGATTTAATGTTTGACCTACGTGTGTTGTGCATGTCAAATAAAGCCCCAGATGCCATTCCCAGAGGTCTGAGAGGTTGGGGCTCCCAAAAAGATAATATGGAGATCACATGGGAGGTAAGCTTTGTAAATAACAGCATCTACTGTATGAACTGATTTAGGTACCGTTCCATCCAACTATCAGTTTTTGTGTAATTAAAGTGAGTTTTTATCCTATAGCCCTTGCTTGATCTGGAGAGACACGGTCGGAACCTTCACTACATGGTGTGGTGGAGACGGAAGGATTTGGGGGAAGACTGGAGTAATGTGACCACGCTCACGTCCAAACATGTTGTTCAAAACACAGAAACCTATGTGCCTTATGAAATAAAAATTCAGGCCAGGAATGAATATGGAGCAGGACCTGAGTCTAATGTGATTATTGGCTACTCTGGAGAGGACAGTAAGTAGATTCACATTAAATGTAATAGATAGTTAGCAGTTATACGTAGCAGGTTCTGATGCTTTTTAACCCTTAGCAGTGAATTGTTTCTCTTTTGCTGTGACCATATTAGAGAAAACCAAACTGTTCTCACAAAGGCATATACTGTATCATACTATATAGTGTCTCTTCTTATTTAGAGCCCACTGATGCTCCCACTGAGCTTCGGGTGTCAAAGGTCAACAGCACAAAAGCAAATGTTCACTGGAAGCCAGTAAACCTGAATTCTGTCCAGGGAGAGTTCAAGGAATACAGGGTGAGAATGGATATTATTTTTCTCTCCTGAGCAGTTTGTTTATTCTCCCTTTCCACAATCATCCATTGTTCATTAATAACTTTCTTCTCTGTCCTAGCTCTACTATTGGCGTGAGTCCAGTCTGGTTCCAAATCTTGTGGTCAGTAAAGAGAACAAAATCAAAGGGTTCTACAGCACTGTGGCTGAGCCATCTGGCATCCTCAGTGACCTGGTACCGTACTCAAAATACAAGATGTTCATGGTTGTGGCTAACAGCCGCTTTGAGGGTCCCCCCAGCAACACAGTGGAGTTCACCACCAAAGAGGGGGGTGAGCAAAGAATTTAGTTTCTCTCAATTTAAAGCAAATGTGTAGGAGTAAATGTGAGTGATTTTTTGTCTATGTATGTGGCCCTGTGATTAGCTCCAGAAAATAATAGTGTAGAAGTGAACTACTTTGCAGGTAGTGATTCACTCTAGTGGCCATTAGTGGTACTCTATTTATAATCATCCTGCTTATGTTTGTAGTTCCTGATGCTCCAAAGTTCTTCAGGATCAACAGGAGGAGCTTTGACAGCATCTACTTGGAGTGGGACAAACCATTGGAGCCCAATGGCATTTTGATAGGATACCAGCTCAAGTTTCAAACAGGTGAGCTGAAAAATGTTTACCTTGTACAAGTGTCAGTTTTAGGATTTAGGAATTTGAGTATAAACTTTAAAATAAGGTAGTTTTATTAAGTTGCCTATCACCTCTGGGACATTATTTTATGTTTGTCCTGTCCAAAGTCTTTTTCAACACACTACACCTGCCACTTCATTGTCTATTTCCCCGTTCATTTTTTGCTCTGTTTGTCTGCTCCCACATTAGGGAAATGAATGCATTGTTACCCATCCCCTTAGGGGAACAGTGGGCAGCCACAGTACGGCGCCCGGGGAGCTAGTGTAAAGTGTCTTGCTCAAGGACACACCTGGTGCCAGAAACAGACTTTTATTTATTTTTATATATTTTGTATTATTATAGTTTTCTTCTGTAAGTGCTGGTTTCAGTGGTCTGAACAAATGGGCATTTCTTATTTCGCAGTGACACTGAAGCTGAAGATTGGTCACAAGAATAACTGACTGTTCACTGTTCATGTGTATCCCTCTATTGATCATTTGATCATCTGTCTTTATTTGTGTGTAGTCAATGGCTCTACGCTGGGTAAGACTCAGATGCAAACCTTCTCCCGTAACATGACCAATTACACGGTGCGCCTGCCGGACCGCTCCACCCGCTACAAGTTCTACCTGTCAGCACGCACACAGGTGGGAGCAGGGGAGGTCTATGCTGAGGAGTCTCCACACTTTGCCAATGAGGGTGAGTGTGTCTACATTGCGATTATACATAGCTGTATGGTTGTAGCCTACTGGTGCCACACACACTGCGTCCTACGACCTGTGTGCATTGGCATCCATCATGACGCTGAACATGGTGCAGATAGATTGTGGCATACAAAGGACTGTGCCCCGGCTGCTCTTTTAAAGCTTAGCCTCAAATGCAGCCCGTGTCCTTTAAACAAGAAAAGAAATGGCCAGAGCCTTGAAACATATATATTCTAAAACTTGTGAACCATTGTAAAAATGACATGTCTGCCAAAAACCGACAGTTAAGGCCAGAATTACTGTACTGAAAAGGAGAATGATACAGAACAGAACTTATCTCTAACCCTCACCACATCTGACTGACCCAGTGGAACATTTCCTCACGCTGGTTCCTTATACTAACTGAACCTTCACTGTGTGTCCTTTAGGAACTGTAATTTTCTTTCATTTGCTCTGCATGGGAACTAGTTTGATTCAATAGTAGCTCAAACCTACGTGTAGGAATAAGACAGACAGTGAAACAGGTTGTCACTGCTTAGGAAACACAGGCCTCTTTGTCAGGTTATTAGATGGAGAAAGACAGGACAGAGCTTGTCTTTCTTGGAGGGACTGTTCACACAGTGCACAGCCGACGTTACATTGGAATTACCAATGCAAATGTGCAAATGCTGACCTCAGCTTTTTAGATTCTGTTCATCTACAGTGTACTGGATGTGAACAAAGCTGTTTTTGTGCAGCCTACAAAACGTTAAAATCTGCTGCCCTTCTATGGATAGTGCAATATTGTTTGTTTCTCTATTACCAGTTCAGTTGTCGAAGCGGTAAGTGAGAGAACCTGTGGAACTAACTGCAGTCTACTGTGCAGTTCTTCTTTCTTACGCATTTCTCTTTTCTTCTGTCTTTTTTTATTGTTTCTGCTGGCAGAAAACTTTACTGATGCCACAGGTCTAGGTAATGGGAAATGAGAAGTGCTGTGTCTGCTTGTTACCTTCCCTGACCCATCCCCACCTACCCTGTCATGTCTGTCTCTATCTCCGTCCATCTAAACATGCAGCAGCCTCGCAGTCCTCCTTCATTTTCCCTCTGGATAGTCCAATAAACTGCAGTTGCACCAATTACTGCAGTTCATACACTAGACAAGAGAGAGAGCTGTTGCATTAGTTTTAACCTAAAATGATGGCTTCAGCACCTACAAATAGAAAGCACTACATATACTCTGTATTTAATGTCAGAACAAGCCAATGATCCCAAACAGTAAGTTAGCAGCATCATGGTTCCAGACAAACAAGGTTAATGTTTTAAAGTGAGCAGCCGATGACCAGACTTAAGTTCAATAGAGAACATCTAGTGTAATATAGAAAATACTGTCAAAACCAAGAATACAGTCGCCTCCAGGCACACACACACGTACACACAAATTTATAGGAAATCTGAATTGAGGGAGCTTCCAATCTAATGGTTACATAAAGATATAATAAATCTCTCCTTAAATTATGAAACTGAATTCTGATGAGTTGACGAGCATGGACAGTGGCATAAAAGGTCCAAAGTTCTAAATGACAACCAACCTGACTGTTTTTGCTGTTGGACTGAACTGCTGCATGTAGAGTTTTCCATTCTTTCTCCTCCACCTCTTCTCATCTCTGCTTGTCTGCTGCTCCGTGCCTTCTGGAATGGAATAGGACCACTCAATGGGCTGCTGAAGTTTCGTCTTCACATGTCATCACATGTTACTATGCAGCTCAATTATTTGCTTACATATAATAGCAGACTGTGTATTTCAGTCATTTCAGTTTTGTTTTTGGTTCTGCAGGGCACCCCACCCAGACAACTGCTGTACAATATTCCATGTAGCTCCTTGTCTTTTGTTTAAATTTTTTTCCACTCTCACAGAATTATAGCCTCTTCCTCTCAGGGGCAGGATACAAGAAACATCTGTAACTGATATACAGATATATATATATTTTTATTTTTTATATATATATATATTTTTTTGGATGTGGGGTGGAATGAGATGCACGTGCTTGCATCACAGTGTCCGTAGAAAACATTTTGATGACTAATGCCCCTTGTTGAGTGTGCTGTGGTGATTAAACAGGACATCAGTCGGCTTGCCCATTCACAACCCGGCTTTAAAATTTTGCTTCTGAGCATTTTCACGATCCATGTCACTCAAGCCATCTTCACCCATCAATTCCTTCACTGGCTCACTAGTACACACTTGGCCTGACAGGTAAGCTGACTTGAAGCCCTGGCCTGCTCTGACCTCTGATCTAACTGGGTTGTAATGTTGTAATCATAACCCTAATCTAACCTATCCTACCACAGACTGTAGTACATGGTTGATACAAACAAGAGTTTGTGGGTGTGCGGTTGTTGTATGAGCAGCCATTTGGGGTTAGAGGGGCTTTGGTAGAGGCACACGTCACTGACAGGAGAAGACCTCGACATCAAGGTACTGTACAGTGAGAGTGAGGTGTAAATTAGTGGAAGAGGAAGCAGTATTTCCCTTACAGAGGGCCATAAGATCACAAAGGAGAATAACATGAAGCTGGCCATTTCAATATTTAGTACACTAGCACTAGCACGGTATAATGCCTGAGTTTAATGACAATGCAGTGATGGAAAATTAAGAAAGACTTTAAGTCCAGATTTCTGCAAAGCTGTTGTGCTGCTACTAAAATGTTTTGGTATGAATTCTCCATGGTACAGAATCTCTAGAATATGGTATACCTGCCCTATATGGAGTAAACTATATAAGAAAAGAGATCAGTATACACTAGATGTACAACAGGACAAATATAGGACCTGTCAGTGTAGGTTTTAATGCAATAACAAGTAAAGAGACAGAGGACTGCATGAATGACATGTGGTCTGTGTTGCCAAGACCTCTGGTGGCTGGTATGAGCTATTTTATCTTTTTCACAAATTTGAATTTTTTAGCTGCATTGTGATGGGATGATGACTTTATCTATACTAGTATTTAGTAACACATGAAACCAGTAGAGTGGGCTTTAAAATCCTCAAGGAACACAATAAAACACAGTCATTTTGTGGCCTTTCTGAAACTACAAGTAAAATACAGTGAAGCAAGCCAACCCACTCCTCTGCAGTGTTTGACGGACTGATTCTAATGCCAGCCTTTGTCCTCTTGGTGGCAGTGGCATCCACAGATTTTACAGCCCAGTGATGGTGAAGTGTGTTTTAGTCCCAACAGAGGCTAAATGAAAAATGCCATATGAACTGTGTGATCTCTTACTGACTGATGAACTTCAGGTGTGGGATGTGCTTGGTGAGGAGAGCTGCTTGTGGGTGGATCATGGTCTCTGTCCTGTGTGTGACTGCCTGTTTGATGTTTGTTGCTTTGTGTTTAACCCTCTGCTCTCTCCCACCTCCTTCCTTGTAGTTGAGCTGACCAATGCCCCTGTGGCTTCAGCTTTCACTCCTACTCCTCCTCCTCTTGCTCCTCTTCCTCCTACTACAATTGCTCTTACAACTATTAGCACCTCAACTACTTCTTTTCCTTCAACTACAACAACTACTGCTACTACTATTAACGCGACCACCATCACTACTAGTACAACGACTACTACCACCACAACTGAGGCGACTACTACCACTACTCCACCTGTGCTGGTCACCACCAAGCGTGTCGATCAGAATGTGCTGGGTACATCTTGCTCTCCCATTGTGGATTTTAGTATTTGTAGTATTTTTTAAATAAACAAATTACAGTTTAATTTATATCAAAACATGATTGTCTTCTCCCACCTGACGAAACAGGAAACTACATCTGTGCTGCATTCCAATAAGCTGTGCTGTACCTGCTTAACAAAAAGTGAGGGATTACTTCAGAATATTGGGATGCAGCTAGCGCATATCCTGGTCAGGAAGTGAGACTCAATACTTTTTCCTAATCCTAAAAGTACATTTTACTCTTTACTCTATTTAAATTGAGGCAAGTTTACCATTTTGTTTTTGGTGTTTTGGACCTAATAAATTTTGGATGTTTAAACCAGAAGTAAGCACTGTAATTAAGTAAACAACGATGAAAAAGAAAGTCATTGGTAATTCAAGCATTTACTTCTGACTTTGAGCTCAACATGATCAGAAGTAGTTCATTAGGAAAACATCTTTAGTGTTCGCACCTTGAGTTGGTCTAAACTGAGCCCTGTGTGTAATTGTTGTAATTGTAATGCACTCTCTGCCCCTGACCTTTAACCCCTTACCCTCAACCCTCCTTTGTGTAGTGTCCCCTGAGCGCGAGATCTGGAATCTGACGGTGGAGCCTAACAGTAACTACGCTAACGTCAGCTGGAGTCACAACTTCCCGGCCGGCAGCAGCGAGTTTGTGCTAGAGTTCACACTGGACAGTAAGAAACCAGATCAAGCCCAGCTTCAAGCGATTAAAACCTAACAGTAGCGACGAGATTATCAGCAAGTACTGTAGTGCAGTGGTCCCCAACCTCTTTGCGCAGTGTAAAAAAGGGCAAGGGATGAGACAAAAGAGGAGCCTACAACTACAGAGAAAAAAGAAAGCTGCATTGAGCAGACAGTACCAGGAGTCCTACTTGAAACATGGACTTATTGCGAAAGGTTGTTCCCACTCACCAAGCCCACTCTGCATAATATGCAGCGACCAGCTCTGACGAGGCAATCTAACTGCTTAGCCACTTACACACCAGGCATTCTACATGTCATGCTATGTTACAATGATGCTGCTACTAAAGCTGCATACACAGTGGATTCTCGTTTATTGTTACATTTAGAAAGAAAATGTTTCAATGCCGGTTGTATAATTTATTTTGTTGTACATTTCTGCCACACAGTAAAGATTGAAAAAAAAATTGTGTGACATTAAACTTGTACGTGGCACAAAAAAGTTTGGGGACCGCTGCTTTAGTGGATAATAGGAGGCATTATATAAGAAAGTAGGCAAAATCATTTCAGAATTGATTTTTAATGAGCAGGGGGTCAAGTGGCAGCGTTAGGTGATCACAACTTTTTTCATTGTTATTTGCTGTATGGAACGTTTTTGAGCTTACTGCTGTTTCCATGTTTTGCGGCTCATGTTTCTCTAACCAAAAATCCACACAAAAATGCAATTTCTGGCTAAACTATGTTTCTCTTCAGTAAAATTCTTTCATGAAAAATCTATATAATGGCCTTGCTAAAGATGGATCCAGTGTCTTTGTCTGTAAATAATTCATGTTGTTTTGCTAGCACTTCAGTTACCCCTCAGTAGAAGGTTCCATTAAATTCCTTGCTTCCTTGTATATCTTGCTCATCGCAGAAACAAGTTTAGATTTTAGACAGGACAAAGTGCTGGTGAAAATGTTTGCGGTGTTTGAAAAAACAAGGCTAAAACACAGGAAACAGCATAAAACAAAGCAAACACAAGCATGGGGTAAAAAGATAATTTTGGCCTAAAATTAACAAAACAACAGGCGATATACTGTATCATTCTAGTGGAATAGGCCTCAGTTGTCGCAGCAGCTGCTGCGACAACTGAGGCCTATCTTTTTTGTTTGAGGGTTAGTAAGCCTGTACATACCACAGTTGTTTGTGCTTGTCGATCCGTTTTTCTTTATTGGCTGTTAAATGTTAGACAATGTTGTCTTGATGCTATACTAAGCTCCTGTGTAGAGCGCCGTGACACTGCCTGGCTTTGAATGGCTTTTGTTGGACCTGCTTGTGAATGAGCCGTTTGCTGTTTGAATGTGTTTTTGGGGCATCCACTCTTTCATAATCACATGCTTTCACTTTGGATTAGATGTGACTTCTGAAGCCGGGTTTTCTAAAACACATTCTCTCTCCATTTCCAGAATCCTATATACTAGTTGAGTGTGACTGTAGACTTGTTTGTTATGCCTTTTTACTAATTCAATTGTCTCTGATTCTTTATAATAGATGGAATAAAGGGAGAATGTAGTTTCTCTTTTTTCTTTATGATGTGACTAAATGTAAATAGGAGAAGGAGAGGGGGTGGATGAGACTGATCTAATGGTCTCCACCCACCACCACCATCCAGCTGTTCTCTAAGCCCATACCTGAAAGCTATGGTCAAAGAGGCGCTGATTGTCCTCCACGTCCCATAATTATCCCTCCACCCCCCCGTCTTCCTGATTATAAATCAGAAGCCTCCTCATATCTGTATGAGGAGCAATTTATTGTGAGTGGCTTGGGTGTAGGAACCTTGGAATATCTAAATTAGAAAAGGGTAGGAAAGAGAATTTGTAAAAAGGAATGAAAGACTGTGTGGGCATTAATTATTGAATTGTGAAATTAGTTTGATGTCTTTGAAGGACACAAGCGTCTAGTTTTGGCAAATCTTCTCTGGTTATTATATAAATACTTGCACATATACGCTTATAGATTTATAGAACTTATATATATTCTCTGCCTGACACGTGCCAATGATTTGACCCTTCTCAAACAGACTAAAGACCACGGGATATGTCTTTCTATATGGTCATTTAAGAAATAAAAAGCAACTTATTGCACCAGTTGGGGTTCAATAACTTGTTGCCAGGCAGTGTATGTTTTGTACTGCAGTTATTCAGAACATGCATTGTGCTGTATGTGTTGGCGACACAAGCTAAAAATCTGCAAATAGTGTATATTATTACTATTACTGTACAGTCTGCTATAGCCACACTTCACTGCCTTTGTCTAAGGGACTGGCATGTCTTCCCTTGTTTGGGCTGGTTTTCATAGAGTAGCATGGCTTCCAAATAAGTTTTGTTGGACTGACATCCACATTACCAAATGGTTGATAGCATGGTGCATGATGTCACCACTATGTGCCTTCTCCCTTCACTTCCACCTCAGAGTCATGCCCATAGCTCAGCCTTGTTATGACTGATGCATCTTTCCACTGGAAAGACGCAAGTTGTTTGCTGTTTTTTCCTGATCTTGCAGAGATAAGCATGGGCCTGTGAGTGATTGAGAAGCAGCAATGCTTTGCACATTAGCCCCTGATGTTATGTTATGGCCAGAATGATGAAAAGAAGCTAAAGACATAGTTGATTAATGTTTGAATAATAATAATATTACAATATTGTGTTTCACGGTATCATTTCCCCCGATTCTTGACACAAATTTTGATATTGAGGGGCTTTTGTAGTTTTAAGAGGTGACCAATTTCTTATTGTAGAATTGGGCACTGCATTGTTATTTGTCTCAATTTACTTCAACAACCCTGCTTTTGCTCACTAACAGTCTAGCTGCAAAGCATCTTGATGCTGTGATATTTGTCAGCTATTACTCTGGAACGAAGGCCACACCCCCTAGATCATGTTTGGCCCCTTTCTCGTTTCTCCAAGGCGACAAGACGTTGAAAGTTGTACCAGTGAAACAGCAGCCTCCGATTACGGTGGCCGATCTGATCGCAGGTGCCAAGTACCAACTGAGGGTTTACTCCCATGAGCTCAACAGCGTCAGCAGCAAAAATGTCACCTTTAAGACCAAACCAGGTGAGACCACACCTGGCTGTGTGGAATGGGCTTCCAGCCAGGTGGGCTACTCTGGGTGCAAGTCGTATCAGCCGTTACTTGCTCTTCTCTTGGCTTGGCTTTTAGTGGCATGCCTGTTCTTCCAAAGGTTTCCTCAAGGCAACAACGCTTTTTGCATTCGGACACCATCAGACCTACTGTACAGTGCACTTGGTTGTCATAAGCAGCATCTGCAGCATTATCCCTTGGTGGTACTTTATTGTATGTGTAAAACATTATAAGTAATAGTAGCTGCATTCGGTAAAGTGTAGTCAGACATCATCCTAATCCTCTTACAGTATGTAATGTGGAGCTTTGAATTGAATGTCTGCATTTAAGTGGAATTTGAGAGATAGTTGCAAACTGTTGAAACTGTGTCATTTAATGTCATAATAAAACCTTTGATGTTTTCTAAAAGCAAAAATTCATTTCACAACTTGGACTTTGCTCTCTGTTCCTTGTCTTTGTGTTTAAAAGTCACACACTGTGTCATGGCAAACACCTAATGTTTTTGATGGAACCTTTTTTACACAATGATATTTCATCAGCTTTGGGAAATAAGATGTTCGTTTTGGGTTGTTTACTGCTGCTGATCACTGTGGGACATGAACTGGTGTCATTCCGGTGTATTACTGTAGCTCTAATGCATTATGGTCCACTAAAACATTCAGTGTTCTCTCTTTGTTCCTCCTACTTCTGCCCCACCCTGTGTGTCTCCAGCCTACATAGACCAAGTGGACATAGCAACACAGGGATGGTTCATTGGCTTGATGTGTGCCATAGCCCTCATCATACTGATCCTGCTCATCGTCTGCTTCATCAAGAGGAGCCGAGGAGGCAAATATCCAGGTAAAAAATGTGGTGTTAGCTGTTGTGTCACAGCAACCAGGAATAAAGTGTCCCACTGTATGCGGCAAACTGTTCTGAAATCTTGTGTCCTCAGCTGCACAGCACAAAGTCAGACTTCTGGTTGTCACAACCACAGCAATTTGAAAGAATTTGAATTTGAATGCTGTAAATGATGACTAACAATTAGCAAACAGGTAGAAAACAGGGAGTGATTTAATCACAACAGATGATGTTAGTATCATGTGTAGGATACTTTATCATGCTCCAATATGTTTCAAAACTTCAAAAGAGTAATACTGTATGCATTAAATACGGCAAGAACATTCTTCTCTTGTTTCAATGTTAGCATTGTTTGCTACACTTTGTGATAAAGTACTGGTTTAGAACAACAGCCATGTTAATGTTTTACAGTGTCTATAATGTCTAGGTGGTGGGCTCACTGGCTTGGCAAAATATCTAGGTAGGTGTAAAGGTTCATAACCAACTCCAGTGGAGTCAAATAAACATCTTAACAGACAGAGCTAACAGAAGACTAATGAGATGTGTCTCCAGTAATAACTAAAGCACTGGCATCCAAAACCAGATGTTACACTACTTCTACTAAAACAACTTGAGTTTGAAACACATTAATTACAAAGGCAGAAGATCAAAATAAAAAAAAATCTATATTAATAAGTGGGTTGATGTTTTACCTTGGCAGCATCTGAATTAGTTTGTTCTTTTATTATAGCAAACGTCATATAGGTTTTGTCATTACTTTACATTCGTCATTTGACAGTGTTATAAGTTTGATAAAAGTAGTCTGCAGACACGTGTCAACTTAGAGCAACATACCAAACATTTTATTCTTGATTTTCCCTCTTCAGTGCGTGATAAAAAAGATCTCCCCTTGGACCCAGTGGATCATAAAGACCAGGATGGATCCTTTGATTACCAGTAAGTATATTTTACACACACACACACACACACACACACACACACACACACACACACACACACACACACACACACACACACACACACACACAGAAAATTAGAATTAGAAATTTGAAAATTCATTATTAATATTGTTTGAGGAATAAGCCTAAAACTTTTAAATAATGCATGAATGTCACAGACTAAGTAGCTGGCCGTTTACTGTTGTGCAGTGGTACAGTTTGTATGATATACTGAATGGACATTAATGATAAGTATTTGGACAATAGCTAAACGGTTTTTACCTGTATTGACAACAACCAGATATCATATTTTTGACAGTAGTAACTGTCTGACATCTGAAAGCAAAGAACATGGCCAGTTTCCTTCCTGCTGTTGCTTTACTGTTGCTTTACTGCAGGGGCGTTCTATTGCTGTTTGTTTGTATTGTGACTCTTTGTGTCTGTCAGCCTTTAGCTTCTTTCACATGCACTAAAATCTCTTTGGACCTTGTATTTGTAGCTCCAGTTAAACAACTGCCAAGTTTCAAGTATGAGTTTCAGACATTTTATCGGATTCATTTATTGTGAAGTAATAGGAGATTGGTCCAAATACAAACATGCAGGTGCTTGAAAGGCTGTAACACCCAAATTGTAGATGATTACATTTTGATTATCCCATTGTTTTATGCAATGTCAGGATAAACAGTTTATTTAGTGACTTTAGTGACTGTGTTGTAAAGTGACCTATCTTTTACTCCTTCTAGGTCCCACCGATCCAGAACCTTTTTCTCTAACATGCTGAATTTACTGTAACTTGTTTTTTTGTTCTAACTTAGACTTGTGAAAGCTGTGCTACCCTGAGTTATTGACACTGTACAGTGAAATGGACTAAACATTCTACTGATCAAAAGACAGAAGTAAATACTTACATATTAATACAGTAATCATTTTATAACACAGGTGTAAAGATTCTGAAACTGTAAACTGGTTACAAGAGCATAAGAATAACTGAGGTGAGAGCAAAATTTACTAACATGGGAGCTGTTCAGCCTAATCCTGTGTGACTCATCCATCTCGACTGTGGGAGTTTTGTTTATTAATCAACATATAATTAATTCTTAAGCTCTTTGAGTGAGGGTCAGTGCCTTAATGATTTGGAAGCAGGCTTCCTCTCTAGTTCATTGAATCCAGTCAGCTTTGTGTGTTTGTCTGTATGTGTCATGTGGAGCTTCTCTCCTCCTTCTTGGCTCTATGCCTTCTCTGTCTTCCCCGTTACCTTACGTGTCATCCCTCTCTCTCCCCTACGCTGAAATGGGTCGTCTGTCCCTGACAGGAACGAAAATGAGAACAGGTACTTTGGTTTCAGCATGGCATCTCTCTTGGCCTGCGCATGTCAAGGGGGGAATGCAGGTTTCCTCTGGGGAGTGGGGGTTGGGGGGCACTGGCTAGCTTGTATGGGGAGCCTACAGGACAATCAGCCTGCATTGTTTGTTCTTTGTAAAGTGTGCAAAGAGCGATTTTTGATGTCTAGGCAGCCTGCTTTAGCTTTTAAAGCATTATTTAAACAGTGTGATAGTCAGAGAGTAACTGACATCATACTGTAACTGTACTGTCTACTTTATGATTAACAGAGAGAAGGACAGTGTCCAGTTGAATGGGAGGTTCTGGTTTCTAATGGGTGTCTGGGGTCATACAATGGTTGAGAGTTGGGCAGCACAACATTTGGTATGCTCAGGCATGTCGGTACTAATCCTGGCAAACTCACTGTGCTGAAACCCTTTGGGGAAGCTCACACACAGCGATCAGCTGCCCCTAAAACCACACTTTTATTGCATGAATGACTCAACAGAAATAAATGGAGTTGACTGAGGATCCATGTACAGTAGATTCATTCATCAACTGTACAGCCAGTTCTTATAGCTTCAGTTTCTTATGCTAAGCTAACACAAGCTTAACCTTCCAATGAGGTGCGTATAAAATCCTTCTTCCCTATTCCTTTAAAAACGCAGACAGTGTTGACATTTAAATTCTTTTTTTGCATTTGTCTTGCACTGAGCCTGCGTTGACAAACCACTGCAGTTAAATATTAACTTCCTTCATGATGAATAGAACAAGCCCACCTGTGAATTAACTTTGAACTTTGAACTAAAACAAAGTAAGGTTTATATGAATTACTTATGATATGAAAATTCTAAAGCTAGGTACACACACGCACACAATACAGTGGTGTTGCAACTAGGAGTGAATAAATATATAACAAAATTCATCCTTTAATGAAAATATTTCTTATTTATCAGTAATTATGTCGTAAATGTTTTTTTCTGTGTTAACATAAATGTTTTAATATTACTCATTCCATACTGATGTTGTTAAACGTTTTCTGTTTTTTTTTTTGATTTAATTTTGTCATTAATCATTGTTTGAGTCTATATATTGTATATAGGCACTAAAAGATGTTTTCATCTTTTAGTGCGTATATATAGACTTAATTTCCTTGATATTTGGACCATGTCCAATCCTAGCCTGTTAAAAGTGTCAATTGTTTCGCTGGTTTGCTTTTTTTCTCATGCTCTATTGTTTTTAATGCATTGTCACACAGATCTTCATCCATTTTTATTAACACGTATGATTTGTAAACTGTCTCACTTGATGTGTTTGGGTACTAAAGCTTAGACCAGAGGACAGCGAGCCTGCAGGAAGATGTTGCATTCCTCAACTGCATTTTCTTGTGTTATGTTAATGATTTAATATAAAACAAGAAAGCTAATCCACAGCTTTTCTGTGTGCATGTTCAAGTCCTCTTTTTCCTAAACCAGGTTTTATGAACATGAAAGGAAGGAAGTTTTCATGGTTTTGATCTTATAACAGATCTTCCTGTAGCATGTACTGTATGCAGAAGTATTATTATAAGAATACTTATTATTAATAAGTATTCTTATAATAATATTATTCTACAAATCATCAAGTCATTTAGGTTGACATTATATGAGTTTAAGAATTTGATCAGGATAAAATATTATAGTGAGTCAAATATGTTAACTGAACATGAAAAACAGACCTGTTCAGTATACATGTAAACAATCTGTCTACATCTACATTAACCCTCATGCCATCTTCCAAAAATCTCCTTTTCGCCGCCTTTGTGGCCTTTTTTAATATAATTTTTTTTAATGCTTTTTGTTTTGTAAACCACTTAAACAATTTCAGACCTGTTCAAAGCTACCAAGCGTTTACATTTTTTTCAGGATTTTAACCCTTCAAATGCCAGTTTTCCTATGTGAAGTACTGGTTATTTTTCATCAAAAAAACACAAAACTCAAGTTTTTTCCATAAACTAAATAATAGAAGGACAGGTTTTGGTGGTGAATAAAGTCTATCATATGTCAAAGATACATATTAAAACTGGTTTGATTGCATTAGTATGTTTTATGTAGTGCCAGATACTCCCTCTGGAGATCTTTGTGGCCCAAAATGCCCCATAGGCCAGCAGGCACATCAACGTTGAATCATACTTGAATCATAGTTGAATCAGCGTCATATTATGGTTGAATGACCATTGGATTATGCATTGATTTTGAAAGGTGAATCAACGGTGATGGGCAACATTGATTCGGCGTTGATCAAGCGTCACAAAAACAACTGACAATATTTCAACGATAATTTAAAAGTATTCTGTTAACCTCTTTAAAACAATCAGCATTCAACATTGTTTCAATGTTGCATCAATGTCACAACAATAACTGACATTATTACAAACAAATTTTAACATTGAAGGTCGGTTGTGTACCTGCTTCAATGTAAACCACGTCTTTTAATCTCCCTGCCATTCCACTATAAAACCATGTGTGTGTGTGTGTGTGTGTGTGTGTGTGTGTGTTTTAGGGCCCCCTGCTAGTCACACACCTTCATAATAACTGGCAAAAGAATTTCATGCATTAGCCTACACACAGTGTTGAAATACAGTCACATTTTTAAATATCATAATATCAATATATCTACTTTGAAATGCTAACATCACAGAATGCATGGTTTTATTGTGGAATGGATGGGAGATTTAAAAAGAAAACACGGTTTACATTGTCTATGTCTATGTCTAAGTCTATGGGACATTTTTGGCCACGAAGGTCAGTGCGCAGCCCTGCTGCAGGACGCTTCGAAGGCCTCCAGAGGGAGTATCTGGCTCTACACAAAAAATACTAATGCAATCAAACCAATTTTGGTGTTAATCTTTGACATATCCAAGACTCTAATCACCATCAAACCTCACCCTCCTAATATTTAGTTTATGGAAAAAAAAATTGTTATTGTGTTTTTTTGATAAAAAAGTAAGCTGTACTTCACATAGCGAAACTTAGGAAGGCATTTGAAGGGTAAAATCATGAAAAAACTAAAAAGCTTGGTAGTTTTAGGCAGGTCTAAAGCTGTTTAAATGATTTACAAAGAAAAAAGCAAAAACAATATTAATGTACAGTATGATGATAATATAGCCAAATATTGCCATATATAATATTGCCAAAAAAGGCCCACTAAGGTCATGTAACACAGCCAAAATGATCAGCAACACCAAGAATGTACAAAAATGACCGAAGACAGCATCAGGGTTAACCATTTATAAAAATAGATTAAACTGTATTTATTATTTTTTTCCATTCTGGTCATGATGGCAACAGAATCTCAGAACAAAAATAATAATACTAAGTAAGTAAGTATGTACCGTAACTTCCAAACTATAAGCTACTTTTTCATTTCAATCTATTTTTATAGATTTATAGATTTCAAGATTTACTTTATGACTGAGTAATATTGAAATAATGAATTATGAACCCAATCATACTACTCTGTATTACATACTTTTTAAAAAATTTTTTAGAATACACTACAACTTTTTTGCGGGTCATCTGTGAGATGAACTAATGATGAAATTGAGAACACTGAAACGTGAAGTATAGGAAGTCTTTTTTGTGGGCAGTATATATAGAAGCCCCAGTGGTTTTTCACTTTACATGATAGCCAGAAACCTGAGGAAGTGCTTTATGATTCGACTGGTTGGGTCATTAAATTCCCCTATTATTTCCTCTCAAAGTGTGTGAATATTATACAGACTGTAAGACTCAAGAAAAGAAATCAAACAATAAAAAAATCTGTCAATTGAAATCAAAACTCTAAACTGATCTACTGTAGACAAAATAGCCTAAATTCAGCATTCTCACCAGTAAAATAGCTGAATTTAACAATATTTCTTTAACCATTTAATTTCCCCTTCTTTTGACTTGTGCTGCTGACAGGGATGACAGTTCCTGCTGATTCTGTGTAACTACACCCTGCTGCCATTTTAACTGTGCTATTTGTGTATCTTTGCAGCAGCGACGAGGACAACAAGCCACTGCAGGGCAGCCAGACTTCACTTGACGGCAATGTGAAGGAAAGTGATGACAGCTTGGTGGACTATGGTGAAGGTGGCGACGGCCAGTTCAATGAGGATGGTTCATTCATTGGCCAGTACACGGTTAAAAAAGATAAGGATGAGACAGAGGGCAACGAGAGCTCAGAGGCCACCTCACCCGTCAACGCCATCTACTCGCTGGCATAGCCTTGTTGCAGCATGTGAGGAAGTCATTGGCATCTTCTGGGTTGCGGACATGAGGCCAGTGCAACACACACCAGATACAGTACAACACACACATCAATCTATGAGCATAAGATACATAAAACACATAATGATTGCAGCGGGGCCTGTCCGGAGACTGTGTAGGAATAAGACAGGTAGTGGAATAAGACCACAAACCATTCCAGCTCCAAGAACAGCCCATTGGAAGTGATGTTTGGACAAAGCGGACAGTTCTTGTTTTCCTCCGTGCTCTACCTGCCCTTTGTCCACACAGACTTGAAGTGTGCCTTGAGGGCAGCACTTGGCATTTGGAGGCATCAACAAGTGTTCTTTCGAGTTTTTTCGTTGGTTTGTTTCTGCTCTGAACAGTTTCTGTGTCCTTGCTCTACTTCTTGATTCCGCCGCATACATATATTTCTGTAGCATCCCAATAGAGAACACACAAAAGCTACACACACAACCTGCACCCCTCCTGCAACATATCAGCTTCTAACCATCAGTTTCAACAGGATGCTGGCAGATATGTTTATCATATTGATATTTACACAATGAAAGATTTTAGTTTTTCCACGACTGGTAGATGAGCTATTGAATATTAATAAATGCTGTATACAGCGTTGGCACGCAGTTTAGTGCCCTGCAGAACTATGCACTATCATGTCCACCATACCATTTGGGCTTTAATCTGGTTAGTAAAAGTACACATTTTGGTTCTCGCTTAACCACTGAAAGGCTTGAAATCCCTTTGCCTTGTAAAACATTGTAGACATATTTTTCTTCACACTAATCCATTGTCATAGTTTAAATGTTAAGATGTGTCAAATGGCCACAGTAAGAAAAGCCATTTTTGCCACTAGCAGCAACAGCCGCTGCAGTGGAATTTTTAAAAGCTAACAAATAATGTTTTGGAGCATGGTAGTATCTGAGGCAGTAGAACGGAATGTTAGTCTTAAGAAACAACAGTAGACGACAACCCAGTGAAATCCCTAGTTAGCATGTAGGCCAGCGCTGAACCCACCAGAACTCTGGGAGTTTTTATCCAGCAGTCCAAAAAGCTCCTAATTTGTTTTTTAACTTCTGAGATGTGTTATGCCTATGTTGTCTCCGATGGTACCTGAATGCAGCATGAGAACCTGGAATCCTTAAGGTGTGTTCAGACTACATTTTCACTTGCCACTCTTCATACAACTTTAAACACTGACTTTTATTACAGTAAGTTTTAATTCTTTACAGCCAGTGTCCGGGTGTTGGCTAGGAGATAGATGTATTTATTTTCTTTCCTGTCTCAAGTAGCTTTTTCTCTCAAACTTGTTACTTGTTTCTTTATAGTCTGTACCTTACACCTCTCATTTTCTCCAATTTGTGTAAACTCAATTATTGTACTAATCGTCATAAAAAAAGAAAATATCAAATATTGAATAATTTGACAACAGTTATAGCATGAAGACATTTAAATCACAGCCACCTTTGAAATGGTACGCATCAGCGTAGTTCTTAGTTTGGGCAGAGGAAGAAATAAAAATGAAATAGTATGAGTGAGCGCTGAGTATTTTACTTGTCCAATAACTACTGTAGGTTTGATATGTAATCATTCTCTGATCATTCTCTGATTCTCTGATCTCTGACTGATCTCTGTATTAAAATCAGTGCAACTGTATGTGTTCACTGGTTTAACCTTAGCTACCTGCTACTAAACACCACTATATCAAGCCGTTCAAGTCAAATTTACATAGATCATAACTCTGGTTAGTGGCTGCAGTTGACTCTTTATTTTGAGATATTTATTTTATATTTTTATGACTATTTATTACGTTATGTGCATAGTATTAATATATTAGTTATATTATAATTGTTTAAACACTTACTTACTAAACACCTACTTATTTTGTCCTTTTACACCAGAAATTAGCCAAGACAGTGATGACTTCAGTGTCTCATCATGAGAGGTGTTAAACACCACAGAAAAATATTTTTGTAACCTCTGGCTTTTCTGCTGTAACCTAGGCAACAATGAAAAACAATTGTCATATATAAAAGGTTGTTATTATCTGTCCGTGTGCTGCTCTTCTCATACTCATGTTGTATTAATGTTTTTCTGTGTTGTTCTTCAGATTTATGTAATATAACAGAACCACCACATAAAATTATTATTGTTGCGTATCATTTATTTGTCATATTCCTTTATACATTGTCCTAAACCTCTATCTTTGTAAATATGTCATAGTTCATTTCCCCACAAATGCTTTATTTAATAAGGAATCAAAGAGTCACAAATCTGTAACCACAAAGCAAATGCGACAGGTGGATGTTTAGTTCTTCATGCACCTTTGTAATGTAAATTTGACTAACATTTGCAATCTGAGAAGATATCAAAAATAATCCATCACTCTATGTTCCCTTTGCTTTGACATTGTAATATATGGTACTGGCTGTGGCAAGTCTACCAATCAATTGTTTAATGAAGGTTTGGATTCGCTGTTGTGAAAGAGAAATAATTTAGATGTAAATAAGTGCTCCTGCAATATAATGTTTGTAGCATTTGTCGCACACTGCTAGTAGTCCTAAAAGAATTGCATTCACATGCTGAGTTATTGGAATATGCCATGATTCTCTCTGGATCTAGTCCTTATTCCCATATTTACTCTAATACTCCTATTGTTGTGTAGCCATTTCTCATTCAATGGTTACAGGTCAAGTCTCTTCACAAGTAAGACAGCTATGCCTCCTGCACAACATCAACAATAAGGCTGAATATTCTTTCCATATCTGTGTAACCACGAGGGTCCCTGAAATGCCAGTTGTGTGGATTTTGTGCGCTATAACCATGACAGATTTCTAAATTTTACCTTGTTTGTGACTGTTTTATAAATTCTAGAGGTGTCCATTTCTACCATTAGATGAAAAATGCAAGAGGAAAAAGTTAGTTATGATAAAATATGCAATTCTAATAAATAATAATAAAAGTAAATATGACAAAATTTAAAAATTGACTTAAATCAAATTCCAACTTTTTGTCATCTTATTATTTTCATAACAACATACTATCTGTTTTTGATTTTCCTTCTTAAGTAGTGGAAACTACACAATCTGAGGCTGATACTAGCTTGAACTTGAGCCCTTGAATTTTCAGCATAGGGACAAAGTTCAGTTAGTCAATCCACTTTGTAGTTTTAGCTACAAAGTGGATAGCTGAAGATATTGTCAGTGATTTTGGTTCACTTTTTTCCTGTACTTTTCTGGTGTCTGTGTACCCATTTCTGTTAGAATGGAATTGATCTGGAGCAACTGAACAGTGTCCTTATTCCAAAACTTATACTTAGACTTATTCCAAAAACTTGTTCTCAAAGCAAGTGGAGAACATTGTCTACAAAAGTGTGTTCTGGTAATCAGTGGAAAATGTGAAACAAAGTGGTCAGAAAAGTGATATCAGTATTGACACAGAACACGGATTAGATTAACGGTTCTGGCCTAGTATTGCTCATACCCTTCAAAACAAAGAAATGTCTCACTGTCAGTCATTGTGTCAACTAAAACTACTTTCAAACAGTCATGTTGGCTTTGTTTTCTGCACAATTTAAAGCAATATCTTCTCGGTTTTAATCAGCTACATCAGGTGATTTCTCTGATGCTTTTACAGTGTGTTGGCTATAACCACCGAGGACAGACATGTTAAAAAGCACGAGTCTGCTGTAGGAATGACAGCACTAAGCATCTTTTGTTTGGACTTTCAGTAGGTCAGAACCCCCACCGGACCTATTGGGAAGTGTTTATTTTAATTTAACATGTGGTTTCATGGCCTTCTGTTCCTTGTCTATCAAAGTGGGGGAGTAAACTGGCTCTGAAAAAAAGAAAAGAGAACTGAACCTGCTGATACACAATGCTTTCTTCTTGTGCATGCTGATTTAAGGTGTTGAGGTGAGTAGATCTCCTCAGCTGCCCTTTCATGGCAAATAAAAAGTCAATGCACAGTTCTACAGCTGTCTTCTTCTTCAAATTGCTGCAAAATTTAGACCGGTACACTGGTTTTTTTTTAAAACGATTCCATGCTGTTTGACTTTGTCTTTTTTTATATAAATTCTTATTTTCACGTCTTGCTTTCACCATGTATATTAGAGCAAAGTCTAGCTTCACCATGCAAAATAACAGCTTTTGTAAAAAAACACCTACTACTTAAAAAGGCATAAATATATTCACCATGTATGCGTGTATGATGAGATGTTGCAAATTCTGCTAGCGACGCCTTCTTTATAGTAAAGCTATGTTCTTTTCTCTACCTCCTGACTCTGGGTCTCTGTTCATCTCTTGGCTTTTGGTTTTTCTAATGCAGCATTTTGTTGTCATTTCAAAGTCTCCACAATACAATTGTTGTGATCATCAGTACCAAACAGGTCATGTGTCTACTTTTCCCCCATCATTCAATGTTTTAAATCTTTTTTTATATTACTAGTCTCTATTTACAGTACTTATGCTGTATAAAGATGAAGCCACTGACCAACACACATTTCTCGGTGCATTTAAAACGTACACCCATCTTGTATGACATCTAACACCTACTGCTTTTCAGGACAGTCATTGCACAGTCATTATAATGTCTGTAGGTGGTGCTCAGCTTTCAGTTAGAACATGCTGTGCATTCACACTGCATATTGATGTTATAATTTACATTAAATACATAAAATTAATAAAAATATCAAAATAATCATTTTATTAATTAATTCAAATTATCCGAACCTGACCTGACCTGATGGAGTGACACACGTTGCTCGGCTCTGTTAGTTTTGTCAAAAAATCAAACTAAACCTTGTTCTGTGACAGAGAACTCCTGTATTTATAAGAAACTGTGATGCCTATCACACAAAAGCGCTCGGCCGTAAACAGCTGGAAGCAAAGTTGCCAAACTGGAATGAAGTTGAAGTCTTGAATCTACTACAAATTGCCGTCACTCAGCAGGTGACAAGTAGCCAGGTCTGAGCCGACATTGGTCCTGCCTGACCCTGGACACACGACAATCATCAAAGTGACCACAAGGTACAAGCGCTTTGTTTTTACATGATGATTCTGTGTTTAGTTTAGGCCAGTGTGGGCAAATGTTGGTAAGATTGGAAAATCGGGCATTTGCCTGTTTTTTTTTCCAGTTTCCAGATTAGATAGGGAGGAAAAGAAGATGGCGCAGAGATAGAGTTAAGCACCGGGAAAGGAAATGGAGGTATAAGCCATACGTACCATCCGTTATTGTGGGAAATGTCTCTCTCTCAAGCTAGATAAACTAATGCGTCTGCAGTGCGTGTACCAGGAGAGCACTGGGAGAGGGCAAGGTGGGGGACTGGTGGTGTTTGTGAACGACAGATGGTGTAACCTGGATCACATCACAGTTAAAGAACAGCACAGTAGCAGGGACATTGAGCTGGTGGCAGTCAGCGTTCGGCCGTACTACCTCCCACACGAGTTCTCCCAGGTGCTGGTAGTCACCACTTACATCCCTCCGTCGACCGACGCCGCTGACGTGTGTGAGCGCATGCATAGCACAATGTCCCGGCTGCAGGCAGAGCACCCAAACGCCAAAAACGCATATATCTCAGCCTCCCTCCCACTTTTAGGATGCTCTGATCATAACCTGGTTCATCTCTCCTCTGCTTACACTCCAGTGGTGAAACAACAGACACCACAGGTAAAAACAATGAAGCTCTGGAGAGAGGAGGCAACAGAGCAACTAAAGGACTGTTTTAATACCACAGACTGGGATGATCTCTGGAGTCCACATGGGGAGGACATTGACAGGATCACACTTTGCATTACGGACTAAATACATTTTTGTGTGGAAAACACTGCCAACAAAGACAGTGAGGTGCTTTCTCTTATTAGGAGGAACTGCCCCTTAAATGACTTGATAAATGACCATCACATAGATCTGTTCTGTCTCACTGAAACCTGGCTGCAGCAGGAATATGTTAGTTTAAATGAGTCGACTCCAATGAGCCACATCAACTATCATGTTCCTAGTACAGGTAGAGGTGGAGGAGTAGCAGCAATTTATAACTCAGTAATTAATTACTTCTAACCCAAATATAGTTTTACAGTGGTAGCAGTTCAACCACCAGGGGTGCAAAGTTGTTTAGAAGCCTTCAATGCACTACAGCGTAACTGAGGTCCGACTGCTCATTTCTCCCTGTAGCATACATATATTGCACCAAACCTATTTCATGATGAAGTACCTGTTGTGTGCTCAAATGTGAGAAGTATGAAGCGCAGTGACTTGCTGTCAAATAAATATTGTCACATTCAAATTAAGTAATTATCCATGACTAGTTACATTCAGTCACACTTTCACATTCCCATATCCTCAGATAGCCCAGTGGTTAAAGTTGAGTGACTCTTGTTTTGGACGTGTGAGTCTGAGCCCTTGTCATCCCATTATTTTTCCAAACAACAAAGTTGATGTCTTAGTTATTTTCTGTTCAGGAAAGGAAAGGATAGGACTTTATTAATCCGAAAATGGGAAAACTTGTGTTTACAGCAGTAGCAAAATAGAGATGGGAAGTTCTGCTCTTGTAACTCACTCTGGTCTTTAAGTCTCAATCAGTAAAATGAACAAATCATTTCGAGTCATTCGTTCATTTCGTTCATTTACAGCAGGCGGCGCTGTGGGTGTTGTAATAATGGTTGCGGTTCTCAAACACTATATACTGAAGACAGCATGGTTTGCTTCGGTGGACAAATTATAATAACAAAATGCCACAAGTAATTCAAACCATGTGAAAACCTAGCAAATACACACAACATCAACGTGAATTATGTCCTGCATCTTCTTTGAGTAGCGAGTAATCGGCAAAGATCCGCAGGAACGAATCAGGAACGAACTGGAGCGCCTGCTGCTCGCTACAGAGCCTGCGCGGCTCCGCTGTCACGTGACAAGTGAACGAACGAACAAACGATCCATATGACAAATCCCAAAAGAACTGTAGTACTTGGTGCTCGCCACAGAGCCTGAGCTGTGAACTATGAACGAGAACGATGAACTAAACCGTGCAGCCCGAGCTGCCTATTACGTGACGGCTGATAAAGCAAAAGTAAAACAATTACTGAGACTTTTAAAGCAAAAAGTAACAATAACTTCCCTAAAATATTTACCTGGTGCATTCATTTTATCCAAAAATGTGACATTATTATTATTATATTTTATGATTGTGGCAGAGTATACAGGACCACAAAATCAACATGTTGATATAATGTTCGTAAGTATTGTTTTACAAACACACTTTACATTATGTACATGTGACAGGGCAGTGTAGGCCCGTCAGAAAGAGAAGATCACTAGGGGTCAGAAGATAAAAAAAAAAGGTGTTTTAAAAAGAATGGATTTTATTATACAATTTAAATCATAAAAAAATCATAAAAAACAACGACTAAAATAATACACTAAACAGGCAATGACCAATAGAAAAATTAAATCAAATTAATTTTAAACCACACCATGCATGAGAGAAAAGCAAAAAAAACTAGAAAAAGTAATTTCTCGAGAAATTACGTGGGAGAGCTGATCTGCTGCCGCAATGATGCCAAACGCTGATTAAGCTGCTGACGTCCAAAAGTTGACTACGGCAAAACGATGAAAACGATGAAAACGAGAAACGTTGACAAAGATTAAAACAATGACAAAAGATGGCGATTAAAAAGATGATGATTAAAAAGATGACCATGGTCACACTATGACAATATAAAAGAGATGACAACGATTCAAAAGTTGACCAAGGTTAAAAGATGTCAAGGATTAAAAAGTTGACCAAGGTGCATTGTTGACAATCATAAATAAGCTGACTAGCTTTTTGATTT
This sequence comes from Betta splendens, assembly GCF_900634795.4. Classification (NCBI taxonomy): domain Eukaryota; kingdom Metazoa; phylum Chordata; class Actinopteri; order Anabantiformes; family Osphronemidae; genus Betta; species Betta splendens. The sequence continues at coordinate 6,244,528 of NC_040885.2, read as the reverse complement.
GAAGAAGGTATTTGTAAATAATTACCTAACTGTGTAATAGTTTAATAACTAGTAGAAATTTACCAGTCAGAAACAAAAATCTTGCCATTTAAGGTAATAAATTATATTGGTGCTTTTATTTTGAAAGGATTTAGAGGTTGTGTGTGGGCGATTACTAAACTATAAAATAGTCATTAGATAGTCATAATTTATCATTCAATAGCAAGAATAGCCCTATTAAAGCAAAAGATTTAGATTTAGCCCTTTCAGAATAAAAGCACCCTAATAGGTTTGAGTGGCTATTTACTGAACTCTAAAATAGTCTCATTAACGATTGGTAAGTATTCAGAACCACAAATTTTCTAATCAATCTTGCCATTACAGGTAATAAATTGTAATTGGTGCTTTTATTTTGAAAGTATGTAGAGGAAGCATGTGTGGGTAATTACTAAACTGTTAATCTATCTTTAAATAGTCATAATTACCCATCTAAAAGCAGAAATATTGCTATTAAAGCTAATTATTTGGCTTGGTGCTTTTATTTTGAAAGGATCTAGAGGAAGTGTGTGCTTAGTTACTACACAATCCAATAGTGTAGTTGAGTAATCAGTAATAAGCATGGAACTGCTGTCTACACTGAGCATCAGGAGTTTGACCTGTCAGTGAAATCTGCAGCTGCGCCGTCGCCATGGAGACGAAAGGCGGAAAATCAGGCTCACTCTGCTCTGTAAAAGCAGAGTTTCACCCTGTATAAACAGGCTTGTTCCAGCTAAACCATGATAGTTATCACGAAAAATATTTCATTTCACGAGTCCCAAGGCTTCAATGAGCAAATGGTGTGAATTTTATGTTTAAGGACAAAAGCTTGTAGCCACAGTGGCAATTTCAAAATATGTCTCCTCTGTTTTTCTCCCCAGACGTCTGCCGAAAATTATCATTAGAGTCTATGGGAGAATTTCAGGATGTCTCTGTGCTTTGAGGTTGATAGCGACTAAAGTATAGGTCTGAGGGTATATCCAGACACATCATTAGAAAGAAGACAAGTATGACTACGATTTAGTGAAGTAATTATGTTGATAGAGTAAAAATTGTGGCTGTAGTGACGAGTTAGAGACAGAAGTTCTGTCTTAAAAAAGCGCACCTTCTCACTGTAGCTGTGACATCACGCACTCTAGCAGACGCAATACACACTAATGGAAAAGCTGAAAATTTAACAAAAACCACACCATATTTAAACGCTCACAAGTCGAAAACTATAAACGATACGAGGACGCTGATTTACACGGAGAACGTTGAAAGATGATAGACGCTTTTGACGTTGAAATGACGTTTCTACGCCAAAGTTTGACGATGATAGACGCTGATGAAAAGAGGGAAGTTGACTAAAAGTTGAACGATGATTCCCATAGACGACCATTATAAAAAAAACGACGGAAAAAGTTCAATAACGTTAAAAGTTGAAAAGCTAAAAACCTGAAAAGTAATAGCCCTCATCTCCTAAAAACGACACACGTTTAGAAATTTGAACGACGATTCTACGATGAAGCGTTGAGACGATGACAGCGACCGAAAAACGGGTGAAATAAGAATAATAAAGACCGAAGATATCAATAGTGTGAGAGCTGTTCAGGCCAATAGCCATGTTAAAACCACGATAAAATCGGAGCGGCCCAAGTGTAAAAACAGCAAGAGTCAAGATTATTAAAACCAGCAAAGTCGCATCGACACAGTAATGCGGTAGCAGCAGTTGAGATTATTAAAACCACAAAGCCGCATTGACACCGTCGAGCGGCAGCAGCGACGACGCTGAGGAGGTCGAATCAGCTGACCACAATATGCTGCGATCAGCACTCAGCCCAATCCACTCCGTCCTCTTTGCAGCCAACAAGCGCCAGCGACGGTGCGTCACCCCGACCTGCTGGCACTTTAAAAAGATATAATACAGATAAGACGGGCCAAAAGCAGCTGAGGGACTAAAAGCTGATGTGCACCTACCGCGACACCAACTTCTGTCAGTCCCACCTCCCTCGATCAACGGTCCAGGTAGGAGGCGGTTCTGAAACACAATCGCTCATAAGCGCTGCACATAGAAGGGATCCCATGCAGGTCCAACCTCCCTACTTACCAGCTGTTCCTCTCTCGACACACACACACACACACACACACACGCACACACACACACACACACACACACACACACACACACACACACACACACACACACACACACACACAGGATAGGATACAACTTTATTAATCCCACAATGGGAAAATTTTTGTGTTTATAGGAGCAGCATGATGGACAAAAAGAATAGTGAAACAACAGTATTAAAAAATTGTGCAGAAGAAAAACAATAGTAATACCATCTAAAACACCACCAGGAAAGTAAATACAGTAAAAAAAACAGTAAAAAATAGAACAGAACAACCTTAATAATAGTACAGGAAAAACAACAGTAATACTAGTAAATACTTGTATCAAGTATACTTGTGCATATATTATGCAGGAATAAGGTATTCAATGCTGTCTCTGCGTACCTTAAAGGTACCTGATTATTTTTTCTGAACATTGTTACACAAACAACTAATCTCTTGTCCCCTGTCGTACATCGAGTCTAAACATCTGATGTTCCATTTGACTGACTAATAATTTATGATATATGTTTGTCTTTTACACCCGGACTCTGGCTCCATCCTATCTGACTCCCCACCAGACCCAAGGCTGTTAAAGCGAATGCATCTTGTCTTGGCAGCTCGGTGTTCCTTCCTTTGGATAACAAGACATGATGATGCAGAAGTGAGAACTTAAACATTCTCACTCACAGTGAGATAAAGTGGCACAAACAATTCCATTGCTGCAGAGAGACATTCCACCAGAGCCAGAGAAAGGGGTTAAAAGGCAGAAGCAACTTGAGGATCGTTGGCTCTTTGCATCACACCTTCGTGGTGTGCACTGATCTCCTGTGGTGGAAATTTTCCTTAAAGAAGCAGATGAGAGAGTTGTCCTTTGTGCGATTTATTGAAATAATAAAAAAATGAAAAATAATGGGGAAAGCAAATAAAAAGCTTGGATGTTGATCGCGCACATCAACAAACCAAAAACCAGCTGGGGAGATCAGTGCACACACTACGAAGGTGTGATGCAAAGAGCCCACGATCCTTAAGTTGCTTCTGCCTTTTAACATTTCTCCAGGGACCTGGTGGAATCTCCTTATCACACTGTGGGTGAAGATGTTCACATTACACAGGGAATACACAAGGTTACAGCCTTGGGTCTGGTGAGGCATCAGACAGAAAGGAGCCAGAGCCCAGGGGTAAAAGGCAGACACAGGCCATGAACAATCTGTCACCTTGAGGCAGATAGATTGTCTGTCTGAGAATGTTCAGTTCTGGGTCTAATCAACAAGTACAGAATGCATGGTCACTATACAGAGTCAGAAATGAACACAAAAAGCATTAAGGTACAATTTTTCCATTACATCTCCCCAGCTGGTTTTTGGTTTGTTGATGTGCACGATCAACATCCATGCTTTTTATTTGCTTTCCCCATTATTTTTATTTTCTTTATTATAACCCCCCCCAAGGGCGGATTCTAGACGACCAAAGGGAACCTGAACAGCCGAGCAGGGTGGAACAAGGGAGGACTGGCGGAGGGCAAGAACTAATATCAACCCGCATGGAGCACCAACAGGGTGGGCGGAGGGCGGACTGGAGGAGGGGACTGTGGGAACCCTCCTTAAAACAAAACTCACGCCCGAACGAGACCGACGAGGGAACCCCACCAGACAATTAAAAAAAAAAAAAACGACCATGAGTCCAATAAACAAGGAAAACCAAAATGGAGGTCCACAAGGTAAGTCCAGGATACACAAATAACAGAGACGTCTCGCTGATCCTTCTCTAGGAGGGTGGAAACACGGCAAGATCCTGCTCAGCCGCCGCTGAGGCAGGATCCCTGAACGGCGATGTCCTCCAGGCGGAGACCGGATGACGAGTCCGAGATGGACGTGACGCTGGGACCAGAACCAGAGACGAGGGCCGTCGTGGAGACAGGACCAGACAAAGGACCTGGATGGACGCAGCTGACGCCGGACCACCAGGAGTTGGGACGGACGCAGCTGACGCCGGACCACCAGGAGTTGGGACGAACGTGGCTGGAGCCGGGCCACCAGGAGCTGAGATGAACGTGGTCGGGGCCGGACTACCAGGAACTAATGCAGGCGTGGGCGGAACCGGGCCACCAGGAACGGATGCAGGCGTGGCCGGAGCCGGGCCACCAGGAACCGATGCAAGCGTGGCCGGAGCCGGGCCACCAGGAACCGATGCAGGCGTGGCCGGAGCCGGGCCACCAGGAACCGATGCTGGGACGACCTCCTTCTGGAGTCGACAGGAACCGAAGCCGGAACGACCCCCTCCTGGAGGCCGACAGGAACTGAAGCTGGAGCTGGAAGGACCTCCTCCCGGAGGCCGACAGGAACCGAAGCTGGAGCTGGAACGACCTCCTCCCGGAGGCCGACAGGAACCGAAGCTCGGACGACCTCCTCCCGGAGGCCGACAGGAACCGAAGCAGAAGCTGGAACAACCTCCTCCTGGAGGCAGACAGGAACCGGGACTGGAACGACCTCCTCCTGGTGGCCGACAGGAACCAAAGCTGGAACCACCTCCTCCTGGAGGCCGACAGGAACCGAAGCTGGGACGACCTCCTCCTGGAGGCTGACAGGAACCGAAGCTGGGACGACCTCCTCCTGGAGGCCGACAGGAACCAAAGCTGGGGCAACCTCCTCCTGGAGGCCGACAGGAACTGAAGCAGGAGCTGGAACGACCTCCTCCTGGAGGCCGACAGGAACTGGGGCTAGAACGACCCCCTCCTGGAGGCCACAGGAACCGAAGCTGGAACGACCTCCTCCTGGAGGCCGACAGGAACTAGAACGGCTTCCTCGCCAGAGCCGACAGGAACTAGAACGACGTCCTCGCCGGAGCCGACAGGAACTAGAATGGCGTCCGCGGTGGAGCCGACAGGAACTAGAACGGCGTTCTCAGTGGAGCCGACAGGAACTAGAACAGCATCCTTGCTGGAGCCGACAGGAACTACAACGGCGTCCTCGCTGGAGTCGACAGGAACTAGAACGGCCCCCGCCTGGAGGCCGACACGGACAGGAACGACCCCCGCCTGGAGGCCGACAGGAACTGCGGCCGGATCGACCCAGTAGATTCCAACAAGGACCAGACTGGTCTCTCCTTGACCAGCGGTGGGCAACACAACCGCTTCCATTGGACCGACAGGGACAGGGACGTCGCTGCTACCAGGTTGGCAGGGCCGCTTGCGGCCTCCTCTCTGGAGCCGGCAGGACTGCTTGCGGTCCCTCTCTGGAGCCGGCAGGACTACTTACAGTCTCCTCACTGGAGCCAGCAGGACTGCTTGCGGTCTCCTCTCTGGAGCCAGCTGGGCTACTTACGACCTTTGAGCTTGACGGGATGGGCGCCGAACCCGACTGGGCTAGAGCCAGTCTTGACCGGCGTGTTGTGCCACCTGGCTGGGGCAAGACTGGAGCGTGACATGATTTGACTGGAGCGCAACATGACCGGGCTGGAGCCTGAACGCGACATGACCGGGCTGGAGCCTGAACGCGACATGACCGGGATGGAGCCTGAACACGACATGACCGGGCTGGAGCCTGAGCAGAGCACGGCTGACCTGGAACCTGAGCGGACCACGGCTGGGCTGGAACCTGAGCGGACCACGGCTGGGCTGGAACCTGAGCGGAACACGGCTGGGCTGGAACCTGAGCGGACCACGCCTGGGCTGGAACCTGAGCGGAACCTGACTGGACTGGAACCTGAGCGGAGCACGACTGGGCTGGAACCTGAACGGAGCACGACTGGGCTGGAACCTGAACGGAGCACGACAGGACTGGAACACCTCCACGGCGCTCCACTGGGCCGCCGGGTCGGGCACCCTCTGATAATCCGCCGCAAGAATCAAAAAAATAATTGCGGAGGTCACTGGGTAACTGGGCGCATGTAAACTCCATGGCAGAAATCCTCCTCCAAACGCGAAAAAGCAAAAGGAATAAAAAAATCCCCGAACTGAGTCTTTGCCTGAAAGCTGGCTGGGTCCAATTCTGGCCAGATTGTTCTGCCAGCGCCTCATTGATATGACGGACCCACATGCACAGCTCAGACACACTTGGCGATGATAAATGAGGATTTATTCCCAGAGACAGAGTTCAGATCAGGCAGGGTCATACACAGGTAGGCAATACTAAGTAAACAAAGAATCAGGCAGAATCCGTATTGTGGGCAGGCAAGGTTCGTTAACAAGGAAATCAAGATCACAGTACCGTTCCATCAGAGGCATGGTCGTCGTCAAGCTAGCGGGCAAGGTCGTTACCAGACAGGATCAAGGAGTAAGGCAAACAGAGCAGACAGGGACTAGACAGAGCCGGTATCGGTGTTCAGTAGCAGGGTCCAAGATAACAAGGCTAGAATGGAATACAGGACGCTGGAAGGTGGGGGAAATCACGCAACAATCTGGCAAGGTACTGGGGTACTTAAATACTCGGTGACTGATTACTGATGAGATGCAGGTGTGGATAATTACTTTCAAAGGACTTCCTGTTTATGTCATGTCACAGCTGTTCCCTGCCATTACCAGTCTTCATTATCCACACCTGCATCAGTAATCAGTCACCGAGTATTTAAGCACCACCTCTCACCCCAGAACCTTGCCAGATTATTGCGTGATTCCCACCACCTTCCAGCGTCCTGTATTCCAGTCTAGCCTTGTTATCTTGGACCCTGCTAATGAACACTGATACCAGCTCTGTCTGCTCTGTTTGCCTTACTCCTGTCTGGTAACGACCTTGCAAGCTAGCTTGACGACGACCCTGCCTATGACGGAACGGTACTGTGATGACGGAACGGTATTGTGATCTTGATTGCCTGATCCTTTGTTTACTTAGTATTGCCTACCTGTGTATGACCCTGCCTGATCTGAACTCTGTGTTTGGGAATAAATCCTCATTTATCATCGCCAAGTGTGTCTGAGCTGTGCATGTGGGTCCGTCATATCAATGAGGCGCTGACAAGAGTGGTGGGTGTGTACATATTCTTAAGAGACGCCTTCTGTTTAAAGACGCAAAAACGCTGAGGAGAATGAAAACAAGAATGTGTTGCTGCTGTGGTGCTGCCTGTTTTAAACCACACAGAACAATTATAACTTTGCAGTGGACAGAAAATAGCTAAGCCATCAACAAGTCCTTAACACTCCCCACGTTTGAAAAACTTAATAGTAAAATAGGTCTGGTGTAATATATGTATGTTACAGGTAGAAATGAACAGTCGGACCTCAGTTACGCTGTAGTGCTTTGGAGGCTTCTAATCAATGCTGCGCCCCCTGGTGGTTAAAATGAGACTAGCGTCCAGATTTTTTTCAGCCGGCTGCAGGATTAAAAGTCTTTAGTCAGCAACGGACTCGCTGCACCGTGGCGACGCGTTGGTACTGCAGTAAAAACGCTAGTCACTTTGAACCGCTACCACTGTACGATCCAGAATCTGACCCTGAAGCTGAAGAGGAGGCTGTTGAAGTCATCATATTTCGGCTGATGCAAGATGTGTGTCATGGGTGATGTTGCATTTACTTCAATTTCTTTTTATTTTTTGTTTTATGTAACTTGCAAAGCAACTAGTGGTTGCTAATGCTTATGCTAAATGCAGTGTTGGCAATATGCAAGAAGCACAAATTATAATAATTGGATTTATAGCTCCTGAGTGGAGATACCAATTATGTTTATAATTTAGATTCACAAATTTTGGTTATTAGCTTAAATATATAACTATATGACAAAGGTCTATAGTTTAATAAGTGAAACACTTAACTATTATTGATTTTATAATTATTAATTGAATTAATAATTACTTAATTTACGGGGCACCACCCTGCTCCAGGGACCAATAACCATAGCCAATACAGTCTCATTTATATTTAAGTTGGTTGAAGGATGAGCTCTATACCATAGCCGACTCAATTCACCAATGCTGTAAAACCAGATACAAACTAGAAAAAGTAATTTCTCGAGAAATTACGTGGGAGAGCTGATCTGCTGCCGCAACGATGACAAACGCTGATTAAGCTGCTGACGTCAAAAAGTTGACTACGTCCAAAAGTTGACTACGGCAAAGCGATGAAAACGAGAAAACGTTGACAAAGAATAAAATGATGACAAAAAATGGCGATTAAAAAGATGATGATTAAAAAGATGACCAAGGTCATACTATGACAATATTAAAGAGATGACAATGATTCAAAAGTTGACCAAGGTTAAAAGATGTCAAAGATTAAAAAGTTGACCAAGGTGCATTGTTGACAATCATAAATAAGCTGACTATCTTTTTGATTTGAAGGAAGTATTTGTAAAACATTACCTAACTGTGTAATAGTTTAATAACTAGTAGAAATTTACCAGTCAGAAACAAAATCTTGCCATTTAAGGTAATGAATTACATTGGTGCTTTTATTTTGAAAGGATTTAGAGGTTGTGTGTGGGGCAATTACTAAACTATAAAAAAGTCGTTAGATAGTCATAATTTATCATTCAATAGCAAGAATAGCCCTATTAAAGCAAAAGATTTAGATTTAGCCCTTTCAGAATAAAAGCACCCTAATAAGTTTGAGTGGCTATTTACTGAACTCTAAAGTAGTCTCATTAACGATTGGTAAGTATTCAGAACCACAAACTTTCTAATCAATCTTGCCATTAAAGGTAATAAATTGTAATTGGTGCTTTTATTTTGAAAGATTTAGAAGAAATGTGTGGGGGTAATAGCGTAACTGTCAATTAGTCTTTAAATAATCATAATTACCCATTCAAAGGCAAAAACAGTGCAGTTAAACCTAATAATTGGCATTGGTGCTTTTATTTTGAAAGGATGTAGATGAAGCATCTGTGGGTAATTACTAAACTGTTAATCTATCTTTAAATAGTCATAATTACCCATCTAAAAGTTGAAATATTGCTATTAAAGCTAATTATTTGGCTTGGTGCTTTTATTTTGAAAGGATTTAGAGGAAGTGTGTGCTTAATTACTACACAATCCAATAGTGTAGTTGAGTAATCAGTAATAAGCATGGAACTGCTGTCTACACTGAGCATCAGCAGTTTGACCTGTCAGTGAAATCTGCAGCTGCGCCGTCGCCATGGAGACGAAAGGCGGGAAAATCAGGCTCACTCTGCTCTGTAAAAGCAGAGTTTCACCCTGTATAAACAGGCTTGTTCCAGCTAAACCATGATAGTTATCACAAAAATTATTTCATTTTACGAGTCCCAAGGCTTCAATGAGCAAATGGTGTGAATTTTATATTTGAGGATAAAAGCTTGTAGCCACAGTGGCAATTTCAAAATATGTCTCCTCTGTTTTTCTCCCCAGACGTCTGCCGAAAATTATCATTAGAGTCTATGGGAGAATTTCAGGATGTCTCTGTGCTTTGAGGTTGATAGCGACTAAAGTATAGGTCTGAGGGTATATCCAGACACATCATTAGAAAGAAGACAAGTATGACTACGATTTAGTGAAGTAATTATGTTGATAGAGTAAAAATTGTGGCTGTAGTGACGAGTTAGAGACAGAAGTTCTGTCTTAAAAAAGCGCACCTTCTCACTGTAGCTGTGACATCACGCACTCTAACTGACCCAATACACACTAATGGAAAAGCTGAAAATTTAACAAAAACCACACGATATTTAAACGCTCACAAGTCGAAAACTATAAAAGATACGAGGACGCTGATTTACACGGAGAACGTTGAAAGATGATAGACGCTTTTGACGTTGAAATGACGTTTCTACGCCAAAGTATGACGATGATAGACGCTGATGAAAAGAAGGAAGTTGACAGAAAGTTGAACGATGATTCCCATAGACGACCATTAAAAAAAAACGACGGAAAACGTTGAATAACGGTAAAAGTTGAAAAGCTGAAAACGTGAAAAGTAATAGCCTGCATCGTCTAACGATGACACACGTTTAGAACGTTGAACGATGATTCTGCGATGAAGCGTTGAGAAGTAGATAGCGACCGAAAAACGGGGCGTAATAATAAGAATAACTAGAAAAAGTAATTTCTCGAGAAATTACGTGGGAGAGCTGATCTGCTGCCGCAACGATGACAAACGCTGATTAAGCTGCTGACGTCAAAAAGTTGACAACGGCAAAACGATGAAAACGAGAAAACGTTGACAAAGATTAAAACGATGACAAAAGATGGCGATTAAAAAGATGATGATTAAAAAGATGACCAAGGTCATACTATGACAATATTAAAGAGATGACAATGATTCAAAAGTTGACCACGGTTAAAAGATGTCAAAGATTAAAAGGTTGACCAATGTGCATTGTTGACAATCATAAATAAGCTGACTATCTTTTTGATTTGAAGAAAGTATTTGTAAATAATTACCTAACTGTGTAATATTTTAATAACTAGTAGAAATTTACCAGTCAGAAACAAAAATCTTGCCATTTAGGTAATAAATTACATTGATGCTTTTATTTTGAAAGGATTTAGAGGTTGTGTGTGGGCGATTACTAAACTATAAAATAGTCATTAGATAGTCATAATTTATCATTCAATAGCAAGAATAGCCCTATTAAAGCAAAAAATTTAGATTTAGCCCTTTCAGAATAAAAACACCCTAATAAGTTTGAGTGGCTATTTACTGAACTCTAAAGTAGTCCCATTAACGATTGGTAAGTATTCAGAACCACACATTTTTTTAATCAATCTTGCCATTAAAGGTAATAAATTGTAATTGGTGCTCTTATTTTGAAAGGATTTAGAGGAAATGTGTGGGGGTAATAGCGTAACTGTCAATTAGTCTTTAATTACCCATTCAAAGGCAAAAACAGTGCAGTTAAAGCTAATAATTGGCATTGGTGCTTTTATTTTGAAAGGATGTAGAGGAAGCACGTGTGGGTAATTACTAAACTGTTAATCTATCTTTAAATAGTCATAATTACCCATCTAAAAGTTGAAATATTGCTATTAAAGCTAATTATTTGGCTTGGTGCTTTTATTTTGAAAGGATTTAGAGGAAGTGTGTGCTTAATTACTACACAATCCAATAGTTTAGTTGAGTAATCAGTAATAAGCATGGAACTGCTGTCTACACTGAGCATCAGCAGTTTGACCTGTCAGTGAAATCTGCAGCTGCGCCGTCGCCATGGAGACGAAAGGCGGGAAAATCAGGCTCACTCTGCTCTGTAAAAGCAGAGTTTCACCCTGTATAAACAGGCTTGTTCCAGCTAAACCATGATAGTTATCACAAAAATTATTTCATTTTACGAGTCCCAAGGCTTCAATGAGCAAATGGTGTGAATTTTATATTTGAGGATAAAAGCTTGTAGCCACAGTGGCAATTTCAAAATATGTCTCTTCTGTTTTTCTCCCCAGACGTCTGCCGAAAATTATCATTAGAGTCTATGGGAGAATTTCGGGATCTCTCTGCGCTTTGAGGTTGATAGCGACTAAAGTATAGGTCTGAGGGTATATCCAGACACATCATTAGAAAGAAGACAAGTATGACTACGATTTAGTGAAGTAATTATGTTGATAGAGTAAAAATTGTGGCTGTAGTGACGAGTTAGAGACAGAAGTTCTGTCTTAAAAAAGCGCACCTTCTCACTGTAGCTGTGACATCACGCACTCTAACTGACCCAATACACACTAATGGAAAAGCTGAAAATTTAACAAAAACCACACGATATTTAAACGCTCACAAGTCGAAAACTATAAAAGATACGAGGACGCTGATTTACACGGAGAACGTTGAAAGATGATAGACGCTTTTGACGTTGAAATGACGTTTCTACGCCAAAGTATGACGATGATAGACGCTGATGAAAAGAGGAAAGTTGACAAAAAGTTGAACGATGATTCCCATAGACGACCATTATAAAAAAACGACGGAAAACGTTGAATAACGTTAAAAGTTGAAAAGCTGAAAACGTGAAAAGTAATAGCCTGCATCGTCTAACGATGACGCACGTTTAGAACATTGAACGATGATTCTGCGATGAAGCGTTGAGAAGTAGATAGCGACCGAAAAATGGGCGAAATAATAAGAATAATAACTAGAAAAAGTAATTTCTCGAGAAATTACGTGGGAGAGCTGATCTGCTGCCGCAACGATGACAAACGCTGATTAAGCTGCTGACGTCAAAAAGTTGACTACGGCAAAACGATGAAAACGATGAAAACGAGAAAACGTTGACAAAGATTAAAACGATGACAAAAGATGGCGATTAAAAAGATGATGATTAAAAAGATGACCAAGGTCATACTATGACAATATTAAAGAGATGACAATGATTCAAAAGTTGACCACGGTTAAAAGATGTCAAAGATTAAAAGGTTGACCAATGTGCATTGTTGACAATCATAAATAAGCTGACTATCTTTTTGATTTGAAGAAAGTATTTGTAAATAATTACCTAACTGTGTAATATTTTAATAACTAGTAGAAATTTACCAGTCAGAAACAAAAATCTTGCCATTTAAGGTAATAAATTACATTGGTGCTTTTATTTTGAAAGGATTTAGAGGTTGTGTGTGGGCGATTACTAAACTATAAAATAGTCATTAGATAGTCATAATTTATCATTCAATAGCAAGAATAGCCCTATTAAAGCAAAAGATTTAGATTTAGCCCTTTCAGAATAAAAGCACCCTAATAAGTTTGAGTGGTTATTTACTGAACTCTAAAGTAGTCCCATTAACGATTGGTAAGTATTCAGAACCACAAATTTTTTTAATCAATCTTGCCATTAAAGGTAATAAATTGTAATTGGTGCTTTTATTTTGAAAGGATTTAGAGGAAATGTGTGGGGGTAATAGCGTAACTGTCAATTAGTCTTTAAATAATCATAATTACCCATTCAAAGGCAAAAACAGTGCAGTTAAAGCTAATAATTGGCATTGGTGTTTTTATTTTAAAAGGATGTAGAGGAAGCACGTGTGGGTAATTACTAAACTGTTAATCTATCTTTAAATAGTCATAATTACCCATCTAAAAGTTGAAATATTGCTATTAAAGCTAATTATTTGGCTTGGTGCTTTTATTTTGAAAGGATTTAGAGGAAGTGTGTGCTTAATTACTACACAATCCAATAGTGTAGTTGAGTAATCAGTAATAAGCATGGAACTGCTGTCTACACTGAGAATCAGGAATTTGACCTGTCAGTGAAATCTGCAGCTGCGCCGTCGCCATGGAGACGAAAGGCGGGAAAATCAGGCTCACTCTGCTCTGTAAAAGCAGAGTTTCACCCTGTATAAACAGGCTTGTTCCAGCTAAACCATGATAGTTATCACAAAAATTATTTCATTTTACGAGTCCCAAGGCTTCAATGAGCAAATGGTGTGAATTTTATATTTGAGGATAAAAGATTGTAGCCACAGTGGCAATTTCAAAATATGTCTCCTCTGTTTTTCTCCCCAGACGTCTGCCGAAAATTATCATTAGAGTCTATGGGAGAATTTCGGGATCTCTCTGCGCTTTGAGGTTGATAGCGACTAAAGTATAGGTCTGAGGGTATATCCAGACACATCATTAGAAAGAGGACAAGTATGACTACGATTTAGTGAAGGAATTATGTTGATAGAGTAAAAATTGTGGCTGTAGTGACGAGTTAGAGACAGAAGTTCAGTCTTAAAAAAGCGCACCTTCTCACTGTAGCTGTGACATCACGCACTCTAGCAGACCCAATACACACTAATGGAAAAGCTGAAAATTTAACAAAAACCACACGATATTTAAACGCTCACAAGTCGAAAACTATAAAAGATACGAGGACGCTGATTTACACGGAGAACGTTGAAAGATGATAGACGCTTTTGACGTTGAAATGACGTTTCTACGCCAAAGTATGATGATGATAGACGCTGATGAAAAGAGGGAAGTTGACAGAAAGTTGAACGATGATTCCCATAGACGACCATTATAAAAAAACGACGGAAAACGTTGAATAACGTTAAAAGTTGAAAAGCCGAAAACGTGAAAAGTAATAGCCTGCATCGTCTAACGATGACGCACGTTTAGAACGTTGAACGATGATTCTGCGATGAAGCGTTGAGAAGTAGATAGCGACCGAAAAACGGGCGAAATAATAAGAATAATAATAAAGAGCGAAGATCTCAATAGTGTGAGAGCTGTTCAGCTCTCCCACTAATAATAAAGAGCGAAGATCTTAATAGTGTGAGAGCTGTTCAGCTCTCCCACTAATAATAATAAAGAGCGAAGATCTCAATAGTGTGAGAGCTGTTCAGCTCTCCCACTAATAATAATAAAGAGCGAAGATCTCAATAGTGTGAGAGCTGTTCAGCTCTCCCACTAATAAAGAGCGAAGATCTCAATAGTGTGAGAGCTGTTCAGCTCTCCCACTAATAAAGAGCGAAGATCTCAATAGTGTGAGAGCTGTTCAGCTCTCCCACTAATAATAAAGAGCGAAGATCTCAATAGTGTGAGAGCTGTTCAGCTCTCCCACTAATAAAGAGCGAAGATCTCAATAGTGTGAGAGCTGTTCAGCTCTCCCACTAATAAAGAGCGAAGATATCAATAGTGTGAGAGCTGTTCAGCTCTCCCACTAATAAAGAGCGAAGATATCAATAGTGTGAGAGCTGTTCAGCTCTCCCACTAATAAGAAGAAAAATAAAGAGCGAAGATATCAATAGTGTGAGAGCTGTTCAGCTCTCCCACTAATAAGAAGAAAAATAAAGAGCGAAGATATCAATAGTGTGAGAGCTGTTCAGCTCTCCCACTAATAAAGAGCAAAGATATCAATAGTGTGAGAGCTGTTCAGCTCTCCCACTAATAAAGAGCGAAGATCTCAATAGTGTGAGAGCTGTTCAGCTCTCCCACTAATAATCACAGACAACGACCAATTAAATTATGAACGCTTTTAAACAGTTAATGTTAATTCCAGTGTCAACACTATCTTGATTATCTCAGCAAATCGTGAGTGAGTGAGTGAGTGAGTGAGAGTGAGAGAGCACGCCCCCTTTTAGGGGCGTGGTGAGGTGGCATAGCTGAGCCCTTTGAATGGAGCGCACGTGTCTGGCGCTCACAGGGAAAGAAGCGTGTAAAGGAGTGTGAAGTGAGACTAGCGTGGATAAGGCTTGTGGTCATACAAACACGTGGGGCTATATTCGGTGATATAGTCATGTGATCGCGGAAGCGTGCAGTGGTTGAAATGTGCGCTTGGCGTGGTCGCAGCAGAAACAGAGCACCGCACAGTACCACAATAAAGCACTTAAGATAGCAAACTCACAGATTACAGCACTTCAATGTGCACCTCTTAGATTAACGCAGATCTGTAACAGTGTTACAGTCACGTGATCGCGGAATTGCACAGTGATCAGATTGCGTGTGCAGAAAAGAAACAATACAAGAATAAAACACTTACTGATCCCCTAAGAGTTCTACTCTGCTCCGACTTAAGAAAAGACACATGACGTCCCCCAACAGCAGCTTACCTGGAAGCTTACTTTAGCTTACATTATACAAATAAATACAAGTTTGAGAGCATAGCTGAAATAATATAAATACATTTTACACTGTTTTTGTCTTGCCTGTGCTGCTGCTCTGACATAATTTTAATAAAAAAATGTGAATTAATATTTAGAGCAATCACTGCATGACCTACCTGGGAACAAAAAGCAATGGTTCAAATTATATATTGACCTAACCTATTTTTTTTTTTTACTGCTTTTACAGTAGTTATGTTTTTTGATCATTCTTGATAAACCTGACAGTAATATGCCTCTGTATCTGAAGTTGTTACAGGTATCTAGTCTACAGAGGCTAGTGAGCTGGTGCTGAGGATTCCTGGGATGAAGAATCTGAGTTGCCATCTCTTCATGCGTGGGTTGTAGATGAAGGCAGAGTTTCCTGATGGATAAAACCCTCACTGTATGTTGGATGTAGACCACCTGTCGAATAACTCATTTACCATTTGAGTAAAAAGGGTTTTTTTGTTTGTGCAATACTCATTGAGAATTTTTTTAAAATTTTTATTAAAATTTACACGTTTTTTTCTTATGGCCGGTTCACCTTTATAGTTTACCATATTAGAAAAGAGAAAAAACATTTAATTTCAATACTATGATTTCCTAAATAAAAGTGTTTTCCCTTCAGAAACAGAGTTCAGTGAAATATGTAATAGTTAAAGCCAACTTTATTGTCAACCAAAAAATGCACCACTGCTCCAAAGCTAGAACAAACTTTTACCTTCACACTCCAATGTGCAATGTATAGGTTACTGAGTTAATTAAGAAGTCTGGGGGTTTGAGGACAGAAGCTTTTGCAGGGCCTTGCAGATGAAATGCTTCATGGAAGTAGGGTAAACTGGGTAGGGGGTACACTTGGTTATGTTGGAGATTTGTTTATGCAGCAGGACAGGTATAGTTGTAAAAGGATGACCAGGGAGATGTGGTGATCCTTGTTCTCATCACTATTTGGAAGACTGAGCGGAAGCAGTCCTCTACCAGAGGGAAGCTGTGGCTGTCCTCACCGTCACTTCATCAAAACAAAGGTACTGTAATCAGAATTGTAGATCAGGGAAATGTTCAGTATTATGTAGGTCAAAACCTTCTCTAATGTAAGAATACACAATACCAGAAAAACAATTAAACCAAACAACAGGACAGGCCTGCCTGTGCTAAAACAACAGATATTGAGGGATTCATGGATGGCTGCCTCTGTGTTTTCGTGGTGGTACTTTGTCTTGTTTTATGTTTTAATTCGGTCTCCTGCCACAGTTTTGGAGGCTCTTTTCCCAGGGATGAGCTAATAAACATCAGAGCTACAACCCCCGTGGACTTCTTCCCAACATTTCTTGCTTCTACCGTAGATTTACTGGCTATTTTGACCCAGGAGGCACGAAAGAAGGTGAAGCGCCGCAGGAGAGGCGTGCGGTCAGGTGTGTTTTAAGGAGATGTGGCTGTGCGACCTCATACCGGATGCTGCACTACAGCTTCGGGGATTCCAACTGCACCGAGCGGAGAGACACGCAGAGCTTTCTGGCAAAACGAAAGATGGTGGAATATGTTTTTACACCAACAGCGGCTGGTGCAGCAATGTTTCAGAAGTTTCTAAACTTTGTTCTTCACCATCAACTGCAAGCCGTTCTAAAGTACTCCCCCCATGAGTTCTCCTCATTTTGCATCAGCGTTTACATCCCACAATAGGGAGACGTGCGCGCTGCGGGCGATTCTGAGCGGAAGAATGGACAAACCCAGAAACCTTAGTCATCTTCCTGGGAGACTTTAATAAAGCCAACCTCTCATCTGAACTCCCCAAATACAAACAGTTCATCAAATGTCTGACGAGAGAAGGAAAGGTACTGGACCACTGCTACACCACATCAGTAGTGCTTATCGTGCTGTCCCCGCATCATGGTGCATCTGATTCCAGCCTACAGGCAGAAATTAAAACTCTGCAAGCCACTTGTGAGGACCTGTAAAAAG
The DNA here is from genome assembly GCF_900634795.4 of Betta splendens. Classification (NCBI taxonomy): domain Eukaryota; kingdom Metazoa; phylum Chordata; class Actinopteri; order Anabantiformes; family Osphronemidae; genus Betta; species Betta splendens. Next base: position 6,227,032 of record NC_040885.2, on the reverse strand, counting down.
TGGACCAGTGAAGCTGTGAGGGACTGCAGAAACTGGGACATTTTCAGGTCTGCCACCAAACAGCTTGGACGAGGACACAGACACTCTGACGTCCTACACCAACAGGAGTTGAGGCAGGCTCTGACTGGGGCCTCACGCAGTGCAGGTTTTCTGATGGCGAGCGCGGTTGCTTCACGGAAAAGGTTGTCTTTGGTGTCTGGGTCGGACGTTGCCTCAGCAGAGTTCAAGTAATGAGCGAACAGGATCAGGACTGGAGGTGCACATTGAGCACGGATCCGCCACGGATTACGCTGTCCGGAATGCCTCAGACAACTGAGGTCAGGGAAAGAAGCTGCATTCAGAAGTGGAGACAGAGACAAATACAAAGAGGCAAGAACCAATTTAGCAAGGAGGTGAGAAAAGCTAAGTCAGCCCATGGTGAGAGAATGGAACAGCAGTTCTAGGCCAACGACTCTGCTTCTGTCTGGAAAGGGCTGAAGACCATCACAAACTACAAGCCCAGAGCCCCCAACTGTCTGAACGACCTGCGTCTGGCCAACGACCTGAATACATTCTACTGCCGCTTTGAGCAGGCAGCAGACAGTCCTAACACCTTACCCCCCAGCCATTGTCCCGCAACAACCCTTCCCCCACAGCCCCACCTGATCCATCCACACAGCTTCACACCTCAGCGCCCCCCACACCCCTCTTCATCAGAGGGAGATGTAAACAAACTTTATAAACAGCTGAACCCCCATCCCTGCGGGCCCGGGCTCTGTCACCCCCTCCGTCTCATCATCCACCCTAAAGCACTGTGCCAACCAGCTATCTCCAGTGTTCACAGACATTTTCAACACCTCACAGGAGACCTGTCATTTGCCAGCCTGCTTCAAATCCTCAGTCATCATCCCTGCCCCCACAAAAACCTGAATCACAGGACTGAATGACTACAGACCCGTTGCCCTGACATCTGTAGTTATGAAGTCCTTTGAGCGCCTCGTCCTCTCCTACCTCAAAGACATCACAGACCCCCTCCTGGACCCCCTGCAGTTCACCTACAGAGCCAAAAGATCGGTAGATGATGCTGTAAACATGGCCCTCAACTTCATGTTCCAGTATCTAGACTCTCCAGGACCCTACGCCAGGATCCTGTTTGTAGACTTCAGCTCTGCCTTCAACACAATAGTTCCATCCTTGCTCCATGACAAACTCTCCCAGCTGAATGTGCCGGACTCCACCTGCAGGTGGATCACAGACTTCCTCACGGACAGACAGCCGTATGTGAGGCTGGGGAAGCTTGTCTCGGATACCCCGATCACCAGCATCAGATCCCCCCAGGACTGTGTCCTTTCGGAACCAGGAGCACCGCTGAGGGTAGACAGGAAGCCAGAACCAGGACCAGAGACGAGGACCGACGAACACCGGACCCAGGACCAGAGACGAGGACCGTCGAGACGCTGGAGCCAGGACCAGAGACAAAGACAGATGAGACGATGGAACCAGAACCCCCAACGAGGACAGACGTGGAGACGGAGCCAGATAAGGCGCCGTTGGTGCTGGACCATCAGGAACTGAGGTGGGTGTGGCCGGGACTGGAGCAGGAGCGACCCCTTTAGGGCCGACAGGAACTGGAGCAGTAGCGACCCCTTCAGGGCCGACAGGAACTGGAGCAGGAGCGACCCCTTCAGGGCCGACAGGACCTGGAGCAGGAGCGACCCCTTCTAAGGGGTCTAAGGGGTGCATATTGAAGTGTTGTAACCTGTGATTTCGCTAGCTTAAGTGCTTTATTGTACTACTGTGCGGTGCTCTGTTTCTGCTGCAACCACGCCAAGCGCACGTTTCAACCACTGCACGCTTCCGCGATCACGTGACTGTATCGCAGAATATATCCCCACAGGTTTGTGTGACCACAAGCCTTATCCACGCTAGTCCCACTTCACACTCCTTTACACGCTTCTTTCCCTGTGAGCGCCAGACACGCGCGCTCCATTCAAAGGGCTCACCGGCACACGCGCAGCTGTACCATCTCACCACGCCCCATAAAGGGGGGCGCCCTCCTCCTTCCACCTGCTTTCTCTTTCTCTCTCTTTCCCACACACACACACACACACACACACACACACACACACACACACACACACACACACACACACACACACACACACACACCTCTTATCTCAGGTAACGCGCATACACATACAGTATGTCCAGACGAACACACCATAAGATTAAGTTGTGATTTGCTGAGTTATTCAAGATAGTGTTCACACTAGAGTTAATATTAATTGTTTAATAAAGCGTTCATAATTTAATTGGTCGTTGTCTGTGATTATTTGTATATGGTTTTGCAGCACTGGTGAATTGAGTCGGCTATGGTACGGAGTTCATCCTTCAACCAACTTAAATACATATGAGACTGTATTGGCTATTTCCAAATTGGTTATTGGTCCCTGGTAACAGGGTGGTGCCCCGTAAATTAAGTAATTGTTAATTCAATTAATAATTATTAAATCAATAATAGTAAGTGTTTCACTTACCAAACTATAGACATTTGTCATATATATATATTTAAGCTAATAACCAAGATTTGTGAATCTAAATTATAAACATAATTGGTATCTCCAATCAGGAGCTATAAATCCAATTATTATAATTTGTGCTCCTCGCATATCCCCAACATAATGTAGCGAGAACAGCTGGAAAGACATTGACCTGAGCCCCTCGAAGAAAGCCTGTACTCAAGGGTGATCACGCCACCAAAACTCCTCCTCCAGAATAGTGATCGCCGTCTTTACAGTGCGGATCCGAACCCTCGGACTGGATGCCTCCGCGTACTGCTTGGCGAGCTCTCCGAAGCACCAGCGGAGGTCCTCCGGCAAAACCGGGCAGGAAAACGCCATTGCCATCACGTTTATTTACGCACACGAAAAACAAAACCACTGACCTTAGGCAGAAAAACAGGGCGCCGGCTCAGTCCAAGTTTGGCCAGATTGTTCTGTCACAATGGCACAATGGTGGAAGGACCCAAATGCACAGCGTGGCTTGGATAAAAAATAGTATTTAATAAAGACGTGGTCAGGCAGGCAATGGTCATACAAAGGATTGGCAAAACAAGGTCCGACAAGGCGTAGGCAAAAGCGTGGTCGAAAAATAAGCAGTTGTCAAAAACAAAAGACTGGGCTATCAGAGGCTGGACTAGAGACAAGACAAGATTACCAAGCTGGATCAAGCACGGGACTGGATATACGGCAACGCTGGAATGGGTCATGAGACCGACAACAATCTGGCGGGGAACTATGGCAAGAGGAGGTGCTTAAATACAGGTGAGTAGATTACTAAATGAGACACAGGTGAGGTTAACTAGAAACGGAAGTAAAACTACAACTGCTAGTGTTAATGCTGGAACAGGAAGTAGTGACAAAATAAAACTGGAAATTAATGGAAACAATGACTGAATTACGTGAACTGTGACAGTTTTGTAAAGTGCGCTCTACACGACCTGGCAATAAAGTTTTCTGATTCTAAAAAACCTAATTGTTACAATTCAAATATAAAATCTACACAGTCTATCCATCCATCCATTTTCTAAACCGCTTACTCCCTAATGCGGGGTCACGGGGGTGCTGGAGCCTAACCCAGCTGGCTATGGGCGAGAGGCAGGGTACACCCTGGACAGGTCGCCAGTTCATCGCAGGGCAACACATAGACACACAACCATTCACACACACACTCATACCTACGGGCAATGGAGAGAGTCCAATCAACCTAATGCACGTCTTTGGACTGTGGGAGGAAGCCGGAGAACCCGGAGAGAACCCATGCAAACACAGGGAGAACGTGCAAACTCCACACAGAAAGGCACCAGGGCCGCCTCCGGGAATCGAACCTAGAACCTTCTTGCTGGCACGGTGGTGCCGCCCCTACACAGTCTATACCAATTAAAATTAAAATCTTCTATTGTCTATCTTACTGTTGGTACGTACCTACATACAAATGTACATACCTTCACTCCTGAGCTGGGCAGCCGATGTCTCTGTACCAGCAGTCTTCAGTGATTTCTCTGTTTGACAACCTCCTTGCATGTGGGTAACTGGGATGTGTCCCCCTACAGTATAGAAAAAGACAATGTTACATTTACTGTTAATTGTATTGGCCCTACAACTATAATGGCTATGGTACAAGCTATAGGTAACTGACCAGATAAGCAGCAGTTATTGTAGAGATGTGACTAATTAGCAACTAAGCTTGCAACACAACACAGTTACCATTCCAACTAATCATGTTAGAATTTGATAGAACAATGACATAACCCCAAATCACAAGTTGATTTAGAGTGTGACACAGGACGGGGTAATAAGAGACATAACAGTGTTCATCTGCAAAATCTTGATGTAGTGATCACCCAGCTGTAGCTCTAAAGTGCAAAGGACAAACGGCATGCTACCGGCTAACGCAACACACAAATAGGAGCGGCAGCACATGTCAACAAGACAAAAGCTTGATATACCGCTCCCTGCCTGTCTTCGATCGAAGGCTCATAGCTATTAGCTGTTCCCCACACAGGTGTGTGATTGCACTAACTCAGAGTAGCACATTTGAAAGGGACAAAGGCTCGGTTGACTTACTGTAGCCGTTAGCAAAGCTAGTCTCACATGGGGGTTACTACATTTTAAACAGACAAACTAACATATTAAGACATCATCAAGTATCAAGCATGTACTTACTACAGCAAGCTAGATCCACCGCTCCCTGCTTATAGCTGCTTGAAGGCCGATAGCTATCAGCCGTTTCCCCCAGGTGTATGCGAAAGCAAAAAAAGCCCAAAAGCTAGACCCATCGCTGCCTGCTTGTAGCCGCTTGAAGGCCGATAGCTATTAGCTGTTCCCCCCAGGTGTATTGTATTTTTTTTTTTGACGTAGAGGTTCCATTAACAAACAGGTCAACAAACAAGATGGTGACGCGCATAGATGCAGCGGCTTTGTGCTCTGCTTTTCGGTGTTTATATGGCTATTTTTGTGTGAGTTATTACTCGTTTGGACTACATCTTGCTGGGCAAATAACATCTACAGCCAGCATGAGCTCCTAAAGTTAGGACTACAAAGTGAACAAGCAGTTACAGACGACTTTTTGCACTCTCATAACATTCCGAAGGATATCACCAGGACCCCCTGTGAATTACCATCCTCACATGGAGGAGGCGAAGGCGGCGTAGGGACAGAAGGCAAAAGCGGGGGTGCCGGGCTGGTGTACTGGTGAAGCTGCGTAAGAGCCAAAACAAGCTACCGCTCCCTAGCATCATTCTTGCTAATGTACGTTCCCTTGGAAACAAAATGGATGAACTAAAGCTTCAGGTAGCACCCACACCAGACGTGGCTATAGAGCTAGCAGGCCGCACAGCACATCGCCACGACAGGAGCGGGGACTCTGGTAAGAGCAAAGAAGGGGGACTGTGCATATATGTGAATAATAACTGGTGCACCAACTCCAAAACTGTAGCCAGTCACTGCTCCCCGGATGTGGAATATATGACTGTCAGATGCAGACCTGTTTATCACCGTTGTCATGGCAACTACTGTGTACGTAGCACCAGATGCTAATAGTAACTCGGCACTGGGACTCCTACATAGCACGATTAGCAGCAGCCAGGACAAGTACCCTGAGGCTTGCATATTATTGTCGGGGATTTTAACCATCCTGAATTAAAGACTATGTTCCATAGTCATATGTTCTATCAGACTGAAATGTGATATCTCTTATCTCCTCTGGTGAAATGTGCCACCAGAGGAGATAAGACACTAGATAAGGTCTACTCCAACATAAAACATGGCAACAGAGCTATACAGCATCCACACCTGGGACAATCAGACCACATGTCCCTGCTCCTAGCCCCAGCATATACCCCCCTCAGGAAATAGGCTCTTACCAAAAGAAGAACTATTAAAACTTGGCCCCAAGGTGCCTCCCACCAGCTGCAATATTGCTTTGTGAGAACCAATTGGGAGATTTTTGACCACCCACACCTTGAGGAGCACACAGCAGGAGTCCTGTGCTATATTAACTACTGCACAAACACTGTTACTGTAGACGAGTGCATCCGAATGTATCCAAACCAAAAATCCTGGATGACCAGAGAGGTCCAGTGACTGCTGCTGGAGAGGAACACAGCCTTCAGGTCTGTTGACATAAACTTATACAGCTCTGCCAGAGCCAACCTAAAGAGAGGCATCTGACAGGCCAAACTGGACTACAAACAAAGGATGGAGGACAACCTCAGTACAAACAACACTCGGCAGGTGTGGTAAGGGATCTAACATTTAACCAATTACAGACCAAACCTAGCTGCTGTCAATGGAGACCTTTCACTGGCTTAACCTCTTCTTTGCCCGCTTCGAGGTGGAGCCACCAGAGACAGCTGCATCACAGACATCAGCCAACAACGCCCCCTCCCTCAGTGTGGAGGAATATGAGGTGAGGCGCACGCTGAGGTCTGTGAACCCGAGGAAGGCTGCCGGACCTGATGGAATCACTGGTCGGGAGCTGAAGGACTGCGCAGACCAGCTAACAGGGGTCTTTACCAAGATCTTCAATCGGTCCTTACATCAGTCCGTTGTTCCACCCTGCCTCAAATCCTTAACTATTGTCCCACTGCCAAAAACATCCACAATCAACAGCCTTAAGGACTACAGACCTGTTGCCCTGACCCCGATTATCATGAAATGCTTTGAGAAACTGGTACGTAGTCACATTACCTCATGCCTTCCATCAACACTGGACAGCTGCCAGTTTGCATACAGGGTGAACAGGTCCACAGAAGATGTCATCACCACCACTCTCCACACTGCTTTGTCCATCTGGGGCAGCCGGGGAGCTAGGAGAGGCTGCTGTTTGTGGATGTCAGTTTCGCCTTCCACCATCCTTCCTCACAGACTTGTTTCCAAACTAGATGCCCTCGGACTCTCCGCCTCCACATGCCTCTGGATTTTGGACTCATTGACAGCCCGCCACCAGAGGGTTAGAGTAGGGTCCCACATATCGACAGCTCTCACCCTCAGTACTGGCTCCCCACAGGGCTGTTTGCTAAGCCCCCTGCTCTACACCCTTTACACACAAGACTGTACCTCCACCCACCCCAGCAATACCATCATTAAGTTTACTAATGACACCACAGTGGTGGGGCTTATCTCGCAAAATGATGAGTCCACTTTCTCAGTCTTCTAAAGAAAAACAACCTGAGTGAGAAACTGCTAGTGTCCTTCTACTATTGCTCAAAAGAGAGTATTTTAACATACTGTGTCTGTGCCTGGTTTGCCAGTTGCACAGGGTTAGGGTTAGGGTTAAGCTCTCCAGAGAGTCACAACGAGAGCCCAGAGGATCATCAGCTGCCCTCTTCCATCTCTCGTAAAACTGTACAGTTCCCACTGCCTAAAAAAGGCTCTGAACATTCTGCAGGATCCATCACACCCTGGACATTCCCTGTTTTAACTGCTGCCTTCAGGCAAAAGATAGAGGGCAATTAAAACAAGGACAAGCAGATCAAAAAACAGCTTTTATCCAAAAGCCATCGTGGCAACGCTGCTAAAAAAGATTAATTTATTAAGGGAAGCGTGCAATAGCTGGAATAGGTGTAACGTCTTGGTGTTTTATATTGTCTTATTTAGCAGTTTTAGTTTTTATTTATGACCATTTTATTCCACTGAAATGATTGCACTGTAATTTCGTTGTACAACGTACAACATACAGTGACAATAAAGATATTTAAAATTGATGTGATTGCAGAAAAAGGCCAAAAGCTAGACCCACCGTTCTCTGCCTGTAGCTGCTTGAATGCCGATAGCCATTAGCTTTTCTCCACAGTAGCCGTTAGCATAGCTAGCTACTAACTTGCCTCACACATAGGTTACTACATTTTAAACAGACAAACTAACATTTAAAAACATTATAAATATCAAGCATGTACTTACTTCAGTGAGTGAATGACAGACTGTAGGATAGATCCTTTTTGTCCAACAGGAGCCATGAAACAAATCCAGCATTGTACGCACCCTCGTTTAAAATGCACATACGTATAAATGCTGAGGCAGTGTTTCTGGTACCAGTCCGTTAAAAATAAGTGACCCACAAAGTCCTCACTTGTTGATCCCTGGGTAAAGTAAATAGACTTTGGTATTGGTTATAACACCCAAGAATTGAACACTTTCTATGGGAGGACTTTCACGTTCACGGTGAGTGAGAGGGGGGAAATGGCGGTCCAGTTTTAGTTCGGTATCATTGTAAGGGTGGTGAATCAGGATTTGCAGGGAGGACTTCCTGCATCTGTGACGACAGGGGGGAATGGTTTCAAAGTAGGACGAGGTCTGTCTCCATCGGATAAAGTCTCAAAATTTGAAAAAAAGAGGAAATGCACTTCTACCGTGCTCAGTGTGTGTAAATGTGACCCCCAGTCATAGGAATGCTCCAAAAAGTGTAAAAAGTGGATTTTGCATGATATGACCCCTTTAAATATTCACAGTGCCAAACACTGTCATGTTGACACTGCACAACAATAGATCATGACAATTGTGTGTAACTGCAGTGATATATTGTAGAGTCTTATGTCTGTGCCGAGGGATGACCTGCAGTAGTGCTGTGGGTGTAACAGTCTGGTGCTGTTGGTATAAGCGTTAGCAGCTAATCAAGTTGCGTATTATATAAATCAATAAATTAAATTAAATATGAAATTGCCAGTTAGACGTACCTTGCACCAGTCGAAGTTTAACCACTTCAACAGCCTTCTATTTGGCTTCAGAGTCAGATTTTGGATCAAACGTATGGTTGAACTCTGCGTGGAGGTGAACACCCAGGTATTTGACAGTGTCTACAGAGTCAAGGTCTGTGCTCTGAATGTCCACCGGTGTGTGTGGTGGAGGGGACCTCCTGAAGTTCAGAACAAGCTCTTTTGTTTTTCTGGTGTTAAGGATCAGGTGGTTATTCTGAAAGTAATAGCTTGACCTTGCTTAAAAGCCTCAGCTGGAGAAAGCTTGACTTCACAACTGCATTAATCTGTTTATCAAATCTTAGGTCATTATCAAACATCACCCATAGGTTTTTTACTGTCGTTTTCAGATTTGGAGCCATAGGCCCAAAACCCTGGCCAAAGGCCTCGATGGTAGCAGGGTCCCCAAACAGAATGTGTTCGGTTTTGCTTTTGTTAAGGTGCAAAGAAATTAGCACTAGCCATGCCCTTTCAGAGAGTAAAATAGAGGTTGAAGTAACCGTTGCCTTTATGGATAGATATTCATCCATCCATCCATTTTCATCCACTTATCCGGGGCCGGGTCGCGGGGGCAGCAGTCTGAGCAGAGAGTTCCAGACTTCCCTCTCCCCGGACACTTCCTCCAGCTCTTCTGGTGGGACCCCAAGACGTTCCCAGGCCAGCCGAGAGACGTAGTCTCTCCAGCGAGTCCTGGGTCTTCCTCGGGGCCTCCTACTGGTAAGACATGCCCGGAACACCTCCCCAGGGAGGCGTCCAGGAGGCATCCGAACCAGATGCCCGAGCCACCTCAACTGGCTCCTCTCGATGTGGAGGAGCAGCGACTCTACTCCGAGCTCCTCCGGGTGACAGAGCTCCTCACCTTCTCTCTAAGGGAGCGCCCAGCCACCGTGCGGAGGAAGCTCATTTCAGCCGCTTGTATCCGTGACCTTGCCCTTTCGGTCATGACCCAAAGCTCATGACCATAGGTGAGGGTAGGAACGTAGATTGACCGGTAAATTGAGAGCTTCACCTTTTGGTTCAGCTCCCTCTTTACCACGACGGACCAATACACCGACCGCATTACTGCAGCCGCCGCACCAATCCGTCTGTCAAACTCACGCTCCTTCCTTCCCTCACTCGTGAACAAGACCCCAAGATACTTAAACTCCTCCACTTGGGGCAGGAACTCTCCTCCAACCTGGAGAGAGCAAACCACCTTTTTCCGGTCGAGAACCATGGCCTCAGTGGAAGAGCTGATTCTCATCCCAGCCGCTTCACACTCAGCTGCAAACCGCACCAGCGCACGCTGGAGGTCCTGGCCTGATGAAGCCAACAGGACAACATCATCTGCAAAAAGCAGAGATGCTATCCTGTGGTCCCCAAACCAGACCCCCTCAGGCCCCTGGCTGCGCCTAGAAATTCTGTCCATAAAAATAATGAACAGAACCGGTGACAAAGGGCAGCCCTGCCGAAGTCCAGCATGCACCGGGAACAGGTCTGACTTATTGCTGGCAATGCGAACCAAGCTCCTGCTCCGGTTGTACAGAGACCGAACAGCCCTTAGCAAAGAGCCCTGGACTCCATACTCCCAGAACACCCCCCACAGGATGTCACGAGGGACGCGGTTGAATGCCTTCTCCAGATCCACAAAGCACATGTAGACTGGTTGGGCAAACTCCCACAAACCCTCAAGCACCCTGCTGAGGGTATAAAGCTGGTCCAGCGTTCCACGATATATATCTATCCACTCCTTGAACCGCCGCCTTACGGTGGTGGAGGAGTTTGTGTGCCCGAATGACCCCGGGAGCTAAGTTGTCGGGGGCTAAATGCCCCTGGTAGGGTCTCCCAAGGCAAACAGGTCCTGGGCGACGGGCCAGACTAAGAGCGGTTCACAAACCCCCTATGAAAGGCAGACGACCAAGGCCAGAGACGTCGCCCGGTATGGCGCAGCCGGGGCCCCACCCTGGAGCCAGGCCCGGGGTTGGGGCTCGCATGCGAGCGCCTGGTAGCTCCCACCCTGGCTCCCACGGGGCCCGGCCGGCACAGCCCAAAAGAGCGATGTGGGGCCGTCCTCAAGTGGACCCACCATCCGCAGGAGGAACCGTAGGGGGCCGATGCAAAGTGGATTGGGCAGCAGTCGAAGGCGGGAGCCTAGGCGACCCAATCCCTGGATAACCAATCTGGCTATTGGGACATGGAATTTTCATGTCACTGGGGGGAAAGGAGCCTGAGCTTGTGCAGGAGGTCGAGCGGTACCGGCTAGAAATAGTCGGGCTCACCTCCACACACAGCCTGGGCTCTGGAACCCAACTCCTTGAGAGGGGTTGGACCCTCTTCTACTCTGGAGTTGCCTGCGGTGAGATGCGGCGGGCTGGTGTGGGCTTGCTCATAGCTCCCCAGCTTAGTCGCCATGTGTTGGAGTTTTCCCCGGTGGACGAGAGGGTCGCTTCCCTGCGCCTTCGGGTGGGGGATAGGTCACTCACTGTCATTTGTGCTTACGTGCTAAATGGTAGTGTGGAGTACCCGGCCTTCATGGGGTCTCTGGAGGGAGTGTTGGAAAGCGCTCCAACTGGGGACCCCATCGTTCTTCTGGGAGATTTCAATGCCCACGTAGGTAACGACAGTGATACCTGGAGAGGCGTAATTGGGAGGAACGGCCTCCCTGATCTGAACCCGAATGGTGTTATGTTATTAGACTTCTGTGCTAGGCACAGTTTGGCCATAACAAACACCATGTTCGAACATAAGGGTGTCCATCGGTGCACATGGCACCAGGACACCCTAGGCCGGAGGTCGATGATAGACTTTGTAGTCGTTTTACCTGACCTTTGGCCATATGTTTTGGACACTCGGGTGAAGAGAGGGGCTGAGCTGTCAACTGATCACCACCTGGTGGTGAGTAGGATCTGCTGGCAGGGTAGGAGGCTGGAACGACTTGGCAGGCCCAAACGTATTGTGAGGGTCTGTTGGGAACGCCTGGCTGAACCCTCTGTCAAACGGACCTTTAACTCACACCTCCGGGAGAGCTTCGACCAGATTCCAAGGGAGGTTGGAGACATAGAGTCCGAGTGGACCATGTTCTCCGTCTCCATCGTCAACGCGGCCGTTCGTGCTGTGGACGCAGGGTCTCCGGTGCCTGTCGTGGTGGTAATCCCCGAACCTGGTGGTGGACGCCGGAGGTAAGGGACGCCATCAAGCTGAAGAAAGAGTCCTATCAGGTATGGTTGACCTGTGGGACTCCTGAGGCAGCTGATGGGTATCGGCAGGCCAAGCGTGCTGCAGCCCGTGCCGTTGCGGAGGCAAAAACTCGGGCCTGGGAGGAGTTTGGGGAGGCCATGGAGGAGGACTATCGCTCAGCCTCAAAGAGATTCTGGCAAACTGTTCAGCGCCTCAGGAGGGGGAAGCAGCTCTTTACCAACTCTATTTTCAGTGGAGGTGGGGAGCTGTTGACCTCAACTAGGGATGTTATTGGACGGTGAAAGGAGTACTTTGAGGATCTCCTCAACCCCTTCGACATGCCTTCTGCTAAGGAAGCAGAGGCAGGGGACTCACAGGCGGACTCGCCCATCACCCCCTGCCTCTGCCTCAGAGGTCACTGAGGTAGTTAGTAAGCTCCTCAGTGGCAGAGCAGCAAGGGTGGATGAGATCCGTCCTGACTACCTCAAGTCTCTGAATGTTGTGGGGCTGTCTTGGGTGACACGCCTCTGCAACATCGCGTGGACGAGGGGGACAGTTCCTCTGGACTGAAGTGGTTGTCCCTCTTCACAAGAAGGGGGACAGGAGAGTGTGTTCCAACTATAGGGGGATCACACTTCTCAGCCTCCCTGGGAAAGTCTATGCCAGGGTACTGAAGAGGAGAATTCGGCCGATAGTCGAACCTCGGATACAGGAGGAACAATGTGGTTTTCAGTAGATAGATATATCTGTTTGTCACCGTAGCAATGGTAGGACAAACCATGCTTCTTTAAAATAGATCTCAAAGGAAGCATATATAGTGAAAACAGAAGTGGACCAAGCACAGAGCCTTGGGGGACACCACAAGAGAGATGTTAAGTCCGCTTGCCATGTTTATAAAACTTTAAACTGAAGATAAGCAGCTTAGCAGCCACGTGACATGTTGGCACCTTTTGCTCGCATTGGTCATGAATTTATACATACTCGAGACACTACTCTGCGACACTTCCTCTAAAAAACATTGATGCTGTGCTGAGCGAGACTGCTCGAGTTGGACATCTCTACTGTGTACCACGTCTTGTTCTTGTTATTTGACTCTGTCCTGCCTTTCTGGCCTTTGCCTACCTGTACTGTCATGCTGCAAGCTTATGTATTGACTACTGCTTGTCTAACCATCTGGTTCTCATTTAAACCTCATAAACTGTCATCTGCCCTAACCTTTGGGTCCTACACCTTGCCCGTTCTGACACTTGCTAATGCTAATACTATGCTGTTTGATTTTGGTGCTGTGTGGTGGAAATTTTCCATAAAGAAGCAGATGAGAGAGTTGTCCTTTTGTGCGATTTATTGAAATAATAAAGAAAATACAAATAATGGGGAAAGCGAATACTGTAAAAAGCATGGATGTTGATCGTGCACATTAACACACCAAAAACCAGCTGGGGAGATAAGTGCACACACCACGAAGGTGTGATGCAAAGAGCCCACGATCCTCAAGTTGCTTCTGCCTTTTAACCCCTTTCTCTGGCTCTGGTGGAATGTCTCTCTGCATCAATGGTATTGTTTGCGCTACCTTATCTCGCTGTGAGTGAGAATGTTTAAGTTCTCACTTCTGCATCATCATGTCTTGTTATCCAAAGGAAGGAACACCGAGCTTCCAAGACAAGATGCATTGGCTTTAACAGCCTTGGGTCTGGTGGGGAGTCAGATAGAATGGAGCCAGAGTCTGGGTGTAAAAGACAAACATATATCATAAATTATTAGTCAGTCAAATGGAACATCAGATGTTTAGACTTGATGTACGCCAGGGCACAAGAGATTAGTTGTTTGTGTAAGAATGTTCAGTTCAGTATTGCACCTAACCAGCACAAGACGACTGTGTTGGATAAGAGATAGCAATTTTTTTCCATTACATTCCCCCTTTTGATTACACATTAATCAAACACTAAAATATTAAAAATTGTCAAACATTGCATTTTGTAATTTTAACGGCCCTTGCAAATAAAACAGTAAGTATATTAACTCAGCAAGATTCAAAAACACCTTCACATAAAATGCAATAACTTAGGGACAAAAGGTTGGGAGCTGTTTTTGTAGGTAGTTATACAAGAATAACCTCTGTATGAGCATGTGAAGAAAATAAGCCCATAATCATATTTGTATCAGATTATATTTTGTGATCAGATAGCCTAAGATCATTGTCAAAGTCATTAAGTGGGTTGCGTCGGGGCAACCTGATTTCTCATCCACTGTTTGAGTGAAAGGTCGCGTAGGGTCAGATCAGGGAGGCCCAAAGCAGGAGCAGACTGAAGAGCAAGCTTGAGGTCGGTGAACAGTGTTCAATCTCAGACGTCCACGTGAGACAAGAAGTGGACGATGAAGACGTCTGCATCAGAACCCTGAGTGGGGCCTCAAAGACAGTAAAGTTACGAACGAAAGTCCTACAATAAGAACAAAGACCTAGAAAAGACATCAGCTGTTTATACGTGCACGGTTTAGGCAGGTTTCAAATTGCTTCAACTCAGTTGGGTGAGATGGATTTGCCATCAGCGGTAATTACAATGACCCAGAAAATAACCTTAGTCTGAACTAACTGTAATTTAGACAGGCTCTCTTTGTGGCCTGTAGCATCCAATGTTTCAGTAGCTTAGTGGTGTCTGCAGCAACTCCATCTATGGCTTCCTTTTAGAGGGTGATGTTGTTTACATGGTCTGTGGTCAGATTTAGGTGTGATGACCACTGGTTCACTGTTCACTGGTCCTCTGATCAAACCTACATCATGTCTGTGTGTGAGCCACAGGGAAGCAGGGCTTCCTGTAAGGCTGAGTGTTGGGTCAGAGCCTCCTCTAAAAAATGAAAATAAAAAGCATGTAATGTGTGTCATTAGAATAAGGAGGTACCAAGTTCACTGTTTGCTGCGCATGACGGGCAGAATAAAAAAAAAGTTTTCTGAAGCATGTAAAGTAGGTGAATACATCACATGGGGTCGGAAGTCGTTAACCAGTCTCCACCCCGTTGACATCTGTTCACGAAAGGACCCACGTCCTGTCATCTGTCTCCATCATGTTTTCACAGAGGGACGTGTGGAACTGTAGAATAAACATCAAAAATCTTTTTGTTCGTTAGTAATAGAAAACGCAAGCGCAAACCTGTGTTCATCCCAAAAGAGGGAAGTTGAGGTCAGTTTGTGTGTGTGTGTGTGTGTGTGTGTGTGTGTGTGTGTGTGTGTGTGTGTGTGTGTGTGTGTGTGTGTGTGTGTGTGTGTGTGTGTGAAATCATAACTCTTCAAACCTTTCATCAGGACCAGAAGACACATGTGCTGTACAGAACAGGTCAGATGCGTCTCTGGAGGTCGTATCACATGGGGAAACAAGCTGTGATGCAGCCTGTGTGAGGGCCTCAGTTACAGCCCCCCCTCAGCAGCCAATGATAAGAGCACAGCTGAGCTGAAGTTAACACCAACAAAAGAGGGATTATTTAGAATGTCTGTAGATGTAACCTGCACTCCGTCTGGAGTGAAAATCAATCAAATACCTAATTTACACATGAGATCTCTTCCTAAGAATTTAACTGGGCATAAGTTTGAAAGCAACAATAAATCTTAAGGTGTCTTGCTGTGTCACGTCCGGGCTTTATAGCCGCCTTTACTCTGAAAGGACTTCCTGCTAAACTCTACATATTCAGCTGTTTTCGGTTTTGTACCGGCCTTCATTACCCACACCTGCATCTCATCTGCCATTAGCCTGCTCTGTATTTAAGGTCCACCTCTGACACCTGTTACCTGCCAGATTGTTGCATGTGATCACCACTTTCCAGCGTTAGTTATCTTGTATTGCCGTGTATTGTACCTTCCGTTCTGATCTCCGATTCCGAGCCTGTCTAGTCCCTGTCTGCCTTGTCTGCCTTGTTTATCTACCGCTGCACGTTACCGACCTTGCCTGCCTGACCACGATCTGACGCCCGACGATTTGGTATTGTACTCCAGCTCTTGTGTATGACCCTGCCTGTTCCTGACGACGTCTCTGCCTGATCCTGTTTAACCCATTTGATCTCCTGTGTATGACTCTGCCTGGATTGGACTCTGTATTCTGGAATAAACTGTCCTCTTAACATCAGAAACATTGTATTGTGCTGTGCATGTGGGTCCGTCATCTACATCGCCCTGACAGAACAATCTGGCCAGAAATGGACCCACCCAGCATCAAGAGTCTCCGCACTGCGCTCTCCCCCCAGGAGCAACGACTCAGCGAGCAGGAGGAAAAGACAAACTCCGCGCTCCAGAAACTGGCGGAGTGCGCACTCCGTCAGGAGAACGCGGTGGCAGGACTCGTGGAGGCGGTGGGCCGCCTCGCGCCAGGAAATCCCGATGGCACCGCGCCGATCCAGGTTTCAGCAACCGCAGCAGCAAGTGCGCCCGCGGCGACTCCGCCGATTCTCCCTCTGGCGCCAGACGCTCGCCTCGGAGAACCTACCCGCTTCTCCGGTGAGTCCGGCGACTGTCGGGCATTTCTCACACAATGTGACATTCACTATGAACTGCACGCTCCTGCTTTCCCCACCGAGAGAGCCAAGGTGGCGTACGCGGTTTTGCACCTGACCGGAGAAGCGGAGGCGTGGGCAGATCTTCCAGGAGATCACACCTGGGAGGGAAGCAGCGCAGAGGCTCGTGAATATTCGACAAGGAGGGAGGACCACGGCCAAGTACGCGATCGAGTTTAGGACCCTGGCAGCGGAGGCCGGGTGGGACGCGACCGCCTTGGGCGACGTGTTCATCCGCGGCCTCTCGCGGCATGTTAAGGACTGTCTGGCGGCGCGGGATCTGCCGAGCGACCTGAACGCATTAATAGCACTGGCCATCCAGATTGACCGACGACTGGGGAGCAGCGAACGTGAGCACCGCGGAGAGGGAGGAGCAAGGGAATCGCACCGCGGCAGGACGGAAATCTCCACCAGAGGTCAGTGTTTGGCCGATGGAGCCCCCACCTCGCAGAGCTCAGGTACGCCGCCGCCACCAGAGGAACCCATGCAGCTGGGACGCGCGCGTCTCACCGAATCAGAGAAGCGACGACGCCGCTCCCAGGGGTTTTGTTTGTATTGTGGACAGAACGGACACTTTGCCAGCAAATGTCCGCTAAAAGACCTGGCTCATCACGAGCACGGAGGATCGTGGTGAGCCGAATCATGTTTGGAAGTGCCTCCGCCCGTTCACTGCCTACTGTCACGCTCTCGTCCAGCACTCACTCTCCAGCAGGCTGTTCTCATCGACTCAGGGGCCGATGCCAGCCTGATGGACGCCAGGCTAGTGGAGAGGATGGGCGTCGCCATCTCCCCTCTCGCGGCTCCGGTGGAAACCACAGCACTGGACGGTCGCAAACTATGGAGGGTGACCCACCACACAGAGGCCGTCACCATGGAGTTTGCAGACGGTCACACGGAGCGCATCCATTTCTTGGTGGTGGAGGCATGCTACCATCCGGTGGTGTTGGGCCACACGTGGCTGCGCAGGCACAACCCCAGGCTGGACTGGAGAAGCGGCGAGGTAAGCGAGTGGGACATGGACTGCCGGAGTACTTGTTTTCAGCCCTTGGTGAAGGCGGAGGAACCCCCGGCCGGGACTGGTCAGGAAAAACTGGACCTGACAGGAGTGCCGGCCTGCTACCATGATCTCGCCGCTGTATTCAGTAAGTCCAAGGCATGTCCCTGCCACCACACAGAACCCACGACTGTGCCATAAACCTACGGCCCGGTTCCACCCCCCCCCCAAGGGGAGACTGTTCCAGCTGGCTCCAGCCAAAAGACAGGCGATGAGGGAGTATCTGGACTCAGCGTTGGCTACAGGCATCATCCGGCCATCATCCTCCCCAGCGGGGGCGGGGTTTTTCTTCGTGGGTAAAAAGGATGGCACCCTTCGGCCGTGCATTGACTATCGAGGACTCAACGACATCACCATTCGGGACTCGTACCCTCTCCCCCTCCTCCACTCCGCTTTTGAGCTGCTGTCGGGAGCGAAGTGGTTTACAAAGCTGGACCTACGGAACGCCTACCACTTGGTTCGCATCCGAGAGGGGGACGAGTGGAAGACGGCATTCAACACCCCAAACGGCCACTATGAGTACTTGGTGATGCCGTTCGGCCTCACCAACGCTCCCGCCGTCTTCCTGTCTTTCGTTAATGACGTATTAGGCCCAATGATTAATAGATTCGCCTTTGTCTATCTAGATGACATCTTGATCTTCTCCAGTACGGAGGAAGAACACAAGAGCCACGTCCGCCAGGGTTTGAAGAAGCTTCTAGAACATCGACTCTTTGTGAAGGCCGAAAAGTGTGAGTTTCACGTCGGCACCGTGTCATTTTTAGGATTCATTGTGTCCCAGGGCCGGAACCAAACGGAACCGGCAAAAACCAAGGCGGTAGAAGATTGGCCGACGCCCCAGTGTCGGAAGGATGTGCAACGCTTCCTGGGGTTTGCCAACTTCTACCGTCGCTTCATCAGACGGTTCAACAGCATCGTAGCGCCTCTGCACAGACTCACCTCTCCTAAGGCTCCATTTCAGTGGTCAGATGAGGCAGAATCGGCATTCCAGCACCTCAAGCGGAGTTTCACCACCGCACCCGTGCTCCGCATGCCAGACCCAGAGTGCCAGTTCGTGGTGGAGGTCGACGCCTCGGATTCGGGGGTAGGAGCGGTGCTCTCACAGCGCGACCCAGCCGAAGGTAGGCTCCACCCCTGTGCGTTCATGTCCCGCAAACTATCTTCGGCCGAACGAAATTACGATATCGGGAACCGGGAGCTGCTAGCCGTTAAGACCGCATTGGAGGAATGGAGGCACTGGCTGGAGGGGACAGCACAGCCATTCCTGGTCCACACTGACCACAAGAACCTGGAATACATAAAAACCGCGAAGAGGCTAAACTCCCGCCAGGCCCGCTGGGCGCTGTTCTTCAGCCGCTTCCACTTTCATCTGTCATATCGCCCAGGTTCGAAGAATACCAAACCAGACGCCCTCTCCCGGCTCCACGACCACCTAGACGCCCCGGTGGAACCGGATCACATCCTACCGGCAGGTTGCCTGGTGGGAGCAGTGACCTGGCCGGTGGAGAGACGAGTCCAGGAGGCTAACCAGGGTCTCCCGAGACCCTGGTTAGCCTCCTGGACATGTCCCCCCAACCGTCTGTTTGTTCCCCCAGTGTGGCCCAGGTGATTAACCCAGTGTCCGTGAGACTCTCATTACCCAGGTCCATGAGAGTGCACCCCACCTTCCACGTCAGCCGGCTCAAGCCCCACCGCTCCTGCCCTCTGGTCCCACCGACCCAGCCTCCACCTCCACCCCGGGTGGTGGACGGTCACCCGGTCTACTCGGTGCGGGACCTCCTCGACTGCAGGCGCCGGGGGCTCGGGTTCCAGTACCTGGTGGACTGGGAGGGCTACGGGGCGGATGAGAGGTCCTGGGTCCCGGCCCGAAAAATCCTGGACCGCTCGCTCATCCAGGACTTCCATCGGGCACATCCGGAAGCCCCCGCGTCCCGGACGGATTCCGCCGGGACGCGGGTTCCGGTCCCTCCTCCTGAACCACCCTCCGCCCGCCCTGGTCGGGGGGGGCTCCTCGTGGGCGCTGTGGTAGACGCCCTGGGGGGGGAGGTACTGTCACGTCCGTAGCCGCCTTTACTCTGAAAGGACTTCCTGCTAAACTCTACATATTCAGCTGTTTCCGGTTTTGTACCGGCCTTCATTACCCATACCTGCATCTCATCTGCCATTAGCCTGCTCTGTATTTAAGGTCCACCTCTGACACCTGTTACCTGCCAGATTGTTGCGTGTGATCACCACTTTCCAGCGTTAGTTATCTTGTATTGCCGTGTATTGTACCTTCCGTTCTGATCTCCGATTCCTAGCCTGTCTAGTCCCTGTCTGCCTTGTCTGCCTTGTTTATCTACCGCTGCACGTTACCGACCTTGCCTGCCTGACCACGATCTGACGCCCGACGATTTGGTATTGTACTCCAGCTCTTGTGTATGACCCTGCCTGTTCCTGACGACGTCTCTGCCTGATCCTGTTTAACCCATTTGATCTCCCGTGTATGACTCTGCCTGGATTGGACTCTGTATTCTGGAATAAACTGTCCTCTTAACATCAGAAACATTGTATTGTGCTGTGCATGTGGGTCCGTCATCTACATCGCCCTGACATGCTGTCAGATGTTGCACAACACAGTGGACAGTAAGTTTTTCTTTAATAGTCTGGTACGTACATTAATTATTATTACTTCTCTCTAATAGTCGTCTTCCTTTTAATAGTCATTGATAGTCTGTTTCAGTCGGTTTCAGTCTTCCTATAGTCTGGTTTTGTCTTTTTTTTGTTTTTTTGTTTTCTACCAGTCTGTTTTTTGTTTTCCACAGTCTGGCCAGACAAACCTACATTGTGCACAAATCTTTTTGAAACATGGAGGATTTATTACTGAATTTGTTTCAAATTGAAATAGTTTAAACCCATCAGACTGCAAAGTCATGCAGCAGTTGTCATTTAGCTGTTTGTCATCATTTTAAAATCGCTGTGGGATTTTTTGAGCAAAAAGCGATTCTTCATTGCAAGCAGATAAGCATGAACATGAATGATGCGCCAGTGGGTGAAGCCTGACGTACATGGGACAGTTCTTCTTCTAATGCGATGACAGACCTTTCCTGGATCCTCGCATGCAGCTCTATTGGGCCAATCACGTCTGAAGCCTCTCCTGTTATTTCAACCAGTGTCTTTGTCAGAGCACGTCTTCTCACTCTGTTGTTGCTCTTTCCTTGTTTTCCTTTGCTGATTGTCATAAGCAGGTGTCTGTGTCAGACACACACTTGTATGATCTATTGTATCTAATATTTCTTTTAAGGTGCATATGTCTTTTACACTAAGCGATTCTCCTTAAGCGACGGAGCAGAGGGAAGTGTTTTCGAGATACAAGGGACTCGGGTCTTGGACGGTGAGGGATCCGGTGTGGGAGGAATAAGCAGAACCCGGCCGCCTCCGGGAATCAAACCCAGGCCCTTCTTGCTGTGAGGCGACGGTGCTACCCACCGCACCACCATGCAGCCTGGCAACCTTTTCCAAATTATTCTTCCACGGACGTCTCCGTAGAAAGGGAACCGCTCAGATCAGCGACAGATCCCTCACCGTGACTCTCACAATCTCACAAGACCCGAGTCCCTCGTATCTTGAAAACACTTCCCTCTGCTCCGTCTTTCAGAAGCCGTCTTTTTTTTTTCTTCTTCTTTTTTTTTTCTTTTGTTCTTTCTTCTTTTTTTAACAACTACCGTTGTGGACTGCGCTCAGATCTGCACACTGGTCTGTATCCTCAGTACAGACGAAAGCTCGGTTCCACGAGCCAACCCTTAGCAACCACCGTCTCGGCCACCAGGGCAGACTTTGACCTAATTAATTTTACCCAAATATTAAAAATTAAAATTTTTTGTTTGTTCCTAATTATCATATTTTGGATGTTTTCAGCCAAATAGTCGTTTTAGAAATATTATCTGTAGTCCTAATTATGTTTTCTTTTGTTGTTCTATGTTTTAGTCTAGTAGGGGATGTTGTAGAATTAATTGTTATTTGCCTTACTTTCCCTAAACAAAATGATCAGAGCCAAGTAACCCCGAATACCTGAAACAAACCCGTTTTTTTTCCCTCAACAAGTCGCAACAAAACGGAATCTCTCTCACTGGGCCGAGTAGAGGTTGAATTTTGTGTTCGTTGGATCTTGTCAGAGGCGTTCCAGACAGGTGAGCAGTCCTCCCAGCTCTGAATGTCTGTAGAGGTTTGGACGCTGAGCAACCCTAATCCTCAGGACTATCGTCCCTGGTCACACTGTCCAGAAGACCTGCAGCGGATCCTGTTCGTAAACGCCAATTTCTGTGGTGGAAATTTTCCATAAAGAAGCAGATGAGAGAGTTGTCCTTTTGTGTGATTTATTGAAATAATAAAGAAAATGCAAAATATTTGTTGAATGTCTAACCATGAGGAGTCTGTTGGACTGGGTTTTTGATTCAGTCTGTTTGTAAGAAAATAGTGGTAGAAATTAGGTAGTTCCAGGCCATTGCAGCAGTTTTTAAGCTGATTCGTGGTGGCAATTCTTCCCATAAAAATGAAATGGGAAATGGGTAAGGACTGTCATCTTTTGAGGCTGGCTTCTATTTCTTTTTATAATGGATCATAGTTTAGATTAATAAGATCTGACAGCCTAGGTAATAATTCGATGCCTAAGTATCTAATCTTCTGTGAGCGGAGTGTGGTAGATGGAATGTTATTCACCTCAAGGTTAGGTGGTAACACTATAGATTTCGTCCAGTTGATAGAATATTCTGAAAATGCTGAGAATTCATCTATGAGGACTTTAATTGTAGGACAACTGTAGACGTCTGTGGCTCCAGGAGAAACAGTAATACATCGAATTACTGTTATAGAGTTAAACCCTCTTTTTTTCCTTCATTTGCTGTTAGTGGCTGGAAAAACAAGACTTTACTTTACTCTAACTTTGCAGCATAAGCTAAAACAATAAAAGGTTGAATATATTGCTTACTCAGTGTTTATCCGACCATTCTGTCCTGGCTGTTTGTTCCTGTGTCTTGGTATCCTTCTTGATTTTAGTTTCAAGTACTCCTTTGTCTTTTAGACACATTCAACAGAGCAATATTGGCTTTCCTTACTTATGGTTTCCAAAGATAAACCTTGTCTCATATTTATTAACACATGACATTACATGACAATAAACTGAAGCAGTCTAGTGCTTGGCCAAATGTTGGTTTTGTTGAATATTTTGCCATTTCTTATTGACACAGTTTAAGATAAGTCAAAATTTGTTTTTCACTATTATTGCTCTCTCAACTCTCTTAACACTGAATTTGCTAATAGGGCAGCATTTAAAACGTTTCAAAAAAGTCTTTTCAGACATTAATGTCACACTTACAGTAAACATCTTTACAGCCTTTTACTTACAAAGCAGGTGAGTAAAGGGTTGATTTAATGGCAGCTGTACAGTCAGGGATGAGGCAGGCTGAAGTCAAAGGCAGGCAGTAGTCAAACTCACACAGGAGTTTGAGCTAGGCTGGTGACTAGGGGTGGGCAGATCGATCCTAATATCAATACCAACGCTAGTACTGATATCGATCAATCTCAAAAATCTATACTTTGGTTGAATTTTTACCTCACCGCACTGCCACCATTTTTTCAAAGAAGCAACCTAAATATTTTGCCTGTCTACGTCTCTAAGTGTCTGTGTGTAAGCTGCGTGCCTGCTAGTTCTGTGTCATCTGTGAACAATTAGTTCAATATAACTAATCTTTTATATGACTCGGGAAGAACGAGTCGTTCACTGAGAGGACTCGTTTTTTTCATTCAGTACCTTCTCTCACCACATGGCAGCAGCTGCTTAAGCTCAGTCAGCAGGTCAGGAAACAGAAATGATTAGTTCAGGACTGACTCAACTGAGCGTCCTTACTCAAGGATTCCTTATTTTGTCACATGACCGCCGAGCCGCGCATGCTCTGTAGCAGCAGCATGCGATCCAGTTTGTTCATGATTCGTTTCTACGGATCCTTACGAACGTTCGTTCTGTCACGTGAGAGCTGTGGCTTAGCTATGGTGCTGTGTGGATTAATATAAAAGCAACTGATGCACAGTGGTGCGGTGGGTCGCACCGTCAGCTCACAGCTAGAAGGGCTTGGGTTCGATTCCTGGAGGCAGCTCGTGTACCTTTCTCCAATAAAATGTTCTCCCAAGAATGAGCGAGACATCGACTCACTGATCCACACCACCAGGATCTACAGCTCGGACATCGGGATGTCATACGGACTCGAGAAATGTGGGAGGATGGTGACAAAGAGAGGCAAGGTAATCCACACAGAAGGGGTCTCACTCCCAGAAGGAACAATAGCAGACATTGAGGACAACTACAAGTACCTTGTAATACCACAGGCGAACGGCAACCTTAAACAGGCCACAAGGAATGCGGCAACAGTCAAATACCTCCAACGAGTAAGGCTAGTCCTAAGAAGCCAGCTCAATGATAAGAACAAATCCCAGGCAATAAACAGCTACGCCCTGCCAGTGATCAGATACCCTGCGGGAATAATAAGGTGGCCAAAGCAGGAGATACAAACCACAGATGTTATGTTACACGAAATCTCCTCACCATGCATGGAGGGTTCCACCCCAATTCCAGCACCCTGAGACTATACGCTCAGGGTGCTGGAAGGAGGCCGAGGACTAGTGAGCGTGAGAGCCACTATCCAGGATGAAACATCCAAGATACATATGTACATCAAGGATAAGGCCCCGACAGATGACGTGCTGAGTGTATGTCTCAGGCAGTGGAGAACAGAGGATGAGATGCTGGATGAGGGACCATCATGTGAGGACAAGCCCTTACATGGGATGTACCACCGGAACATAACTGAAGTGGCTGATCTCAACAAATCCTACCAATGGCTTGAAAGGGCTGGACTGAAGGACAGCACAGAGGCACTCATCCTGGCTGCACAGGAGCAGGCACTGAGCACCAGAGCCATAGAGGCCCAGATCTACCACACCAGACAAGACCCAAGGTGTAGACTGTGCAAAGAGGCCCCTGAGACGGTCCAGCACATAACTGCAGGGTGTAAGATGCTGGCAGGGAAAGCATACATGGAACGCCATAACCAAGTGGCTGGCATAGTATACAGGAACATCTGTGCAGAGTATGGACTGGAAACCCCAAGGTCAAAGTGGGAAACACCTCCCAAGGTGGTAGAGAACGAGCGAGCCAAGATCCTGTGGGACTTCCAGATACAGACAGACAGAATGGTAATGGCGAACCAACCAGACATTGTGGTGGTGGACAAAGAACAGAGGAAAGCCGTAGTGGTGGATGTGGAAATACCAAGCGATGGCAACATCAGGAAAAAGGAACATGAAAAACTAGAGAAGAACTGGAGAAGGCTTTGAAGGTGAAGGCCACAGTGGTGCCTGTGGTGATTGGAGCACTTGGGGCAGTGACCCCCAAATTGGAGGAGTGGCTACAACAGATCCCTGGAATAACATCTGACATCTCAGTCCAGAAAAGTGCAGTCCTAGGAACAGCAAGGATACTGCGCAGAAACCTTAAGCTCCCTTAAGAGGACCCGAGCTTGGAAAACGGATGAGGCCACCCGCGTGGGGTGAGAAGGGCGTTATATATATATATATATATATATATATATATATTAATATATAATATATATATATATATATATATATATATATATTCGACCGCATGCAAGTCTCGGTTCGAATCCTCGTTAGGGCGAATAGGCATCCAGTGTGGGTCCTTGGGCAAGACCCTTCAAGCTACCGCCTACCTCATATCATGAGAGACAATGAACCACATGAGATACCGGCTCAGACGTCGCCCGGTCTAACAAGGTCTGCGTCAGGTGTTGGGGAACCAGAGCACCTTGGCGAGAAGTGGGCTACTGGAACAAGAAAGAAATGGCTGAGATGCGAGAACAAGGCTCTGTTGGAATGCTACTACTCAAGTAACCCTAGTCAGAGGGGTTACATGCAAAGAATGTGCAGTGAATGGGAACGGAGAAACCCACATTCAAGGCTGACGGCGAAGCAACTAGTAGCTCAGTGTTCCAACATCCACAAACGGCAACTGCTATCACAACTTGAGATTGACGAGAGATACAACACAAATGCTACGGCAAGGGGGAGCCAGGACGCCAGGTCAGAGGGGAGGTTCACCATCTCCCCAACCGGAAATTGGGTACGAAGCCCCAATAAGCACAGAAACGCTGAGCGAGGGCAGCGACTGACCTGAAAGATAAGATCATGGCGAGATTGAACAGGCAACCCCGCACCCACTACAACGGCTAAGTGAAGTACCATCAGAAAGTCTCATGGAAGATGTGAATGCAGCATTGAGAGCGATCCCTACCACAACAATCACAGAAACCAATGAGCTGATATACGCTTCAGCATCAGTGATCCTAGAGATGCTTGGCTATAAGAGCAACCATGGGAGCCATGAGAAACAATACCCACCATGGAAACTAAAGTTGGAGGCAAAAATCAAGGCAGCTCGGAGGGAAGTGAGCCAAATCACAGAGGCCCAGAGAGGTGCAATGAAAAGACCAATGCCTAAGAGGTACAGCCAGATGACCATACCTGAAGCACTCGAAACTGCCAAGCAAAGGCTACAAGCCTTGGCCAGCCGCCTAAAGAGATACACCAGAGATAACGAAGCCAGACGAATAAACCGGCTGTTCGCAACACAACCTGCGAAAGTGTACTCTCAATGGCAGGGTAATAACAACAGAGCAGACCCACCAGGGCTGGAAACTGAACAGTACTGGAAGGGTATATGGGAAAGGGAGGCATCACACAACAGTGATGCACAGTGGCTGGTGGATCTGAGGGAAGACCACAGCAACCTCCCTGAACAGAATCCGGTGACTATCACAGTGGCAGACATCCAACATAGAGTCTCAGGTATGAAAAACTGGACAGCACCTGGCCCTGACATGATCCACGCCTACTGGCTAAAGAAGCTCACTGCAATCCATGAGCGCCTGGCAGCACAAATGAACCAGCTGCTAAGGGATGGGACTCACCCTGAATGGCTAACCGAAGGGCGAACGATCCTGATAATGAAGGATCCCTCAAAGGGCACAGTCCCATCCAACTACCGGCCAATAACCTGTCTCTCCACAACATGGAAGCTCATGTCAGGCATCATCGCAGCTAAGATAAGTGGGCACATGAGTCAATACATGAGCGAAGCACAGAAGGGCATTGGTAAGGATACCAGAGGAGCCAAACACCAACTCCTGGTAGACAGAACAGTCGCCCAAGACTGCAGAATGCGACACACCAACCTGTGCACAGCCTGGATCGACTACAAGAAAGCCTATGACTCAATGCCACACACATGGATCACTGAATGCTTGGAGCTGTACAACATCAACAGAACTCTAAGGGCCTTCATTGCAAACTCGATGAGGTTGTGGAGAACCACCCTTGAAGCCAATGGGAAGCCACTTGCCCAAGTATCCATCAAATGTGGCATATACCAAGGAGATGCACTGTCCCCACTGCTGTTCTGCATAGGTCTGAACCCCCTCAGCCAAATAATAAACAAGACTGGCTATGGATATCGACTCCAGAACGGGGCCACCATAAGTCACCTCCTCTACATGGATGACATCAAGCTGTACGCCAAGAGTGAGCGAGACATGGACTCGCTGATCCACACCACCAGGATCTACAGCTCGGACATCGGGATGTCATTCGGACTCGAGAAATGTGGGAGGATGGTGACAAAGAGAGGCAAGGTAATCCACATAGAAGGGGTCTCACTCCCAGAAGGAACAATAGCAGACATTGAGGACAATTACAAGTACCTTGGAATACCACAGGCAAACGGCAACCTTGAACAGGCAACAAGGAATGCGGCAACAGCCAAATACCTCCAACGAGTAAGGAAAGTCCTAAGAAGCCAGCTCAATGGCAAGAACAAATCCCGGGCAATAAACAGCTACGCTCTGCTCTCAAAGGAAGAGATACAGACCACAGATGTTAAGACACGAAAGCTCCTCACCATGCACGGAGGGTTCCACCCCAAATCCAGCACCCTGAGACTGTACTCTAGCCGCAAGGAAGGAGGCCGAGGACTAGTGAGTGTGAGAGCCACTATCCAGGATGAAACATCCAAGATCCATAATTACATCAAGGATAAGGCCCCGACAGATGACGTGCTGAGTGAATGTCTCAGGCAGTGGAGAACAGAGGATGAGATGCTGGAAGAGGGACCATCATGGGAGGACAAGCCCTTGCACGGGATGTACCACCGGAACATAACTGAAGTGGCTGATCTCAACAAATCCTACCAATGGCTTGAAAGGGCTGGGCTGAAGGACAGCACAGAGGCACTCATCCTGGCTGCACAGGAGCAGGCCCTGAGCACCAGAGCCATAGAGGCCCAGATCTACCACACCAGACAAGACCCAAGTTGTAGACTGTGCAAAGAGGCCCCTGAGACGGTCCAGCACATAACTGCAGGGTGTAAGATGCTGGCAGGGAAAGCATACATGGAACGCCATAACCAAGTGGCTGGCATAGTATACAGGAACATCTGCGCGGAGTATGGACTAGAAACCCAAGGTCAAAGTGGGAAACACCTCCCAAGGTGGTAGAGAACGAGCGAGCCAAGATCCTGTGGGACTTCCAGATCCAGACTGACAGAATGGTAATGGCGAACCAACCAGACATTGTGGTGGTGGATAAAGAGCAGAGGAAAGCCGTAGTGGTGGATGTGGCAATACCAAGCGATGGCAACATCAGGAAAAGGAACATGAGAAACTAGAGAAATACCAAGGGCTCAGAGAAGAACTGGAGAAGGCTTGGAAGGTGAAGGCCACAGTGGTGCCTGTGGTGATCGGAGCACTAGGGGCTGTGACCCCCAAACTGGAGGAGTGGCTACGACAGATCCCTGGAAAAACATCCGAAATCTCAGTCCAGAAAAGTGCAGTCCTAGGAACAGCAAGGATACTGCGCAGAACCCTCAAGCTCCCTGGCCTCTGGTAGAGGACCCGAGCTTGGAAAGTGGATGAGACCACCCGCGGAGGGTGAGAATAGAGTGTGTATACAATATAATATATATAATAAAAATATAATAATGTCACATTTTGTAGTAAATGCACCAAGTAAATATTTTAGTATATATTTTTTTATTTTAGTATTTTATCGTTCACAGCTCAGGCTCTGTGGCGAGCACCAAGTACTACAGTTCATTTGGGACTCGTTCTTATGGATTGTTATTTGGTTCATTTGTCACGTGACAGCTGAGCGAGCAGCAAGCACTCCAGTTTGCTCCAGATTTGTTCATACGGATCTTTACGGATCACTCGCTCATTCGTTTGTTCTTTTATCGTTCGTTCTTGTATGATGTTTCTTCTTTTACCATGTGATCGCTACCAAGCGACTGTCGTGCTGTTAAACAACAATGGCAGAGAAGATGCAGAACATAAGTCATGTTAATTTGATGCATATTTGCTAGGTTTTCACATGGTTTGAATCGCTTGTGGTATTTTGTGATTATAACTTATCCGCTGAAGCAGACCATGTTGTCTTTAGTATATAGTTTTTAAGAACCGTGGCCATTTTTACAACGCCCTTAGCGCCGCCTGCTGTGAATAAACGAAATGAACGAATGACTCGAAATGATTCGTTCACTTTACTGATCGAGAGTTAAAGATTTGAGTTAGTTAAAAGAACCGAACTTCCCATCTCTAATGATGAGCACTTGGCTGGACGTGTAGCTCTTCTTCAAGGATTAACAGCAGTGCAACAACACCTCTTCCTAGTGTCCACACGGCTTCCTGTGTGCAATATTTTCCAAAGGCCATAACTCTTATTCTTAAGAAAACACAAAACTATATAAAACATTTCTTCACACTGCAGATGGGTAATCACCCTAAACATACTATATGCAACTCAAACCCTTAAATTAAAGAAATCTATCATTTTTAATGATAACGTTAATGTTGAAGTTTTCAGATTTTTCAAAATTGATTAAAAAGGATGATTATAGACTGTTTTATCATTATTAATCATCTTAAAAAACACAATTTTCTTTGGTACAATGCTTTTTTTTGTGGCAAACATACTGCTTCCAGTGTGCTAAGAATGAGAGTTACTTTTTCTTTTTGTTATTTTATTTGTTATTTCTGATTTCAACGTGTGGCAGAGAGCTGATTAAGTATTAATATAATTATTTTTCTTCCGTTCAATCTCTTGCTTCTCTCCCTGAGATTGTCTTTTGTCTCTCCCCCTCCATGTTTGATTGTGCTGGTATTGGATTTTGCGTTTAGGGAGGGGTGTAAACCAGCAGACATATCTTATTGGCTGATGCCCACTCTCTGTGATCGTAATGAAAAGAGGGAATTGAGAAGCATGGTGACGTGGCTCTCTCCACCCATTGACTTTTGTCTTCTCCCTGTCTTTCTGTCCATGCTTATTTCTCCTCCTCTGTGTGTGGCTGTCGGTGGATGGGCGGTCATGTGATGTTATAATACCCAGGGATTTTCTGCTGGGCATGCTTAGTAGCTTCACTGAATCCATCTCTATCTGAGAAGAGGTTGCTCCATCTTGCTCTGTGACGAGCCGTTAGCTCACTGCTTATTCCTGGAGGATCTTTTGTTAGCTGGTGGTGTTTCTTACTATGGCTCTGCCTGGGTAATGTGCTACAGTCTTGTTACACACATTCACTAAAATACATAGTATGCTTCTGTAACAGAGAGCAACGGGGACGTTACAGCATTTGTATGTGTCTGGTAAGTGACATCCTTGATTTGTTGTTATTGCTGTTATTGTCTTATGTAACCACAGTATGGCCCTCTCTTATTATTGTTAGTACTGAAAACCACTAAAATACAACTGGGTTTTTCACTGAGGATTTTATAGCATGCTTTATTTAAATACAGATTTGCTCTTTCAGTGTGTGTGTGTGTGTGTGTGTGTGTGTGTGTGTGTGTGTGTGTGTGTGTGTGCATGCCAGAAATAAATTCATTTGTGTACAGCTCTATCTGCTGCTTTATTTAAGCCACTTGTCATCCAGTCTCATTTCAGTTTTGTATTAGTTATCAATGTTTTATTCAAAGTTTAAATGTTTTTTTTTATTTGGCAAATGTTGTATTACATCTCAGTATTTCCATGTTCCAGAAAAGCGTCATGGCTGTGTTTGCATTTTTTATTTTGTGCTTTACTGTGTTTTTGCTTCACCAGACACAATACATTGAGCAACTGAACACACAATATTAACACATATATAAGCAGACATACATTATCATTGTCATCATAATTATTATTATCTATTATAAATCAAATAAAATTGAATTACAAATAGAAACATAAGATCTTGGCAAATACAATCTGAGTGGTTGGAATAGTATGAGAGTCACTGGCTGATCACCACGGCAACCGCAGGCTGTGGACTGATTTTCACACAGGCATCACATATTGTCAGCATGTGGTTCGCTGCTGATTAAGGCCCTAAATATTCTTGTTAGAAAGAAATGTAACAACTGGCCTCATTGCCTTTGATTACTAAACGTACTTGAAGCCCTATGACTGCAGTTTGTTTTGGTGGTGCTAAATAGTGGTAAATAGTGCAACTACGTTAGCCTTTTTCTCCACATAAACTGTATGAGTAGCAGGGTGTCTCCATTGTTGAGACAAGTTTATAGAGAGTTGAAAATCAACAAAACAAAATAAATCAAGTGACTTTTTATTTTCTAGTTATTTTGCCATTTAAATTAATAAGCTATTACTATTCTATCAAAGAGCGAGTAGGCAGAGCAGGCACCTACTGGCCCGTACGAATGGGCTGATAAGTTCTGATCAGCCCATTTGTTATGGGTGATAACATCCGAAGCGGGTGGTATCAAAGTCTGTATTAAGAAACAGCTCTAGTGACTAGTTCAGTTTTCTCTTAATTTTTTGGAGTAGGAATTTTAAATTCTGTCCCAGATTTTAAAGGTATGAATCAATGAAGATCAATGTAACAGAAGATCAACAGATGACCTCTGTTGCTAATATCAGTTAGAAACCTGACTGCAGCTTTTTTAATTAACTTGAGGTTTATTAAGTTATTTAATAAAGAGATATCTTAGTCAAAGATGTCACCAGATTTCCTCATTATAAAACCTAAATGTATCTGAGATTTTTGGACCAAATACTATAACTTATCCTTCCTAACCACTTTACATATTTATTCATTTTTGGCTCAAATGTATACCTTTGGCTGTACCATTGCTTGTAACTGCTAAGTGCTTGTGCAATAGAAAACTATAATGTTGTAATTTATCTTAAAGTGACTGGAAACTGGGTTTAGGTACATGAACTCACAGACAGAAACAGAGATTGTGCTTGGGCATGTTTTTTGTCTAATTTTGTCCAGTGCTATCTTGAATGCCACATTCAGCTAATCTCAGCCAATTCCACTCCAATCCTCCCATCAAGATTGATCAGAGGCAAAACAGGATGAGAAGCGTTGCTTCAGTCATTTAAATGAATAGTGTGTGACAATGCAGACATACTGTATGTAGGATTTGTATGTTCATTATTATTTTCCAGTAGTGTCAACTTAATTTAAGCATAAAAATAATACTAATAATAATAGCAACAACAACAACAACAATACTAATAATTATTGTTATTTGCTTACACATATGGCAGTGTAATTATTAACTTAGATTAAAAGCGCATGAGGTGGATTTTGATATATATTTTGCTTTATAAAGTAACCTGCTAATGTGTGGCATGTGATAAGGATTAAAAGGTTAAGTACCAGATATCTGCTGTCTCTCTCTCTCTCTCTCTCTCTCTCTCTTTCACACAGACACACATGCACGCACGCACACACACACACGCGCGCACACACACACACACACACACACACACACACACACACACACCACACACACACACACACACACACCCTTTGCAACCATGGCAACAGCCTTAATAATGCAGCAGCCCCCATGATGGACAAAGGACATGTGGAGGAGGGGAAAAGGCAGAGAAGTGTAGGGGCACAGGTTGATGAACAGACTCATTAGACAGAAGGTGAGTCTGAGTCATGGAATGGGACAAATAAAAAAAGAGGGGGAAATATGGCTGTTGGTAGCAATTGCCATATTGTTCTATATACTATGGGCAGACATCACAATGCCTTAAACTTTTAAGTGGAAATGTAAGGAAGATGGTGTGCTTTGCCACCATCTAAAAAACACTTCTAAGGCTTTCAGTTCAGACTTTCCTACTGAACTTGGCATACACTAAAATTCAGAAAACTGCGTAAGTAGAAACAAATCTGGATCTAGCAACCTCTACTAAGCATGAATCTATGTTGTTACCTTTGTACATCCCAATTAACATGGAATTGAGCACAAATAAATGAGGAGATTCCTCCCTTGACACTTCTACATATAAATACAGTACGTTAACTAATTTAAATATGGTCTGCCTCTGCACAGTACACTGAGTGGCACAGTGTGTGCAGTTGTCAATGCTACAGGGTCTGCACAGCCGTGGAAATAAAAAAAAGTGTTCTAACATAAAGGTGGGCAGTCCACTACCAAAACCAGCGGTAGTAAAGAAGGAGATGAACTTACCCCCAACATTGTGTGTTCAGCAAATGTCCAGAAGTCCCTACATTAAACATCAATTAGTATTGATATTTGGGGGTAACAGGTTTTATGCTTAACAAGAATTGGGACGTTAAGTTATTTACAGAAGCCACCCATTCTGTATCAACTATTCTGCCTCCAACCATGCTGTTAGTAAAAATGAATGACTCATGCATTGAACCAGACACCTTGCCACAATGTTGGTTAGCTGCTTTGCGAGTCACAGACACATTGTACATTGTTGAACTTAAAATGTTTCCTGCTGCCACATGTATCTTCATCCTGTGATAGTGCTTTGGGCGTGTGTCCAATCGATGAATTTAATTACATTAAGTAATTAATTAAATTAAGTAAGTAAAATAATAATAAATTTTAAGTAAATTAAAAGTAAGTAAATTAATATTTGCCTGATCAACCATTGTATGTGAACTTGATATACCTTGCTGACATGCGGATGATTGCTTCCCAGCTCGCATGGCTTGGCTCGGGGTTGACTGGCATATACTTGACTGGTCTGCAGCTCCCTCTGGAACCCTAGTGTGTCAGCAGCTGGATGTGCACTGGCTGCGAAACTTCTCGCTGTGTCACACCCAAGAACCGGCACCTCTAACTGATCGTCTAACAGTGCTAGAGCTGTTGTTTTAGAAAATGTGTTTGCACCGTTTGTGCATGTTTTTATGTTCTCTCTTCAAATTGCTGGCTCCTCTGGATGAACAAGCTTGGGTGGATTCTCCTCAGATGTTTTCTGTTTCTTCTGAGCGTCCTCCCTGTCGGTGTCTGCACAGTGTAGTTCCTAGCTCCTAGCGTGTGCACAGTGTCTCCAGAGTTCAGTATTGAAAAGCCATTGCACGTTGCTCATGAGGTTGTTTTTGTCGGAACTGAAGGTGTTGTATTGCTTTATGTATGTGCTGTGGTGTGGATTGTTTGGGTACTCCCCCATAAGAATTGTCCAGTTTAGTCAGAGATGAGAAGTTTGAGGTTCTTTTAACTGACATGGATCTTTAACTCTTTAAACAGTAAAGTGAATAAATCATTTTGAGACATTTGTTGATTTCGTTCATTTACCACCCCACTGTGGGCGTTGTAAAAATGGTTGCACTTCTCAAACACTAAGACAACATGGTTTGCTTCAGCGGACAAATTATAATCACAAAATGCAACAAGCAATTCAAACCATGTGAAAAACCTAGCAAATACACACCAAATTGACATAACCTATGTCCTGCATCTTCCCTGCCATTGTTGCCATTGTTAAGAGCGTGACAGTCGCTTGGTAGCGGTCACTTTCTGACAGTATGATCTGGCCAGAAATGGACCCAGCCACCATTGAGTACCTGCATGCCGCTCTCCGGACGTCATAGCAGCGTTCCACCCTCATGAGGAAAAGACCAAAGCGGCACTCCAGGATTTGGCTCATTGCTCCGCCCAGCAGGAGGTCATGATGGCGGAGGTTACCCAGTTGGCTTGGCACCGCGTGTCCGGTGCAACCGAGGAGAGCCAGCCTTCGTCTACTCTCCAGCCCCCGGACGCTTGCTTGGGAGCCCCTTAGCATTTCTCAGGGGATTCAGGTGATTGTTGAGCGTTTATTACACAATGTTAAATTCATTTTGTAAAATGCCATCGAGTTCTACACATTGGTGGCAGAGGCAGGGTGGGACGTCACAGCCCTCAGGATGTGTTTATTCAGGGTCTTTCTTGCCGCATCAAATATTGCCTTTGCCCGAGAGTTACCAAGTGACCTGAAGGCCTTAATTGCTATTCAGATTGACCGCCGGCTTGGAAATAATGATCAATACTGCGAGAATAAGACCGGAGTGCAGAGTTGGGAGGACAACGAGCAAGGAGCTTCGTAAGTAGTCACGCCATGTCGCGAGACCCGGAATGTCGGGGCCCCGTCTTCGCCAACCAGCTCTTCTGGAGCACAGCTTGCTCCCAAGGAGCCTATGCAGCTGGGCTGGGCTCACCTGTCTGATGCGGAGAGGAGGCGCCGACATGAGCTTGGATTGTGCATGTACTGCAGCCAGCCTGACCACTTTGCTGTGGGCTGTCCAGTAAAAGGAAAGGGGTACTTAATCGGATGTTGGTGGTGAGCCAAACCGTCTGTAGCAACGCCTTCGCCCGTTCTCTACCCACTGTAACACTTCGGACTGGTGCTAACTCCGTACAGCAGGCTGTATTCATTGACTTCAGGAATTTCGAATACCTGGTAATGCCATCAGGATAACCAATGCTCCTGCTGTGTTCCAGGCCCTGGTCGAAATGTCCTTGGTTGTATGATTAATGATTTTGTTTTCGTATATCTAGATGACATCCTCATCTTGTCACGCTCAGAAGAGGAACACCGACTACATGTGCGGCAGGTACTTAAGCGGCTGCTCAAGCACAGGCTCTTCGTCAAGGCCGTGAAGTGTGAGTTTCACCTTTCCAATGTTTCATTTCTGGGTTTTGTGATCTCTCAGGGACAAATATTCATAGATCTGGCAAAGACTCAGCTGATGGATAACTGGCCTTTCCCACAGTTTCGTCAAGATGGGCACCGATTCCTTGGAGTTCACCAACTTCTACCGGAGGTTCATCCATAGATTCAGTACTCTCGCTTTCCTTCTCTATGCTCTCACCTTTTCCAGGACCAGTTTCTAGTGGTCAGCAGATGCCAACGCTGCCTTCTGCCTCCTTAAACAGAGCTTCACTTCAGCGCCCATCCTCCGCCTGCCGGATCCATCACGTACGTTTATGGTGGAAGTGGATGGCTCTGACTCGTACGTCGGAGTGGTGATCTCCCAGTGGGACCGGCTGATGGCAAACTCCACCCCTGTGCCTTCATGTTTCTTAAGTTGTCTGAAGCTGAGAGAAACAATAATGGGAGCTGTTGGCTGTTAAAGTAGCATTGGAGGAATAGAGACACTGGCTGGAGGGAGCCGAGCAGCCATTTCTTGTTTACACAGACTAAAGGAACCTCAAATATCTCCGATCAGCCAAGAGACTCAACTACTGTCAAGCTCGCTGGTCCTTCTTAGGTCGTTTGGATTTTTAACTTTTTGGATCTAAAAACTGCAAGCCAGACACCCTCTCTCGTATTCATGGGCCCAAAGATCCAGAGCCTATCCTTCCAAACGACTGTCACTTGGCCCAATGAAACACGGGTTAAGGACACAGTCGGGCTCTCCCCGGCAGTGCCGGTCGGCCTGCCTAGCCATCTGATTACAAGTGGAGATGTAATCCATTTTCAGTGGCCATCCCGGCACCGACTGCACAGCGTACTGTACGTGGTGGGGAGAAGGTTCTGGTGGCCCAGTGCCAAGAAGGACATTCAGGTGTACGTTGCAGCGTGTCCCACCTGTGCCACTCACAAACCATCACAACTGTGTCAGACACACAGTCCCTGGCGGGTTCCTACGTCCTCTTCCTGTTCCCCATCAGCCATGGTCAGACGAAGTGAACCAATCAGCAGCTGGAGACTGGCTTGTATCTCCTCGCCTGAGAGAGTCCCTCCACCTGGTCACAGAAGCTGCTATGGGTGGAATTCGCCCATAACACCCTGCCCTGCGCCTCCAATGGTCTCACTCCGTTCCATTGTGTGCCTACGGGTTCCAGCCTCCTCTGTTTCTCTTCGTAGAGAAGGAGATACACGTGCTCTCAGCTCACACCCTGCTCCAGCGGTGTCACCGCACCTGGCTCAGAGCCCAACATACAGTATTATGCTTCAGACACAATCCAAGTACAAGGAGGCAGCAGACTGTAGGAGCTCTCCTGGACCCGTCTATGAGTTGGGGGACCAAGTCTGGTTGTCCACCCAGAACCTTCACCTGAAGGTGGCGTCATGTAAGTTGGCAACAGAAATTTATTGGGCCATTTACCGTTGCCAAGATAATTAACCCCATGTCTGTCAGGCTCTCCTTACCTAGGTCAATACTGTATGTGTCCACCCTACAAATTCATATAAGTCACCTCAAGCCATTCTGCACAAGGCCCTTGGTCCCACCTACGCCTCTCCCTCTTTCTTCATGTGCCGTTGATGGGGCCCCGGCATACATGGTGAAGGAGCTACTCGACTGCAGACGGAGGGGTTGGGGTGGTCAGTACCTAGTAGCCCGGGAGGGGTACAGTCCGGAGGAATGCTCTTGGGTTTCGTTCAAAGACATCTTGGACTCTAGCCTCATTAAGGACTTCCACTGTTCTTACTCGGACCTCCCTGGGCCATCTGGAGTTTGATATGGACTGACACTTTGATCTCTTGTAGTTGCCTTTGTGTTGCTGTACCTTGACTTCGGCCCTCCTCCTGTTCTCCCTCTGCCCGCTCTGCTTGTGTTTTGTGTTGTTTTTGGGTGCTTGGGTATTTGCCCTGGGGAGGGGGATTCTGTCATACCCAGGGTTCTGTAGTGTTCACTAGTGTCATTTTCTGTCTTATTTTGGACTCATGCGGTTTCTGCTCCACCATGTTTAGTTTAAGCCTTACTTCCGTCCACATTATTCGCCAGCTGCAGCTAATAGGTAATTAGTCAGTGTATTTAGTCTCTACTATTCACCCCATTCCTCTAACAGATTGTTGTGTGTTTTCACCACTTTCCAGCCTTAACTCTAGTCCAGTCTTGTTTCTGAACCTGTTACCGAGTCTTGCTGTTAATGCCTAACCCCTGTCTGTACCGTCCCCTTACCTGAACGTCTTTTTGCCAGCCTGCTTCTCCTGTACTCCGTCTCTGCCTGTGCCTTGCTTGTATCTTTGTCTATTGACCTACTCAATCTGTGCATCCCTTTTTTCTGTCTGTTCTTAAAGCATAGCACACTGGATGATTCTCTGGCAGCAGACAAACTCCAGACCATCTTCCTTGTGCTTGTAAAACCTCAGAACCAGGTCTTGAGTTAGTGCAGACTTAAGCATATGTAGTGCTGTGCTGTAGTGTGGCTGCCACTGCCACAGAAAACTGTCATCTTTTGTTGAAACACTTCACTGGCTGAGTTGATGCCAAATGGCAGAAGGTGCATAGTTTTGATGATGGTTTATCTAATTTAATCTGCCTTCTCATCCAGAATGGGGAATACAGATTTTTCCGCTGTGCATATCTTTGGCTGTAGGAATAGAGAAGTGTTGGTGTTGGACTGCCCAATTCAGGTCCCAAAGATCCAAACATACCAACACTAGAATTCCTACAGAGCTGTTTGTTTACCATTCTACCCAATTCCACCATCTACAGTAAGTGCCTACAGGGCAATCAATGGACAGGAAGGCTTTAGCTAGCAGGCTAAAATAGCTGTGAACAGCTGCTTTTGTTACGTGAACAGGGCAACCACTGGTGCACCACAGGAGAGGGGGGCATGCAGTTCATCAAAACCTGTGTTTCACGTGTGTTTCACTTTGCTATCTGAGGGAGAGATCCACACACGAGTCTTTTCCCTTTGGAAGATTTGTTGATAAAAATGCAAAATAAACATTTTACAGTATATATTTGTAAATAACAATAAAAGGTGAGTTTTATTTTAGCAGTCAGTCACTATTCTGGCTTTGCCATGGCAAATCCTTTCTACATTTGCCACGTGTACTTGTAGCAGTCACCACATAGCTTAACCGCACGATTGTCCTTGCAGCGATGTTTCACCTGAGATGTGGCTCTTTTTCCAGGGCTAGGTGTAGAAGGCTGATGCCAAAACATGCCGTCTTCGCACAGAGAGAGTTTGTCAACTCTCTTGCAAGCTTCATCAGGAAGTCTGCCTGTCTCTCCTGCTTCCCGGTGAGCATTTAGTGCTGCCATATCAAGCATGTTGTAAAACAGGGTGACTGGCTCACTTTACATTCGAGAAAAACAACTGCCGGGGCCATCTGTTCTATCACAGAAATGCCCAGACACAAACATTTATTTCTGTTGTTTTTACCAGTGAAACATACAATACATTTTACAGATAAAGTCAGACCGACGAGTCAGGTAAGAATTCAGAGAATTCAGTTAAAAACTCTGAATATGGAGCAGTAAACAATACAAAACAAAAATGGCTTCTGGGTTTTAGAGTCAGGGTGAGAAAGGCTCAGAGTGAAGCTCTCAAATTAGTTAGAACTATGTTTAGACATGATATTTGATATGACTCATTGGGGTAGACTCAAACAATCATATTCATCCTGCTGAAGTGATCAGAGTGGGTTTCTCAACGGGTGTGTCGCGGAGTGGAAAAAATGTGAAGCGGTTGGTGGTGAACTGCGAGCACGTTCCCAAAACTACGTTTCTAACAACAGAGGTAAAGGGAGAGGGAGAGGGGGAAGCCGTAGCAGGAAACTAAGCTAGCTGCTACGCTAGCAGAGAAACACTAGATAGCTGTAAAAATTAGCAGGACGTTTAATGAAAAATAATATTGTTCTCCACTGCCTGAGACATTCACTCAGCACGTCATCTGTCAGGGCCTTATCCTTGATGTACTTATGGATCTTGGATGTTTCATCCTGGATAGTGGCTCTCACGCTCACTAGTCCACGGCCTCCTTCCTTGCGACCAGCGTACAGTCTCAGGGTGCGGGATTTGGGGTGGAACCCTCCATGCATGGTGAGGAGCTTTCGTGTCTTAACATCTGTGGTCTGTATCTCTTCCCTTTGGCCACCTTATTATTCCCGCAGGGTATCTGATCACTGGCAGGGCGTAGCTAGTTATTGCCCGGGATTTGTTCTTGCCATTGAGCTGGCTTCTTAGGACTTGCCTTACTTGTTGGAGGTATTTGGCTGTTGCCGCATTCCTTGTTGCCTGTTCAAGGTTGCCGTTCGCCTGTGGTATTCCAAGGTACTTGTAGTTGTCCTCAATGTCTGCTATTGTTCCTTCTGGGAGTGAGACCCCTTCTGTGTTGATTACCTGCTGTAGATCCTGGTGGTGTGGATCAGTGAGTCGATGTCTTGCTCTTCATGGCGTACAGCTTGATGTCATCCATGTAGAGGAGGTGACTTATGGTGGCCCCGTTCCGGAGTCTGTATCCATAGCCAGTCTTGTTTATTATTTGGCTGAGGGGGTTCAGACCTATGCAGAACAGCAGTGGGGACAGTGCATCTCCTTGGTATATGCCACATTTGATGGATACTTGGGCAAGTGGCTTCCCATTGGCTTCAAGGGTGGTTCTCCACAACCTCATCGAGTTTGCAATGAAGGCCCTTAGAGTTCTATTGATGTTGTACAGCTCCAAGCATTCAGTGATCCATGTGTGTGGCATTGAGTCATAGGCTTTCTTGTAGTCAATCCAGGTTGTTCACAGGTTGGCGTGTCTGTTCAGGTGTGTCCTGTTCTGTCACAAGGAGTTGGTGTTTGGCTCCTCTGGTATCCTTACCAATGCCGTTCTGTGCTTCGCTCATGTATTGACCCATGTGCCCACTTATCTTAGCTGCGATGATGCCTGACATTAGCTTCCATGTTCTGGAGAGGTCGATTATTGGCCGGTAGTTGGATGGGACTGTACCCTTTGAGGGATCCTTCATTATCAGGATTGTTCGCCCTTCGGTTAGCCATTCAGGGTGGGTCCCGTCCCTTAGCAGCTGGTTCATTTGTGCTGCCAGGCGCTCATGGATTGCAGTGAGCTTCTTTAGCCAGTAGGTGTGGATCATGTCAGGGCCAGGTGCTGTCCAGTTTTTCATACCTGAGACTCTTTGTTGGATGTCTGCCACTGTGATAGTCACTGGATTCTGTTCAGGGAGGTTGCTGTGGTCTTCCCTCAGATCCACCAGCCACTGTGCATCACTGTTGTGTGACGCCTCCCTTTCCCATATATACCTTTCCAGTACTGTTCAGTTTCCAGCCTTGGTGGGTCTGC
Source organism: Betta splendens (assembly GCF_900634795.4). Lineage (NCBI taxonomy): Eukaryota > Metazoa > Chordata > Actinopteri > Anabantiformes > Osphronemidae > Betta > Betta splendens. The sequence continues at coordinate 6,186,189 of NC_040885.2, read as the reverse complement.
TCCGCTGTTATTACCCTGCCATTGAGAGTACACTTTCGCAGGTTGTGTTGCGAACAGCCGGTTTATTCGTCTGGCTTCGTTGTCTCTGGTGTATCTCTTTAGGCGGCTGGCCAAGGCTTGTAGCCTTTGCTTGTCAGTTTTGAGACAAGGTATGGTCATCTGGCTGTACCTCTTGGGCATCAGTCTTTTCATTGCACCTCTCTGGGTCATTTGGCTCGCTTCCCTCCGAGCTGCCTTGATTTTTGCTTCCAACCTTCATTTCCATGGTGGGTATTGTTTCTCATGGCTCCCATGGTTGCTCTTATAGCCAAGCACCTCCAGGATCACTGATGCTGAAGCGTATATCAGCTTATTGGTTACAGTAATTGTTGTGGTAGAGATCGCTCTCAATGCTGCAATCACATCTTCCAACAAATTGAAAATTGAACTGAAGATCGATCAGTTCCAACTGCACTTCTCGTGGCACGCTTTCAGAGATTTGTGACAGGGGACAGTAAACCAGCTGAAGTGACTTCTCAATGTTTTTGAAGTCAAAGAAGCGATGGCTAAATTCTCTGAGCAGTTCATTCAGTGATTTGAAGGCTGTAACATGTTTGTACATGTCGTGCACAAACGGATCTTTTCCCTGTAGTTTCACATTCAGCTCAATCAAGTATGAAAATGTCTACAGCAAACGCAAAATCACAAACTCAGTTGCTTAGCTCAGGAAATTTGTCAGATTTCCCCACCAACTCCAAAAATACGCCATTCTCATCTTTCAGGTCCCACACACGTTGAAGCGCTTTGCCCAAACTTAACCAGCGAACCTGAGAGTGGTACAGCAACTCCTGGTGATTGGCATCAGTTTCCCCTAGGAATCTGATGAACTGACTATGCTGAAGTCCATGTGCTCGTATAAAGTTGACAAGTTTTACGACTGGATTCACAACATGATTAAGATGCAATATAGACTTGCTAAGCGATTCCTGGTGGATTATGCAGTGAAGGAAAATAACATCCTCCTCTTTCACTTTATCCTGGATTTTTTTCAGCAGCCCAAGGTTTTTGCCAGTTAAATTTAGCGATCCATCCGTTGTGACATTGTCAGGTTTACTCCAAGGTAGGTTATGTCTCTCGATAGCAGCAGACACCGTGTTATAGAAATCCTTTTCCCGAGTTTTTCCCTTCTGGGACGCCATGCTCAAAAATTCTTCCATTATCTGAAAACTATTGTTAATCCCTCAGATGAAAATTAGGATCTGAGCAGTGACTTTTAAGATGTTTCTTTCATCCAGTGCTAATGAATATAACTTGAAGGACTCAGATCTTCTGTTTAATTGGCTGGCTATATCTTCAATAACCAGTTCCACACTGTGAGTCACAGTTCTGCATGACACACTGAGTTTTTCAAACTTGCCTTGGCTCTCCAGACACAAGACAAGTGCCGTCGCTACCATACTGTATATTCTTTTAAAAACTTGCCTTCTGAGAAAGGTTTGCTAGCTTTTGCTAATTTGTATGCTAGCAAAAAATTTGCTTTGGTACTTGACTCTTGAATCGCTGTTTGCCGGTGAAAATAGTCTTGCTGAGTCTGTAAATTGACGGCGGCTGATATTGTACTAATTAAAAACCACAACAGTTTCATGACATATTAGGCATACAGCCTTTGATTGGACTTCAGTGAAAAAATATTTTGTTGTCCACTGAGTATTAAGCACTCAGTGCTAGCTATCCACTTTTCTTATCTTTTGATGTTTGCAGAAGGACTCCTAGGAGAATAATAAGCGTGAACAAGGTTAATGTAGCTGAGGTGCGCCATCTTTTGTGGAAACGTGTGCATTACAGGGGAAATGTAAATTGAACAAGGTTCACCCATACCTATTTTAAGACAGATTAATAAACCCAACGGGCCTGGTGTGGCCCACGGGCCGTAGTTTGCCCATGTCTGGTTTAACAGAATAAAATGTCATGGCACAAGGACAACAGATATACAATGACTCGTTATTGCAGCTTTATGTTTGTCCCTACATATGTTATCCCCACATGTTGTGCCTGCTTGAACTGCGCCGGTGATGAGGATAGTTTGTACTATATGAAATTAAAAGTATGCAGAATATCCAGAGATTTAGAGGAGGATCCAGAGAAAGTTGAAGATTCCCGTTGCTATGTCCATTATTTGTCCATTAACTTATTATGTTTCAATGTGCGTCTGGGGAAGTTGCCATTAACCGCAGTCGAGCCAAGAAAACCGTTAAATTTAAGTTATAGTTACTAACTGAAATTTAGAGGGAGCTAGAACAGTTAAAAAAAATACACTTCATGATGCTCACACTCACTTCTAACATACACTCCAAAAGAGAGAGAGAGAGGGAAAGAGAGAGAGGTGGTCGGCTAATGAGATAAAGATTGAGAAAGAACATATATCATCCAGACTAAAGGGACTGAAAAAGCTGAGGGTTGCAATTCTCAGCTAAGAGGTTGTGTGTGCCTGCGTGCCATGGGTGGGTTAGGCTGGGTTGGGTTGGGTGTGTATGCTTATATGCAAGCGTGTGCAAGAGAGAGAGAGAGAGAGAGAGAGAGATGGGAGGGAGATAAACAGGGATAGGGTTAAGACAGGTAAGGACAATCAGAGAGAGAAGCATGCAGTCTATAGAAGGAAAAAGAGGGTAGCAGTGCTCATATGTCCTGTTGTTTTCTACCTCCCTGTTCATCGTTCCTTATTCTATCCTTTGGTGATTCTGGCTTCTGAGCTGTTGGTATATGACTAATCCAGGGGAGGATGTTGAAGTTCCGTGTGGACAGACGAGTCAGGTAGGTAGAAGGAAAAAGGACTGGGATTAAACAGAGATGATGAACAGGAGTAGGAAGGAAAGATGAAACAGGAATGTATGGCCTGGAATTTGGAGGTCAAAAATTACTGCAATGCAGTGCCAGTAGGAAACATAGGAACCATAAGCCCTGCTTTTTACGTGATGCATGTGATGTATAGAGAATGTAGGCAATGTTGTGTTTAGTGCGTTCCTGAACCATGTGACAGCATGGTGGTTTAGGTCTGGTTGTTGTGCTTCAAGTGGTGCAGTGCTATATTAGAAGCAGGAATTTTAACTAGCTGATCTTACTGTCTCACTGTCCTTCCTGTGGGGTTTTCTTATTTGTGCCTTCAGTGAACATCAGATGTCGACTAGTCAGTGAGAACATTATGTAATTATCAATTTTATCAACAATAAAGGAATCTGATGTGTAGTCAATGGCATTGTTGAGAACTTTCAACCCCAGATGGTAAACTAGCCAAATGATGTTTAGTGCAGGAATACCAAATCCCAAATAAAAAATATCAGAACTAACTGTTGTTGTTGGAGCTATCAGTGAGAAAAAAGTATTTCCACAGAAAACACAAGCCAGTGTATTAATTTTAATGAAAGTAAGTAAAACAGAGGTTATTTGTGTTAAATTTCATCTTCTATCAGGTAACATTGACCTACATTTCGCACCTGATCATAATAGATGGCATGGTATAAACATACCATGTATTATTTATTCATTTTACTAATTAGGTTCATAAGAGGAAAACAAGAATATAGTGTTCTCCACTTGTGCAACATTTTATTTTCATCCACTAAACAGTTACACTAAATAGTTATCATAAAATAATGTCCTTAATATATTAATGTATGTACTACATAGTGATTTAGTTGGAATTTAAATAACATTTTGACAGCAACAGTGGAGCAGAAAAATAGCCTCTTTATAAACCAGGCTCAATATGGATAGCCATGTGCATCAACCGGTTCGGATGATGGGATAGACGGGATTGGGCATGGTATTTGGGCCAGCAACTGCCCACTGGAAACACACAGCTCTGAGTGTGATGACCTGTAGATGAGGACAGAATTGAAAAGTATAACTCTAGGATAAAAAAAATAGACAATTAGTTACACTTAAAACAGTAATGGAAAGTTAATTGACAATGGACCTCTATTGCCCGTAGTATGGAATTGCATTGTCCTGTGGTATGGAAGATGGATAGATAGATGGATGGTAAACTAAGAGTGTATGACTGTGACTATCACTCATTGCCAGTGAACTGAACTATCTCTAACTATAAGCTTTATCAAAAGTTCTTCTTTTCGTTGTTGTTGTTTTAATAGAATAGGTGGCAATAGTATTGGGGGTTGACCAAAAACATGTTGAGTGACTCGTGATCAAGACGGCCCCGCAGATGGCAGCCTTAACTTCCCCCTCTTCATGACGTCCACTTTTAAATATTTTTATTGTTTTTGTTTTATTTTATGCCTCACAGATTACCTACTCCATAAAGGCACTCTTGAGCCTATAACAGACATCTCATGGAACCTTTCCTAGGGTTTTTACTGACTAAGAAAGTTTCACAGAGATTCTTTTCAGAGGCTCTGTCAGATCCACGAGAAGCACAGACAAGGGAAGCGCGCTGGTGCGCTCGTTAGGCTGAGACAGCGGAGCTCCCATCAATACACCTGGCTAAAATGCGCTCCCTAGTAAATAAGATGGGTGAGCTTCTGCTCCTCAACACCAAGAACGAGGAATTTAACAGATCCGCTGTCCTGTGCTTCAGTGAAACCTGGCTCAGTGAGAACCTCCCTGACGATGCTCTACACCTTCCAGACTTCCAGCTGCTCCTTTCGGTCAGTGTCACAGATACATTCCACCTCAGGCCTGTGTAACAACAGCTGTACAAAACCGGGCTGACCACATAATGCACATAGGAAGGAAACATCCAGACTCCCTGCTCATCATCATGGGTGATTTTAACAAAGCGAACCTGAGCCACAAACTTCCCAGATACAGGCAGCATGTGAAGTGTCTCACCAGGCATATGAACATACTGGACCACTGCTATACTGTGTTAAAGGACGCCTACCGCTCTGTCCCCTTTGCAGCACTAGAACTCTCTAATCACTGTCTGCTTCACCACATCCCAACTTACAGGCAAAAATCAAACCTCTAAACCTGGTGGACAGAGGAGTCCAAACTGTAGGTGCAGAGCTGTTTTGCCTGGACTGACTGGAAGACTTTTGAAGCTGCAGCAAGAGACATTCATGAGCTCACTGACACTGTGAAATCTTACATCAGCTTTTGTGGGGATATGTGTATCCAGACAAACGACAACAAACTATCCTACATCAGTCTGCAGAGGCCTGCAACACATTCACTTAAACTCAATATTTCTGGTTATTACCGGGGCTGTGTTTGTTGCATATGAACGACATTTATATAGCCACAACTCTGCTGTTTAATTTGATATTAAATATGTCTATAGTCATTCATATTTAGTTCATGATAAAGCCCTTCAAACCTCAAATGGACCTAATCTAGTGCCACCTAGGGACCCAATTTAATGGCCTCATCTGACCACACAATTCTGTCTGTATGCTACCAAAAATTAAAGTATGACACCAATAAGAAATTTACTCTCCCTGCAGAAGTCTCCATCTAAATTACCCTTAATATTTACATAGCTCTACATTATACAGTAACATGTAACATTTAAATAGATAAGAATGTCTACATGTCCTCCTAAAGTCAATGACATTAATGGTTTTATTTGCATTTTGCTTTCTCTGGGAGTTCAGAATCCGAACCACCTTTATCAGAGTTACATTTATAGGCAGTGTTTAGCCAAGACAAGTAAATAATTGAATGCAGTATATCTCATTCTCTTGGTAATCTCAGTAACATGAATTATTTACAGCAGGTCAGACAGCCAGGGTTCGGTGGACAGGATGAGCCCAGGCAGAGGTACAAGCAGGGAGAAGACAGGAGGAGGTTGAAAGAGGCATGGGTCAGTCATGGTCAAAACAACAAGCTGAGCTACAAAAGTGGCTAGGCTAGCGCCTGCATCATTTGAGCAGGGCAGGCACCAAGGGGATTTGAATTTTTTTCCAAGGCAGGAAAGAGGGGTGGCTGGTATCCATAGGTGCCACGAGAAGAACCCTGTGGAGACACAGGGCAAGGTACTATGGGTGTATTCGACTCAAATCAGTTGCTGACTACAGGTGGTGTGGTGTCTCTTGGGATGCCATACAGCCTAAAATCGTGCTCAGAACTGCCTGTCTGCTTAGCTGAAGGCAAATTGGGGAGAGGAATGAAATGAGATAGGCCGGACAAACGATAAATAACAGTCATTACTACAGTATTACCCCCGGCGGTAGAAGTATATAAGAAATATATAGTATGACGTGGTCTCGTGGACAGGTTGAGTTTGTGCGTGTGTGTGCGGGAGGGGGGTTGCAACCCGTTCCTGAAACTAGACAAATCAATTAAACAAACAATAAGCACAAAATAAATAAGTAGGGATATGCCTAGGCTGACACATTCATAATAAACAAAAAAACAACTGCTGAACTGTGGTTTACCTGTGAAGTTAATATTAATAATAATGTTAAGATATGGCACACACCCATACAAACACATACATACACACACACTCTATTCTCACCCTCCGCGGGTGGTCTCATCCACTTTCCAAGCTCGGGTCCTCTACCAGAGGCCAGGGAGCTTGAGGGTTCTGCGCAGTAACCTTGCTGTTCCAGTACTGCACTTTTCTGGACTGAGATGTCGGATGTTTTTCCAGGGATCTGTTGTAGCCACTCCTCCAGTTTGGGGGTCACTGCCCCCAGTGCTCCGATCACCACAGGCACCACTGTGGCCTTCACCTTCCAAGCCTTCTCCAGTTCTTCTCTGAGCCCTTGGTATTTCTCTAGTTTCTCATGTTCCTTTTTTCTGATGTTGCCATCGCTTGGTATTGCCACATCCACCACTACGGCTTTCCTCTGTTCTTTGTCCCCCACCACAATGTCTGGTTGGTTCGCCATTACCATTCTGTCTGTCTGTATCTGGAAGTCCCACAGGATCTTGGCTCGCTCGTTCTCTACCACCTTGGGAGGTGTTTCCCACTTTGACCTTGGGGTTTCCAGTCCATACTCCGCGCAGATGTTCCTGTATACTATGCCAGCCACTTGGTTATGGCGTTCCATGTATGCTTTCCCTGCCAGCATCTTACACCCTGCAGTTATGTGCTAGACCGTTTCAGGGGCCGCTTTGCACAGTCTACACCTTGGGTCTTGTCTGGTGTGGTAGATCTGGGCCTCTATGGCTCTGGTGCTCAGGGCCTGCTCCTGTGCAGCCAGGATGAGTGCCTCTGTGCTGTCCTTCAGCCCAGCCCTTTCAAGCCATCGGTAGGATTTGTTGAGATCAGCCACTTCAGTTATGTTCCGGTGGTACATCCCGTGTAAGGGCTTGTCCTCCCATGATGGTCCCTCTTCCAGCATCTCATCCTCTGTTCTCCACTGCCTGAGACATTCACTCAGCACGTCATCTGTCAGTGCCTTATCCTTGATGTACTTATGGATCTTGGCTGTTTCATCCTGGATAATGGCTCTCACGCTCACTAGTCCTCGGCCTCCTTCCTTGCGGCTAGCGTACAGTCTCAGGGTGCTGGATTTGGGGTGGAACCCTCCATGCATGGTGAGGAGCTTTCGTGTCTTAACATCTGTGGTCTGTATCTCTTCCTTTGGCCACCTTATTATTCACGCAGGGTATCTGATCACTGGCAGGGCGTAGCTAGTTATTGCCCGGGATTTGTTCTTGCCATTGAGCTGGCTTCTTAGGACTTGCCTTACTTGTTGGAGGTATTTGGCTGTTGCCGCATTCCTTGTTGCCTGTTCAAGGTTGCCGTTCGCCTGTGGTATTCCAAGGTACTTGTAGTTGTCCTCAATTACTGCTATTGTTCCTTCTGGGAGTGAGACCCCTTCTGTGTTGATTACCTGCTGTAGATCCTGGTGGTGTGGATCAGTGAGTCGATGTCTTGCTCTTCATGGCGTACAGCTTGATGTCATCCATGTAGAGGAGGTGACTTATGGTGGCCCCGTTCCAGAGTCGGTATCCATAGCCAGTCTTGTTTATTTTTTGGTTGAAAGGGTTCAGACCTATGCAGAACAGCAGTGGGGACAGTGCATCTCCTTTGTATATGCCAAATTTGATGGCTACTTGGGCAAGTGGCTTCCCATTGGCTTCAAGGGTGGTTCTCCACAACCTCATCGAGTTTGCAATGAAGGCCCCTGTTATTTGGCTCACTTCCCTCCGAGCTGCCTTGATTTTTGCCTCCAACCTTCGTTTCTATGGTGGGTATTGTTTCTCATGGCGCCCATGGTTGCTCTTATAGACAAGCACCTCTGGGATCATTGATGCTGAAGCGTATATCAGCTCATTGGTTTCTGTGATTGTTGTGGTAGGGATCGCTCTCAATGCTGCATTCACATCTTCCATGAGACTTTCTGATGGTACTTCACTTAGCCGTTGTAGTGGGGTTCGGGGTTGCCTCTTTAATCTTGCCATGATCTTATCTTTTAGGTCAGTCGCTGCCTCGCTCAGCGTGTCTGTGCTCATTGGGGCTTCGTACCCAATTTCCGGTTGGGGAGATGGTGAAACCTCCCCTCTGACCTGGCGTCCTGGCTCCCCCTTGCCGTAGCATTTGTGTTGTATCTTGTCAATCTCAAGTTGTGATATCAGTTGCCGTTTGTGGATGTTGGAACACTAAGCTACTAGTTTCTTCGCCGTCAGTCTTGAATGTGGGTTTCTCCGTTCCCATTCCCCGCACACTCTTTGCATGTAACCCCTCTGACTAGGGTTACTTGAGTAGTAGCATTCCAACAGAGCCTTGTTCTCAAATCTTAGCCACATCTTCACCCAAAGGGTGAGGCAGACGTTGGTGAATAAACAATGCCACCAGTGAAAGCCAGGGTGATGGGAGGAGCTTGGCCAATACACCTAGCCAAACGAGTGGATGGAAGAAACACAGTAGCCAGGAAGCCCACACAGGAGGGTAGGTGTTGCGACCCAAGCAGTCCACACAGAACCTTCCAGGCAGAGCTGCAGCAGCCAAGGTCCGAGTGGACCTGAGCTTCTCCGCTGTCACGTAACAAGTGAACAAACGAACAACCCATATGACAAATCCCGTCAAACTGCAATAAAAACGGCTGATCAACTTCGTAGGAACTCAATTGGGCTGGTTGACTCTGGCAGTCCAGCTGGGGGAAGGGGAAAATTTATTTTTATTTTTGTAAATAAAAATAATGTTTGCCCTGTTCAAACCTGGGCAATAAAAACGGCTGATCAACTTCGTAGGAACACATTTCATATGGTACAGGTGAAAGGGACACTAACAACCCAACGCAGCGAGGCTGTAGCAGCAGAGAAACTTTGTCCTGCGTGTTGATGTGTGTTTCACCATCCCCCAGTGTCCCTGCTCTGGGACGTGGAAGGCCACGCCCACTTTCATTCACCAGACGGACATGAAAGAGGGAATAACGAAATAAACAGCTGGTTAACTTTGTGACTTCAATGACTTATTATGAGGTGAAAGGAGTAATAACGAAATAAATGGAATATAAAACGGAAACGCTTTCAAGCGTATATTTTTTATTGCACATTTGTTAAAACTTGATGGGTGTACTGTCATATTTTCTGTAATTTTTAGCATATGCATTTACATGTTGCATATGAATAACGAAATTTACAAAATCTACGTTTGAAAAAACTTTGAAGAGTTCCGTGTCTACATGAAAGCGGGCAGAACAACGTCCGTGTATGACTCACTGCCGAAAGCGGCTGGTGAAACATGGCTGTAGCTCTGCAATGACTTATTATGTGGTACAGGTGAAAGGGGAAATAACGAAATAAACGGAATATAAAACCGAAACGCTTGAAAGCGTTTTTGGTTTATATTATATTTTTAATTGCACATTTGTTAAAACTAGATGGGTGAGCGGTGTACTGTCGTCTTCTCTGTAATTTTTGGTAAAGTTACAGTGCAATAATGTGTGAACTTTATTTAGGTTTTTTTGTAAATAAGCAAAGCAGCAAAACTGTCTTATTGTATTGTTGATGTTTTTATTGCTTCCTTCGGTGAGACGGCAACAATGACACTCGTCCTTTCATGTTGTAAATCCAAGCACATAGCGGTGGAACATTGTAGCAGTGGATGCCACTCATAGACTCATGGGAACATGAGTAGGAACCCTGCTCTGCCTTGCAGGCAGACTGCGGTCAAGTGAGCCGTCGTTCGTTCATCCGTCGTTCAGCCAGCCGCGCTTCGAAAACGTCTTGCGCCCGTATTACGCACTTTACAGCAGAGCACAAAACACGCAAGACTTCCTCTTTTCATAGCGAGACGTCGGTCTGTTTAAAATATGGAAAACTACGAAACAAAATATTGCATATATAGAAAAACTGTCGCCTAATAAAGATCTGTGTACTTTTACTGTAAAATTAAGCATTTATTAGTATTTAAAAATACCATGTCATACTGTAAAACTTTTATAATTAATAACTTCACTTTGGTGCATAGTTCCAGGCTCAGACCACTTTCCCCTTGATCTACTAGAGGTGTACTATCACCACACAAAAATCTGTGTATTTTTACTGTATAGTTTAGGATTTATTAGTATTCAAAACTACCAATTTATTCTGTAACTGTACAGGCCGTATAGTCAACTTTAATCATAAATAACTTGACTTTGGTGCATAGTTCCAGGCCCAGACCACTTTCTCCTTGTTCTACTAGTGATGTACTATCACCACCCAAATATTCATGTATTTTTACTGTATAGTTAAGGATTTAGCAGTAATAGAAAGTACTATGTCATACTGTAATACGGTCAACTTTGATGATTAATAACTTGACTTTGGTGCATAGTTCCAGGCTCAGACCACTTTCCCCTTGTTCTACTAGTGATGTACTATCACCCCACAAAGATTCATGTATTTTTACTGTATAGTTTAGGATTTAGCAGTACTTGAAAGTACTATGTCAAATTGTAATACAGTCAAATTCGATGATTAATAAGTTGACGTTGGTGCATAGTTCCAGGCCCAGACCACTTTCCCCTTGTTCTACTAGTGATGTACTATCACCCCACAAAGATTCGTGTATTTTTACTGTATAGTTTAGGATTTATTAGTATTCAAAACTACCAAGTCATACTGTAACTGTACGGGCCGTATAGTTTACTTTAATCGTTAATAACTAGACTTTGGTGCATAGTTCCAGGCCCAGACCACTTTCTCCTATTTCTGCTAGATGTGTACTATCACCCCACAAAGATTCATGTATTTTTACTGTATAGTTTAGGATTTAGCAGTACTTGAAAGTACTGTCATACTGTAATACAGTCAACTTTGATGATTAATAACTTGACTTTGGTGCATAGTTCCAGGCTCAGACCACTTTCCCCTTGTTCTACTAGGGATGTACTATCACCCCACCAAGATCTGTGTACTTTTACTGTATAGTTTAGGATTTTAGTAGTTCCATGTTATGCTGAAATATGGCCCTTACAGTCAAGCATAAAACTAATAAGTACTGCACTACAAACAGTGTAGTGTGTAACTTTCTTTTTTATTGTTTTAAGTCTGTATTGTGAAGAGAGAATAATTGCATTAAATCTAATCCTGAATATTTGGTTATATACATTTTGTATTTACATTGTAATATCTAGTTTTGAACACTAAAATGTGTAAGAACAGAGACGGCAATAACTTTGATAAAACAAACTCCAGACATGGGAAATGGTTCAATGAGAACAAATAATGATTTCAGTATCCATCCATTTTCAACCGCTTTTTCTGGGGGCGGGTCGCGGGGGCAACAGTCTAAGCAAACTCCAAACTTCCCTCTCTCCGGACACTTCCTCCAGTTCAGCCAAGCCCAGGACCTGTTTGCCTTGGGAGACCCTACCAGGGGCATTTAGCCCCCGACAACATAGCTCCTGGGGTCATTCAGGCACACAAACTCCTCCACCCCGTTAATGTATGTTTCACACATAAATATTCAGTTTTTGACTGTTCCATGACTTTATATTAAATATTAAACATTTAGTTTCAATATTAAAAGTCACACTTTGGAGTCCTAACAGATGGTAATAAAAGGATTTAATGTGTGTGTGCTTAGCCTCACTCACAGTTTTTTATATGAAAAGTCACATAATCTGGGCCTGGAACTATGCACCAAGTCAAGTTATTAATCATCAAAGTTGACTGTATTACAGTATGACATAGTACTTTCTATTACTGCTAAATCCTAAACTGTACAGTAAAAATACATGAATATTTGTGTGGTGATAGTACATCACTAGTAGAACAAGGGGAAAGTGGTCTGGGCGTGGAACTATACAACAAAATTAAGTTATTGATCATTAAAGTTGACTATACGGCCCGTACAGTTACAGAATAAATTGGTAGTTTTGAATACTAATAAATCCTAAACTATACAGTAAAAATACACAGATTTTTGTGTGGTGATAGTACACCTCTAGTAGATCAGGGGGAAAGTGGTCTGAGCCTGGAACTATGCACCAATGTTAAGTTATTAATTATAAAAGTTTTACAGTATGACATGGTATTTTTAAATACTAATAAATGCTTAATTTTACAGTAAAAGTACACAGATCTTTATTAGGCGACAGTTTTTCTATATATGCAATATTTTGTTTCGTAGTTTTCCATATTTTGAACAGACCGACGTCTCGCTATGAAAAGAGGAAGTCGCGACGAGCGTGTTTTGTGCTCTGCTGTAAAGCGCGTAATACGGGCGCAAGACGTTTTTGAAGCGCGGCTGGCTGAACGACGGATGAACGAACGACGGCTCACTTGACCGCAGTTGCAGGCAGCAGCAGGGTCAGCGAGCCCAGGCGTCCCACCCCACAGAGAGCGTCGGTGATGGCCCTCTTTACGTAACAAAAGCGGCTCTTGGCAGGGTGCCAGCTGGAGCGTGGCGGACAAGTGAACACCCAGCCGTAGTTAGGGGTATATGTAAAGGTGTACGTCCCTTAGTAGTGAGATTCTATGAGTAAGGAGTTACAGTAGTCCAGCCTAGAGGCAACAAATGCATGGATCAGTTTCTCTACATCGCTCTGGGAGAGGATGGTTCTGATTTTAGCTATATAGCTAAGATGAAACTAGGTTTGTTTAATATATGATGTGACAGAGAGACCCTGGTCAAAGATGAAAATAAGGTTCCTCAAACTAGACTCTGTAGCTATGTGATTCAATAGTGTCTCTCTGTGATTTTTAGGCCCAACGATAAGAACCTTAGTTTTATCTGAATTTGGTTTTACTAAATGTATAAAATCTATAGAATGCTTCCTATTTTTATTATCTACTGTAGATGGGACACATATAGACTGAACAGTATTGGACTAAGCACATAACTCCAAAGCTAATCCTTGTGAATATTTATAATTAACATTAACAAACTGGGATCCGTTCAACAAATAGGATTTAAACCATCCCACTGCTGTTCCTTTATTTCCGATGCTACTATATGACTATACTCTATGAGATTTGTGCAGAAAATCTCTCTAAGTAAGACAGAGGTCTTACCTACTATATGACTGTATACTCAGCCTGTCTGTAGTGCTGAAAAGAAACTTAGGGTAGTTTTTATTTTCCTCAATTAAGACTGTTTGATTAGACTGTTCTTCCATGTTATGCATTGAAGAACGTGTCTAACATTGAAATCGTGTCTAACATTGTATGCAGAGAAGTATGGAGAACCGAAACCACCAACGGCTTGAAAAAAGGGAAAAGCTAAATGCATAAATCTTTCTTTAAAAAAAATAGAAAAACATTAATAAATATTTTACTAAAAATATAAGCATTTATACATTTCTTTTTCCAAAGTTTTATATATTTGCACAGTATATTCATAATTTAAAAATTAGTACATTTATTTTCTTTTTCCTTTATATTTGATTATGGCGGTTTCAAGTCTCCATAGAGAAGCTGCAGCATCATCTACAGGACAATAAACCTCTTTATGAGGATTAAGGTGACTGTTCTCTGTGTAGCTACAAGACAATAAGGCAAAAGATGACAAAATCATCTGCTTGAATCTGGCAACAGCGTCAAAAGCGAGAAAACAGGAAATACCAAAATAAGACCAGAAACTCATTTAAACTAACATATTGATCCTGCTGCAGCCATGTTTCAGTAAGACAACAGATCTGTGATGGTCACGTATCACGTCGTTTACTAACAGGGATTTAGATGAGAGAGATCTGATATTCAATAAATCACATTTAATTAACTTATTGTTACTTTGTTTATATGTTATTTTTTAAGGGAAATCGTTTTGATGTTCATTAAATTCTGGCAATCACTTCATTTTGTGTCCAAAGAAAACTATGGAAACTGAAAACTACCTGGATGCAAGTCTATATGTCTTTTTGTTTTACTTATAATTAATAAATAAACAAAGGGAAAGTTTTTTTTTTTAATAATTGCCTTCAAGACCTCCAATACAAAAACTGCATTTAGTTTTGTATGTTTGTAATTCATACTGTACATAGAGAAATAAAAAAAATATATTTTACTACCACAGTGAGTGATCCTTTCAATTAATTTATTTTACTCATTATATCTAAAAAACAGTGTTGTTTTATTTACTGTATAGACTGTATACAAGACTGTATACAGGAAAAGGGGTCCAGCTGTATTTCACAACATATTTTAAAGCAAGGCGACAAAATAGACAAAACCAAAATGCTAAAACATTTCGCTAAACACAATGACATTTGAACATTTTGGAAAAGGTAGGGACCAACTCTTGTTTCTGATTGGTCAGAAGCAAGTCAATCTATAGTTTAGATTTTCTGTTTCTCCCTGCAAGCAGAATCTGTGGTACCTTTCTTTTCTGTCATTGTGTTTTGTGAAATGCTGTTTTTTTTATTTCCCATTGTGTATTGCCCCAGAAGGCACACTGTATGTTCATGCCAACAAAGCATTTTTAATGGTTTCTGTTTATAACGTCTCATTCATTCTCTATACTGTAAACTCATTAAAAAATCTATTCATAATAAGGCAAAGTGGAATTACCAACTGAATTTCCAATTTCAGTTTAGTTATAATCACATTTTGGAATACTGGAAGTTTAAAAAAATTAAAAAAGTTAAAAAAATGAAATGAATTGAAAAATGAATTTAATCCTGAAGTGTAGTAAACTGTATTAAATTAGCTTTAATTATGTTGGATCTGCCTTTTTTGATTTTTCAGTCAACATGGCTTCAGTGGACCATCTGGACCAGCAGTGAGCCTAATCCAGTTGGAGGCACCTCCGTCCATAGTTCCTTATATACAGTAAGTAATCTGAACAAATTAGACTAGCAATGCTGTTACTCACAATACAAACACAAGTGTTGCTGGATTCGTGTGTGTGTTTGTTCAGTATTTGCATAGTAAGGACTGGGAGAGGACTGACCTCTCCGTGTGTCTTTCTTATTTGTTACGAAATAAACAGACATGGTGTGAGGGTGAGGGCAAAATGCCACCACTTTGTTTCTCATCTTAATGAAAACTTGTACCTCTACCATATCATGTTACACATAGAGTGGATCAAATTGCTGTTTCCAGTAGATTCTAGAGATGGAAAGTTTGATTCTTTTACCTGACTCGAATCTAACTCTCAAACAATAAAGTGAACAAATCATTTCAAGTCATTCATTCATTTACAGCAGTCAGAGCTGTAGCACTCTTTTGTTTTTTTTAAAGACAATATAGTTTGCATAGGAGGTCAAAATTCTTTTATCAGTGATTGTACTATTAAAAATCACATTTAAAAAACTCTTTTAATCTCTTTATATTGCACATGATTCAGTCTTACGTGTGCTGTGTGCTAAATAAATCTCCAGCAGAAACAGGCTCAGGCTCTGAAGTTTCAATACCTGTAAAAGAGAGAGCTCAATGTATCAAAGAAGTCTAAGCAGTCTAATACTATAGCTGTATTACTAGGAGTAACCTAAGCCAGCGCTAACTTTTGCTTTATCAAAATGGAAATGTTTTAGCCAGTAGTCTTGCAAATAAAGAGGTGTCTGATTCCCAAACCTGACCTCTACTTTCACAGTATTTGGTCATTTTGTGCTTTTTATGTAATGATAATATGAAGTACTATAATACAAATTAATTAAGTGATTTTAATTGACATTAAATACATACAATTATTTCAGCTACATTCCACTGGCAAAAGAAGGCAGTTATGGAGATCTCCTTTAAACAAAAGGCACAGGAAGCATAAAAATCAAAGATAACTCAAACAGCCACACTGTAACATCAAAAGGCACACAAAGACTCGTGGCCACTAGAGGTACAGTAATAGTTAGGTAAATGTAAACAATGGCTTCTTCTGTAGTGGGAAAGCCTCTACAAACAATTTTACAATGTAGTAGTGACATTTGTACAATTTAATTGAATGCATCTGACAAGCTGTAAAACAATCTTGTGTCCAGGTACTGTCATTCCACCATGAATGGGAAGGAGAATACTGCTGCTGACAAGATTATCCACTCTAGTGCATATATGGTGTCAGACTTGTCTCCAGAAACCCAGCCTTACGTACGGGTGAGACCACACATACACATTCTCATGTCAAGTAGAAGAGCCTAAGAGTTACAAGGAGATTAAAAAGGGTATCTATGTGTGTGTGTGTATTGTCGTGGAAATTTACAAAGAAGCTGATGAGAGAGTTGTCTTTTGTGTAATTTATTGTGATAAAATAAAAATAATGATGGGGAAAGCAAATTAAAACATTGACATGCACAATCAACAACCCAAAGACCAAAAACCCAAACCAGCACTGGGGAGACCAGAACATACACCACAAATATATACTGTAATACAAAGATCACAAAATGCCTAAGTTGCCTTTGCCTTTTTTCCTTCCCCTGGCTGGGTGGACTGTCTCCCCCTGGTCCAATCAAATTGCGTATTATCACCTCATCTATGTAGCCATAATAGAAGATGTTTTTTTCCACTACCACCCACACTGGAGCCTCGCTAGCAGAGAAAAGGAGCAATAAACGTCAAAGAGACAAAGGGGGAGAGCTCCCTGACCTTGGTTTTGGGGTGTCAGATCCAGGGAGGGCCAGGACAAAACAATCACAATGAGGGGTCTCAAACTGATTCCGTTGAGGGCTACTGTCCCTGCTGGTTTTCTAACTCTCTCTGTTGATTACCTTGACCAAGTGTGTTCAGTCAATAAGGAGCTGGAAAAACTAACTAACGTATCTAACAAACCAGCAGGGACGGCAGCCCTCAATGGAATCGGTTTGAGACCCCTGCTTTAAACTGTTTGTGAGTGTTTCTTCCTGGCCCTCCATGGACCCCTGGTCTCAAACAGAGGAGGTGGCGATTATCTGGCTGAGGCGGTTTGGGCCTTTGCAGAACAGCAGTGGCGACAGAGCATTTACTTAGAGTCCTGTTGATCCCCGTGATCCATGTGTGAAGCATTCAGTCATAGGTTTTCATGTAGTAAGTGCAGGCAGGTCTGGTCTTACAGTTTCAGGTGAGTGCTATGTCTAACAGTAGCTGTTTTGCTCCTCCATTGGTTTTACTACCAATTCCTTTCTGGGCACTGCTCATGTAATGATTCATGTGCCTGCTCATCTTGGCTGCTATGATGCCTGACAGGAGCTTCCATGTTGTGCAGAGGCTGCTATGTTCTGGGGGTTCTTCAGGATCAGGACTGTTTGGCCTTTTGTTAACCATTCATGTTGGGTTCCATCCACTATTAGGCTATTCATTTGTGCCACCAGGCACTCATGGAGTGGAGTTAGCTTCTTTAACCAGTAGGCGTGGATCATGTCAGGACCTGGTGCAATACAATTCATTATAACTTTTCTTGGATGTCTGCCTTTGTGATGGCTACGGGATCTTGTTCAGGAAGGTTGCTGTGGTGTGTTCTCAAGTCCACCAGCCACTTGGCATTGCTGTTATTTGATGTCTCCCATATGCCTTTCTCCAGCCTTGGTGGGTCTGCTCATGAATAATGTGATTTGTATTAGCTGTGATTTTCAACACTACCTCACCCTTTGTGTCTTTATATTGGTACTTGAAGTGGGGGAGGGCTGGTGGGTTCTACAACTGTATTTGTTTGACCAAACTAAATTGGGAAATACAATTGACTTCAACTACTGTTATTTATGTTACTCTTTAATATTCTTCTTTTATAATTTGATTGCGACAGACATCACGGACTCCCAAAAAAATAGCAACATTTGGAAAGCGTTCCAATTCTATGCGCAGAAATCCCAAAGCAGAGGTCACCAGACGTGGGTGGCTGTACAAACAGGTACAACTTTCTGTTTCTTAGCTGCCTTAATGTGAATAAAGAAACAATGTATTTGGATAAATTAATAATGTGAATTAATAATGTGATATTATTTGCCACAGACCAGCAGTGGAGTGAAAAAGTGGAACAAGAGGTGGTTTGTACTCACTGACAGATGTCTCTTTTATTACAAAGGTTTGTGTTTCATTTTCTTTATATTCTCATTTGTTAGATTTAGTAAAATTTGTAAGAAGGTAGCATTTTGTAATTACATGTGTGTTGGTCTTTAGTAGAAATGTCACTTTTTAATTTGAGAAATTATGACCTTGTAAGTAGAAGAATAAGTTTCTTCTAAGTTGATTTATTGGCTTGAATAGCTCAGTGTAATGTATATATATAGTATACAACCCCTTGGGGTTTGAAAAGCGTGGCATCTTTAAAAAACTTTTAAATCTGTTTTGCTTCATTTTTACTGGAGCATCATTTTACAGTGAACTAGAAAAAGTAATTTCTCAGGAAATTATGTGGGAGATCTGATCTGCTGCCGCAACAATACCAAACGCTGATTAAGCTGCTGGCGTCAAACAGTTGACTACGGCAAAACGGTGAAAACAATGAAAACAAGAAAACGTTGACAAAGATTAAAGCGATGACAAAAGATGGCGATTAAAGTCATAACAAGGATTCTAAAGTTGACCAAGGTGAAAAGATGTCAACGATTATAAAAATCCTTATCTGTGTAATAGTTTAAAAACTGGTCTAAATTTACCATTCAAAGGCAAAAACAGTGCAGTTTAAGCTAATAATTGGCATTGGTGCTTTTATTTTGAAAGGATGTAGAGGAAGCATGTGTGGGTAATTACTAAACTGTTAATCTTTCTTTAAATAGTCATAATTACCCATCTAAAAGCAAAAATGTTGGTATTAAAGCTAATTATTTGGCTTGGTGCTTTCATTTTGAAAGGATTAAGAGGAAGTGTGTGCCTAATTACTACACAATCCAATAGTGTAGTTGATTAATCAGTAATAAGCATGGAACTGCTGTCTACACTGAGCATAAGCAGATAAGCAGCAAATCTGCAGCTGCGCTGTCGCCATGGAGACGAAAGGTGGGAAAATCAGGCTCACTCTGCTCTGTGAAAGCAGACTTTCACCCTAGATAAATAGCCTTATTCCAGCATAACCATAATAGTTATTACAAAAATATTTTTATGTTATGAATCCCAAGGCTTCCCTGAACATGTGGAGTTAATTTTATGTTTGAGGACGAAAGCTTGTAGTCACAGTCGCAATTTCAAAATATGTCTACTCTTGTTTTTCTCCCCAGACGCCTCCAAAAATTATCATTAGAGTCTATGGGAAGAATTCAGGATCTCTCTGCGCTTTGAGGTCAATAGCGACTAAATTATAGGTCTGAGGGTATCGCCAGACACATCATTAGAAAGAAGACAAGTATGATTTACGATCTACGATTTACTAAAATAATTACGTTGATAGAGTGAAAATTGTGGCTGTAGTTACGAGTTAAATACAGAAGTTCTGTCTTTAAAAAGCGCACCTTCTCACTGTAGCTGTGACATCACATACTCTAGCTGACGCAATACACACTAATGGAAAAAACTGAAAATGTAACAAAAAACACACAATATTTAAATGCTGACAAGTTGAAAAGTATGGAAGATACGAGGACCCTGATTTACACAGAGAAGGTTAAACGATGATCAACGCTTTTGAAGTTGAAATGACGTTTCTACGCTAAAGTATGACGATTACAGACGCTGATGAAAAGAGGCAAGTTGACAAAAAGTTGAACGATGATTTCCATAGACGACCATTATAAAAAAACGATGAAAAAAGTTGAATAACATAAAAAGTTGAAAAGCTGAAAACGTGAAAAGTAACAGCCCCCGGCGTTTGATGTTGTAGCGTTGAGACGATGAAGCCGACCAAAAAACGGGTCAAATAATAAGAAGTAGAAGAATAAAGACCGAAGATATCAATAGTGAGCTGCTCAGCTCTCACACTAAATAAGATTCAGGACTGGTTTACCAAAAGCCTGGACGCTGGGGATCTAATACTGGAAACATGATCGACAATCTGGCAGCGAGTTAGTGAGTACTGGGGTTTAAATGCCTGACTGATTACTGATTGACAACAGCTGAAGAATCATGTGACTGGAAAGTGAAACAGGAGGAAACCAGAGCAGACCAGGACACAACCTCAGGAAAAAACAAAAATCATAACAATAACTGATGACAATCAGCGCCCCCTGCATTAGTGACCCTCACTGACTTGGAGTCCTGTCAATCCTGGGTTGGTGTTTTTAGACCAGTTGCATAGCTTCTAACAAGTAAAATGACACCTCATTGACCACAGTCTTGCTAGGCACAGATATGTCCGCACCGACACCTGCTCTCTGGTGGACATATGTGACAGATTTGGACAGGCTGGACAATGACTGGAAACTGGTTTTATTTAGTCTGAAAGGTATAACTAACTGTTGTTTTGGATAGATGCTCAGGACTCATAGTTCTCATAACTCAGAACTTCCTGAACTGTCTCAGAGCTCCAACAGGTTCTGACTACAGCATTGGGCCAGCTGCTCCACCACATGTATGCAGACTCACTACCATCCTGGATCAGCCCAATGACAGTCATGTCGTTTGCATACTTCAAGAGTTTCAGATGCACAAGTGGGAAGAGGACACGCCCCTGCAGTGTAGAAACTAGATTTGTGCCTGGAAGTCCTTTGTTTCAGTGCCCTGAAGTGCCGAAACAGCTAAAACCCTGTCCCCAAGGTGTGTGGAGTCAGACATGATTTTCCTTGACTGTTTGTTTTCTACATCCTGGACATGTACAGTATAGGTCCAGGATGAAGATTGGGCAGAGGAGTGCCAATAATCCTCTCTGCCTTACGAACTGTCCAATTTACAAATAGTCTTCATACGTCTGATTTAGCTAAGCCAACCAGACCATTATCGAAGTGTACAGAACAGGTTCAATAACTAAAGAATAGAAAAGAATCAGTATTTCCTGTGGGAAGTTGAACGTCCTCAGTTGACGGAGGAAATACAACCTTTTGTTGGGCTTTTTTTGCGATAGAGTCAATGTGAAACCCACTTCAGGGCCTGAGACATAATGCAGCCTAAGAATCTGAGTCACTCCACAGTAGCCACAATGTCATCTGTGATGTTGAGATGAGGGGGTGATGGAGAGTACTTCCACTACCATCTCCACTGTCCTGTTCTGATTCATCACCATCTTGGATAAGCCCAATGACCGTGGTGTTGTCTGAAAACTTCAGGAGTTTGACAGACATGTCTGTGGAGGTGCAATCGTGGTTGGCACAGAGAGCTGAGTAAGCTTGGGCAAAAGGAGGTCTTTAAGTATGGTGTTAAAACCCGAGTTGCAGGCCAAATTGGAAATTCAGCTAAATCGGAAATTCAGCCAATGGACCCAAGTCTACAGGGGCAACAGCCCTGAGTTGGTTCCCAGCACCATTACCTCAGTCTTGGAATCTTAGAAATGTAACTATCTCTCTTACTAAGAGGGACATAGATCTGGCAGTCATCAACAACGCAGTGAAGAGACATGCCATATTTTTTGAGGATAGAACCTAAGCAGAGACGTGAGCAGCTCCCAGGACAGAGGAGCAGAGGAATATTTGAAATCTCCCAGATGGACAAAGAAAGTTCTGTCCTTTAGGTAGGACATAAACCAACTCAGAGCTGGGCCTTTTATACCAACCCTGTGTTCCAAGCGGAAAATCAAGATATCACAATCCACTAATGCAGCAGTTAAATCAAGAACAAGAACCACACAGTCACCAGAGTCAGACGTTAGGAGAATGTAATTACAGTAAAAGCCCACAGAAGGTAAAATTCTGTATTGTGGTTTGTTTTAAAACCAGATTAAAAAATATCCAATAGATTGTGCTCATTTAAAAATGCTGTTAACTGACTACGAACAATTTTCTCTAAAAATTGATTAGAAAAAGGTAATCTGGAGATTGGCCTCCAAGTGAAGTGTATCGAGACCAGATTTTTTAATGAAAAAAGTTAAAGTTTTCACAACTTTAGTCTGATGAGCATTAAAGGGTTTGCCAATAGACTGGAAAAGCACACGGGGTTTGTGACATTAACAAATAATAGCGTCACTGTTTCCTTTTAGCATTTTTTACTGTGGACTCAGACATGGAAAGAGTCTATAAGCATTTGACACTTGCAGTTTGTCCTTTTTCCACCTGCGGTCAGCTCTGTGACAGTGAGGCAGGCTCACAGCACAAGTATCATCATTTAGCCAGATCTGGAATTTGGCTTTGGATTGCCTCGTCTGATTTTAAGTGGAGCCATCCATTACCTGGCAGGTGGACTGAAAGATGGTGCTGAACACGTCAGTAGAATTTCCCACGAAGAACTCATGGATAACGGAAAACTAAGTTAAAAACACAGAGGTGAGCAGGAGTGTGACTTTTAACAGTGCTACAAGGCATAGAAACGTTAAAAACCGCAGGCATATGGTGTTAGAAAACAACATCACAAACCTTCAAGCGGCCATGCAAAGTCAAACTATGGGTTTGTCTTGACAACACATGATATTAAAATCACCAACTGAAAGGACACTGTCATATTTTGGCACGACTTCAGCCAGGAAGTCAGTGAATTCATCTATAAAATCCTTATTATATTTTGGTGGTCTGTAGATCATTGCAGAGAGAACAGGTGAGCTCAAAAGCAAACATTGAAGCTGGATAAAGAGGTGGACAGTGAGAGCTGTTTAGGCCATAGCGGCTAATCCTCCGCCTCGGCCTGACATGTAGGGTGAGTTAAAACCAGTAAGGAGGCAAGGACACTGGACTCACCAGCATTTGCCCATATCTCAGTCACAAAAAAAATCCAAACCACTAAAAAGAAATTGTAAAAATAAAAGGTGGCATTAGCCAGGCAAAACCTGATTGGAGCCAGGTCATTTACTAATCAAGGAGTCCGTTTGAGGGGTTGCAGGTTCCACAGAGTCACTCCACGTTGACTAGGTGAGGAGTGGGCAGGTAGCCGGGCTGTAAAAGCGGTAACGTTTCTTTCGTTGTGGTATCCTAGGTGCGCTGGTATTTCTGATAGTAATGGGGGCAACATTTTAAAATCATCTTGTGTAATCCGCACACTGTTTTCAGGCAGCCTGAGATCCAGTAGAGACTGACAACTGTACACAGGCAGAGAGTTGACATTTTTAAAAAAATAAAAAAACAACAACAGCACAAACATAAAGTTTGGAAAGACAGACGACAAGCCACACACAGGCCCCATCTTGGATTGAATAGGCAAACTGCAGGGGGTCCAGCAGGGGCTCTGTGATGTCCTTCAGGTGGTTCATCAGCCTTCATCATCATTCTAAGATCTCAGGAATTTGAAAAAAGAGAGCCTAACCTTCAGATCAAGCAACTTATTATCTCAGAGTTATCCTGTTGTTATATCTAATCAGTTGTGCTCTCAGGTAGCGTCTAGGCGCTGGCTCCTGGGTCTGGGAAGCATTTCCTGAGCCTTGTTGTTTGAATGAAACAGTCTACAAATCAGCCTCCAGGCTTTCCATGCAGGCCACATTAGGTTTCTTTGATTGAACATCTGGCATCCTAATAATAATTATTTTTGACATATTTTATTTTATTTTTGTACTTGAGATCCCCAACAAAGGATTCCTGTCAGAACGTCAAAGGCAGCGGACCCACATGCACGGCACGGACAAACTGGGATTATATAAAAAAAGGTTTTATTCCAACTCAAAGTCTGGATCAGGCAGGGTCATACACGGACAGTTCATTCGGCACTATGCACAGGATCAGGCAGGCTCGGCGTCAGAGACAGGCAAAGTCCATACACACAAGAGGCTGGGTTACAATACCGTTCCGTCAGGCGTAAATCGTGGTCGGGCAGGCAAGCAGGGTTGGTATCAGGCAAGATCAGAACTCACGGCAGACAAGGTATCAGGCAACATCAGAACTCACGGCAGACAAGAATTAGGCAGACGATGATCACGGTGGTCTGGAACAAGGTTCGGTACACAAGGCTAGGCGAAACATGAAGACGCTGGAAGGTGGTGGAATAACACGCAAACACGATCTAACAATCTGGCGAAGTGCTAGAGTGAGAGGTGGTGCTTAAATGTACTGAACTGATTAATGATGGCATGCAGGTGTGGCTAATGACCGGTAGAAAACGGGGAACAGCTGTGACACGACATGAACAGGAAGTCCTTTCAACATAAAAGCGGAAGTGAAACCAAGACGTGACAGTGAGTCCTTCAAAATAAAACCCGAGAAAAGACACAGACATTACCGAAAGGAAGGACTACAAAATAAAACAAGGAGCAGGACCAAAGACTGTGACAATTCCAGTTTACCTTGTGGCATCAAGCAGCCATCTTCTTAGTGAGTTTTTGTCACACAAGTTTGTAACACAAGGCACTGGTCACTGCATTCACCCCTGCCCAACCACAGAGTAGCAGTTAGTGCTAATAAGTATGGCAGTTCCTGTTTATTTATACAATATACTATAGATAAAGTATGTGGGATCATTTATTGTACAGGGTTTATTATTGGGTTCCCATTAGTCATAGAATTTGATAGTTTGCTTTTCATTGTTGTTCTTTAGATGTATTTGTTCCAGTGGTAGCACTTATTGGTGTCCTGACTATCGACCATTCACAACACATACTGTATAGCATGTACTACATCATAAAGACCTATGGGTGGTGAGAAACTTACACTAATAGCACACATGCTGGTATGACTTGTCCCTCCGGCCTCTGTGTTTGTGATGTCACTTCTGGTTTGCTTCCTGTTCTTATAATGACTGTTGTCACCTACACCTGTCTTTATGTATGTGTATTGTGGGTCTGTTTCTTGTCTAGGTTTGTTTTTTCATGTATTTTGCCCTGTGCTGTTAAACCGTCTGTGGTCTGTTTGTGTGTTTTGTATTAAACTGCTAATCTGTGTCTGAGTTGTTGTCCTGCTATTGCAGTGATTTTGAGTTCAGGGTTTCTGTTTGTTAGTGGTAGTGTTCTAAAAATAGCATTTTATCCTGCATACACAATTTATTATGAGTTTGCTAATATATTGTTATGTGTTTATTATAGTGTCTGCACCTTGTATTTTCTGTGCAGTTCATTTATGGACTGGATCCTCCCCTACTATGTACTAGTACTGGCCAGGTAGTAGTGTTTTAATGAAATTGTTTTGAGAGAGAGATGAGAAAAAAGTATGTTATATATTATAATATCAAAAGGTTTACAAATGTAGACATCAATTCTTTACTGGGTTGGTTGACACTAGGCACACAGAGAGAGTATGGTCTGTTTACTTGCTTTTCAGTTGTGTGCTTGTGTGTGGCTGAAGTCTTTTTGGTACAGACAAACAGCAGGTAGAGTTGGCTGAAGGCCAAAATTCTTGTAACACTGAGTCACATAGGCTGATCATTATCTTGCGCAAACACACACACACACACACACACACACACACACACACACACACACACACACACACACACACACACACACACACACACACAGGAATCAGCATATTGTATGATTGCACAAGCCCTTCCCCCTCTCTCAGATTTCTGTCTTTCTTCCTTTGCTCCCTCTTTCAAGCACACTCCCATAAATATAGTCTGTCAGCGAGCGGTAGAGGTATGTTCAGGAAATCACTGGTGAGTGCACACGGTGTTCATGTGTATGTCTTTTCCTACCTACATATATTATTTACAGTATGTAGCCTCGGTGCTCTCCTACTACACTACTATTACTTATCAGTCCTGGATTTTGGTATGTCAGTGTGCGAGTCATTACCACCAGTTATCACCTAATGGAATCCATTCTGA
Source organism: Betta splendens (assembly GCF_900634795.4). Taxonomy (NCBI): domain Eukaryota; kingdom Metazoa; phylum Chordata; class Actinopteri; order Anabantiformes; family Osphronemidae; genus Betta; species Betta splendens. Next base: position 6,160,203 of record NC_040885.2, on the reverse strand, counting down.
GAAGCTATTAGCATAGCAGCAGAGTGCACTAGGAGGACAGCTACATTTTTGTGTTTAGAGTCTAAACATATTTTCTTCTTTTTTCCAATACAGGTTAAGTGAACCTCAGGCTCTAATTTCTTTTAATTTTTCAGACAGTATTTGTGACCATGCACCAGACTGTGTTTCAGTAATTCAGTGCAACCATTTTTGTGTTCACAGATGAAAAGGAGGACACAATATTAGGGAGTTTGCCACTGCTCAGTTTCAAGATAGCTGGAGTTGAACCTTCGGACCATATAACCCGCAAGTTTGCCATTAAGGTTAGTGACCTCAGGATAGAGGATTGGAGGGTGCTGGCAGGTGTGTATATTTCATACAGTAGATACTTACTTACTTACTTTCATACTTACTGTATTCAGGAAAAAAATTTGGTTCTGTGTTCTCTTGTAAGAAATATTCCTGATTCACTGATGCATATGTGTAATTACAATGCCAACATACGATAGAAAATACGATAGTAAGAAAAAATATTGTATATAAGTTTTTTTTTTTCTTCGTATAATTTTGTTTATTACAATGATCAAAATAACCTAATTTAAAATAAAAAATTGATACAAAAGCAATTTTTGCCCATACAATTTTAAAAATGCGTTCAGGCTGAGTTTCTCTCAGAAACCCAATGTGCATCATTGTCAGCGAATATACAGGTGCTGGTCATAATTACAATGTCATCAAAAAGTTGATTTATTTCACTAATTCCATTCAAAAAGGGAAACTTCATTACACACAAACTAAAATATTTCAAGGGTTAGGGTAGGGGTTAACCCCCCACCCAGTATCTCAGAAAATATGAGCTTTTACTGTAGCTGTATGATTTCTGTCTGTCAGACTTAGTGATGGGAAGTTCGGCTCTTTCACAGATTTGGCTATTCTGGCTGTGGCTCTCAATCGGCTCCTAATTTATTATTATATATTATATTTTAGCAGATATTTTATCAATTATAAATGGTTTGTGTGTTTCTAAGCATTGCTTTATTCCGTGTTTTAATAAAAGCCTTATTTTAATGCAGTCTTCTATTTAAAAAAGTACACAGTCACTACTGTTTAACATTTTAATCAGACCTTTAGGTCTTGACATTATAACACTTTAGATAATAATTTTTAGTGGAGGTTGACACATATTTTCATTTTACAAAGTATGCATTCAGGTTCGCCGTCTCCAATTTCAACTTTTTGCCAGCGTGCTTGCTTTTAAATCTGGCTCCCCGTGTTGTCACACAAACCCAAAGAACACAATGCACTTTCCACTGCCATGCCCACTAGCAGAAAGATTTTAGAAAGGCTCAGGTTGTTGGTAAACCAGTCAGGAAGGAAGCTGACATTATCCCAATCAACAACCTAGTGAAGCCGCTCTACAGTAACACTAGAGTACCACAATGTCTGCACTCTAATGTTGCTGTACAGTGTAGCCTCACTTTAAGGACACTGACCAGTTTACCTCCCTGAAGGTTCTGATGATGGAGGCAAAGGTGAAGCCACTCAAATGTGTTTGCCCAGCCTCCCTCATAGTCTACTACAGTACAGCTACAGCTACACTGGCTGGAATTTTATCTCAGACTGTCTGTCTCCTTGCCCTTCCTGTCCCTCACCTCTTTTCCTCTTCAACCTATCATTACATTTTTAGTGGATCCATTGTTCTATAATTCAAGGAAGTGATTCAGGCCCTTTTATCTGAATCTGATTGATGTGTGTTAAATTTTGATATGTGTTTTCAGCTTGGTAATAGCTCGCTAATCGAGCTCAAGTTGTGGTGACTGATTGGAGAATTTTGAATGACAGTGTTTTCTAACTGAGGACCCAGTGAAGGCCCTGAGAAATGCAGGGATTTATGTGTAGTTTTGCAGAAAGAGTTATCCAGATTCGACCTTGGTAAGGATAGTCTTTGCTTGTAATTCTATCTTGTGGTATATAAAATTGTTTACAGGATTTCTGGAATGATTACTATATAACCACTGTATTTATTTTTATTCATTTTGTTTTAAAAACAGACTTCGTCCCTTTATAGTGAATATGACAGAAATCACTAGAAACCAACATCACCAACAACACTAATACCAGTCACATGTGACTGTTGACACAGTTAACCTACCCCTTCCACCTTCTTTTCTCTGTTCCTCTTCCATCCATCCCTGTGAGGTCTGCTGGCCCTTGCTGTTTCCTGTTGTGGTGCAAAATACATATTGTAGGTACAGTGCTTATATTTTTCTATTCATATTTAAAAAATATTTCTCCTTCTGCAAGAGTTGTATGATACCATATTGTTTTTGTGTCTATGCAAATTATCACAGTTTTGTCATATTCTGTATGATTTGTTCTTTTGATGACAACATGCAACCACCATCAGTGCACCTAGTTTTTTTGTGGTATAGAGATGTTCTATGTTCTCTGCTATATTCATACAATCGAAATGCAAATGTATGTATGAATGTATACAGTAGATTGAAATTATTGTATACTGAGTTAGACAAACAGAGCCAAGGAAAAAGAACTATCAAACTGTAATTGTTAAAAGTCTCTTGAGTGTTTCTGAATTATTTCTGAGAGAACAATGCCATTACTAAGGAGCAATGATGAGACTGTGTTAGTTACATGCTGCCTTTTTGTGTTTTGTCTCCTACAGGTGTGGATGGAGGAAGTGGACAGGGATGAACATTTGACAGGTACTGCTGGGTTTTGCATGCAGGCGGAGCATGCTGGGACCAGGACATACTACTTTAGTGCAGACAGTCATGAGGAGCAAGAAGATTGGATCAGAGCCATGATGGAGGCCGCAGAGGTCAATGTTCATCCAACACAGAGGTGCAGTTCACACACATCCAAAGCTGTACAGCACATACACAGAGCCAGCCATGAGTTTATTTGGCCAGAAGGTTTACATAGACAAGTAATATACTGTATGCAACTGTGATTATGACAGCTAACACTGTAACTTACAACATTATAGAATACTTACATTTGCAAATTCACATCCATAAATGTACTTTTATCCAATTTACAAAAATGAAAACAGATAATTCACAAGTCTATAGGGGATTTTATGTTAAAAGAACTGAATACTGAATACAGTTATTTGGACTAGTCAAGTGCAGCAAAACAACAACAGAAAAAAAATAATAATAATGATAATAACAATAATTATAATAATAATAACAAGAAGCATCTATAAAGATTCAAATAACACTATCATAAACACCAATGCTGTTTTCTCTATTCATCACACATTGGGGTGATTTGAAGAAAATAGTATGATCCATAAAAAGGAATAGGAATGGGTAGGAATGGGTAACACAGACATGAAAGGCAAAGGATGAGAGTTGAACTCACTTTACTAGCACAAACCCTGAGCTATTTTAGGATATGCTGTAATCTAAAAAATATAAAAGATACTTCCACTAAACCATGATATAGGATTTTAGGACACCGGACATTGATATTTATTCAACAAAAAAGCTGTGTGGTTAATAATCACTACATTTGACCACACAAGTCTGTCTGTGTCCAATTAACGATTTAAATAAATGAAGCCAATCATCACATACTGTTAGGCGTAATATACAGTCAAGTCCGAAATTATTCATATCCCTGGCAAATTATTGTAACTAACTTATATTTATTTATTTATATTTTAGATTATTTAACCAGGAAGTTTTTTTTATCGAAAATGACAGTGTCGGCCGTTGGCCGTGAAGAGGCCGTTCCCGCCGCTTCACGGCCGGTGGGGACTCGACCTACTCCGCTCCGTTATTTCTCCTTCTCTCCCAAACACAACCAGTCAGTTAGACCGTCACTCGCTTCGCCAGAACGTTTTTGTTTTGTTGTATAAATGAACTATTCAATTCTTCAAAAGTCCCCTTGTCTACTCGAAGTATTTTGGGCGTGTGTGCCTGCATATGTGTGTTGTATAGCAATTAAAGTAGTGTCAGTAATAATGAAAGTGCACGTAATTCCCTTCATTCAAAATGAGGCAGAGGGAATATCAGACACTTAATAATTATATTATTAGCACAAATTTATCCATGAAATAGTTACAAATAAGACTAAATTGCAGTTTATTTCTGGTTTAACAAAGGGCCCACAATAACGTTCACAATTTTTTAAGGAAACGTTTGTTTATTCACGAAGCCTCCTTGCAATATAATGTTAGCGCTACTTTCATAGCTGACACTTCATGTACTGTCCTCACAGTTCATGCACTATGTGCTGCTACACAAATATGTGCTATTTGACAAGGGCGCTCACTCGAACTACTTTCCAAGTTCCGAGTACAGAGACTGACAGGTTTACAGAATCAATCTTTTAACATGTCTCGACCTCACTTGAAACAGGAATCACACTTTAATTCCATAGCATATGATTTTCATTATTGGATGTAAAATTAATGTAATTTTGATTAAATGTATATATTAAAATTGAGTAGAGAGAAGTAAGATTTTACTGACAACACACTCTAACCAACTGCACCAACATGTTAAATTGAGCTACTACTCCGGTCGAACTGTAAAGTATGCTTCTGTTTTACTGCGCGACCCGGTCCGATCCTAGTGGTGAATTTCAGTGGCATGTGCTTGTCTGTACGTTGCGGTTCGATCCATGTACGCGTCGCCGTTCAGTGCATACATACAGCGAAACTTCAAGCTGCAGCAACGATGGGTGGCACAGGCTGGTTCAGTCTGCAGTTTTCTTCCAAGCAGATGGGTGACTAGGCCTGTTTTCTGTAGTAACGTGCAAGGAGGGGCAGAGAGGATGCTCCGGGATGCCCGAGACAGAGAAGGAAATGACAGCGGTGTTTCGGTTGTGGCACCTTTTATCTAGGCAAATTTGGTCCAGCCTGGCCCACTGTGAGGTTCATTCAGGGTGGTCGACGTCCACCCCACCCCTGTTTATCACAAGTCTCAGCTGGGAGTCTGGGTGCCTTGCTCAGGCACACTTGTTTAAAACCCTTTGTTTGAATCCCCTATGACCAAAATGGCGACTTATATACAGGCCGTATTGTTCATTTTCTTTAGGCACGTAGGAGCTTAACAATGACTCTTTCAGGAACAGTGAGGTCCTCAACAGTAGAAAATGCATGAGTGAATAATAAATGGAAGAACAAATGCAAGATTGGCACAAGTATGTTTATCTATATGTTTTGTGAATATATTTGTAAAAAGTCCTCCTGTCCTGTCCCCACTTACTACATTTACTTTACTACTCTGTCTCTCTTTTAACATCTTTACAATATCCACCTATTATGGTGGAGAATGATCTATCCCGTTGTTTGCTTAGAAGCAAGTTTAACCTACAATTTACTATCTATATTGGAAAAATAGGTTACTCTCCACTATGTTAAATATGTTCACGTATGCCAGTGCATTTATTAAAATTCAAATAATCAAATAATAAATATTTAATACAAAGTCAAAATAAAAGTGTCTTTACTAGTGCTCTTGCCACAGTGAGTAAACTTACAGGTGCTGGTCATATAATAAGATTATGATGAAAAAGTTTATTTACTTTACTAATTCCAATCATTTCATATTCATTCATTACTGTACATGCTGACATATTTCAAATGTTTATTTCTTTAATTGTGATGATTATAACTGACAACTAAAACTGCAAACTCATTATCTCAGAAAATATGAATATTACTTCTTATCAATACAAAGAAAGGATTTTTAGAAATCTTGGCCAACTGGAAAGTATAAACATGTAAAGTATGAGCATGTACAGCACTCAATATTTAGCTGTAAGACTTCTTTTTGGCATGGAGTCGATCAGTCTGTGGCACTGTTCAGGTGTTATGAGAGCCCAGGTTGCTTTGATAATGGCCTTCAGCTCTTCTAGCTCAGCTCTTCTGCATTGTTGGGTCCGGTATATTGCATCTCCCTCTTCACCATACCCCATAGATTTTCTATGGGTTAAGAACAGGGATCCCATGGTCCTCAAACCAAATCTGGTCAGCAGCAGGAGGCATGAAGTGCTCTAAAACTTCCTGGTATACAGCTGCGTTGACCTTGGACTGCAAAACTGAACTAACACCACACCAGCAGTTGACATGGCACCCCAAACCATCACTGACTGTGGAAACCTTACACTGGACCTCAAGCAACATGGATTCTCACCCTGATTTCCAAATAAAAAGCTAAATTTCCTTTCATCAGAGAACATAACTTTGGAGCACTCAGCAGCAGTCCAGTCTCTTTTGTCTTTAGCCCAGGTGAGATGCTTCTCACCCTGTCTGTTGTTCAAGAGTGGCTTGACACATTGGATGCGACAGCTGAAACCCATGTCATACAGTATGTCTGTTCGTAGTGGTTCTTAAAGCACTGACTCCAGCTGCAGTCCACTCTTTTGGAATCTCCCCCCACATGTTTGAATGGATTTTGTATCCCAATCTTTTCCAGAGTGTGCTTATCCCGATTGCTTGTCCACCTTTTCTATCATATCTTTCCTTTCCCTTTGCTTCTCTATTAATGTGCTTGGACACAGAGCTCTGAGAACAGCCAGCCTATTTTGCAATGACCTTTTATGTCTTGCCCTCTATGTGCAAGGTGTCAATGGTCGTCTTTTGGACAACTGTCTAGTCAGCAGTCTTCCCCATGATTGTGTAGCCTACAGAACTAGACTGAGAGACCATTTAAAGGCCTTTGCAAGTGTTTTGAGTTAAATAGCTGATTAGAGTGTGGAACCAGGTTATGGGGTGCCAAATGTAAAAGTAGCACCTATAACTAGTTTTCTCACATTTAACTAAATGACACAACATGTTTTCTCACATTTAGTTAAATGTGCAAAAGTCTAAATGTAAATGTTAAATATAAATGTAAATGTTAAATATAAATGTAAATGTTAAATGTTAAATGTAAATGTTAAATGTAAATGTTAAATCTAAATGTTAAATGTAAATGTTAAATGTTAAATGTAAATGTTAAATGTTAAATGTAAATGTTAAATGTAAATGTTAAATGTAAATGTTAAATGTAAACGTTAAATGTTAAATGTAAATGTTAAATGTTGGCTGAGTGTAAAACTGAATATTCATGAATGGGCAAGTAGACTCCATCCCTACCCTCAAACAGCGCTGGTCTCAGATCAGATCCGCCCACATCTGACTCTGGATCGGAGCACGAAAATACTGGAGAGAAGCCTGAAGTCGAAGCCATCATGGCCGCCAGCTCCGACTCCCTCCCGTTGGGGGAGATTGAACGGGCTGTAACGGCAGGTGTGCGGGCAAACAGCGCTGGTCTCAGATCAGAGACGCGAACTCAATCATCTCAAACAGTGCGCGCAAACCCCGCCCACGTCTGATTTGGAAACTTTTGTTTTTAGCCTGGACGTAACTTCGGCTAGCTAGTATAGTTAGCCAACTAATTCTCCACCGGCGCCACAGAAATATTCTTTTTAAACCTACTTGACTCCTCATTAATGGTGTTTACGACAGAACGGCAGTTTGAAGCGGAGCCTCAGCCCGCACACCTGCCGTTACAGCCCGTTCAATCTCCCCCAACGGGAGGGAGTCGGAGCTGGCGGCCATGATGGCTTCGACTTCAGGCTTCTCTCCAGTATTTTCGTGCACCGATCCAGAGTCAGATGTGGGCGGAGCTATGCGTACTGTTTGACGTGTTTGAGTTCGCGTCTCTGATCTGAGACCAGCGCTGTTTGAGGGTAGGGATGGAGTCTACTTGCCCATTCATGAATATTCAGTTTTACACTCGGCCAACATTTAACATTTACATTTAACATTTAACGTTTACATTTAACATTTAATATTTACATTTAACATTTACATTTAACATTTACATTTAGCATTTAACATTTACATTTACATTTACATTTACATTTAACATTTACATTTAACATTTACATTTAACATTTACATTTAACATTTACATTTAACATTTAACATTTACATTTAACATTTAACATTTACATTTAGACTTTTGCACATTTAACTAAATGTGAGAAAACATGTTGTGTCATTTAGTTAAATGTGAGAAAACTAGTTATAGGTGCTCCTTTTACATTTGGCACCCCATACCAGGTGTCTTCAATATTGAATATTTTCACAATATTCAAATTTTCTGAGATACTGAATTTGGGGTTTTCATGAGTTGCCATTTATAATCATCACAATTAAAGAAGTCTGTGAGTAATGAATGATTATAACATACAAGGTTTGCTTCTTGAAGGGAATTAGTGAAATAAATAAACTGTTTGATGATATTCTAATTATATGACCAGCACCTGTATATGGAGAAATATTGTACTGGGTAGATTGCATGAATTTTCTAATGTTCAACCTTGACGCAGTAATGTAATACTTATTATTGAGAAGGCTTTATACAAAAAACAATGTAACTGTAATGGTCCTGCATCTCCTCATAGATAGCTATATATTTCCATGCATCTTTCTTTTCTTTTACAGAACCAATTCAGACTTCTTAACAGATGTTAAGAAGAAAATGGTGGCCAAGACTTCCAGTCCACAACAGCATTCACAAACACACATTAAAACCCACAGTGAACTGTCCACCAAGACTAAAATGAATGGGGAAAATAGCCTTGAGATACCCCTGCCTTCTACTTCCTGCTTAGAACAGGAGACACAAATGAATAATGGAAGACAATTTGAGGGAGAAGGACATGGTCAAAATCATGATCTTATTGGCCATCCAAATGGATGGGGCAGCTATGGCAGTATACCTCACAACAGCAATGGCAAATCTTCTGTATTTAGAAGTAACAGTGGTTATCGATCCTCTCAGGGACACATAGAAAGCAATGTTGTGCAATTGCATGATACAAGGGGCTTTGTGCCCAGGACACCTCCAGAGAGAGTGGCACAGAGAAAAAGCTCTATGGCCCATCTGCAACAGTGGGTCAACCAGCGGCGAGGCATGGCTTCCCATGAGGACATTAACAGGTAGATTTAGCTCTGAAGTTATTGCACGTTCTATGTGTAGTGTTGTTTGATGTTCATGTTTAACATGCTACAGTATGGAATAATTTCACAACATTGTAAAATCACAACTAACTTAACACTTAAAAAAACAAGCACAGATTGGTTTCTTGGTTCTGATATAGTTTCCTATTATTTCAGCTCATCTCGTTACTATCCAGTAAACAGAGAAGTTTCATTTGACTACTATGGCTACCCTGGTGGCCCCCATTATGTAGAGGAGTACCCTCTTTACCCACCAGGAATTCGTCCTGACAGCATCAGCTCTGTCTCTGCTGTGGGGGGATATGATAGACGCTGGACTCTTGAGGAGAAGCGACGCTCACTGAGGGATGTACAGTGTGAATTTTATGGACCCCCACTGCCCAGGGACTCCTGGGTGCCACAGTATTACAGTGGAATGGAAACATCCATGAGGCGCCTGTCCCTCCAACCACGTTCCAGGTCTGTGCCAAGGTCACCATCTGCATCATCTGGGGGCCCCTATTCACCAATGCCACCCAACTTTGCCTCCCCTTCTCGATCACCATCTGTCAACTTTGACCGGTTTTCAGGGAAGATGAGGGATGATGTAATCTATGCTGATCAATCTGTCTACAGTTTAAGGAGAGCCCTCAGCTCATCAAAGGTAAAGAGTGTGGTTTAATTAAATTTATTTAATGAATTTTTATAGAAACAAAAAAGTCTGAAAAAAGTAGGAAGGTACTGTAAGAAAGGTAAGTTCAGTCAGTTATTTATTCCTTTTATGACAAAATATTAAATCTATAAACATTATCTAGGTGATCAGTTATATTTATGTATATTTAATCAAAAATCATTGAAATGTGTTTAAGTGCCCTTTATTCAGGATTTGTTTTATTTTTTTTCTAAAACTACTACTAAAATCCTTGTGTGGTAGCTGAAACAGTGTAGTTTTGTAAGAACCTTCCTGAACAAGGCTTGAATTTCATTTTTGTTTGTCGCAACCATCTACATCTGTCTCCTCTCTCCTTCCTGCCTTCATTTTTCCCTTCAATTTCCCTTATTACCTCCTGTCTTTTCTTCAGTATGACTGTGCTGGCAACAGGACATTCTTAAACCAAGGATCATACCACCACAACTACTCTGTATCCCCTTCCTTCCAGAATAAAATGGTATGTGCTGGATAAAAAAATAGTATTGCACACAGTTCCCTGGTGATAGGCACACTCTACACCAGTAATTTTCAAACAGCATTATGCAGTACAGTAGTGTGTGCCATGACAGATCGTCAAGTGTGTTGTGGGAAGTCAATTTCACCTAAAAAACATTTAAGCACCTGGCAGAGTAATTATGTACAATAATCTTTCTCCGCATCAGTAGGTGGCAGGAAGTAGCTAATTGTGTCTTTTGTGTCCTCTAAGACAAGAGAATTAGTTATGCATGAATACAACAGGTGGCAGTGATAGTAGCATTGTGGCAATGAAACTACAGTGACAGTGATGGAGAAGTTTTATATTGTTACGCACTGCCTTTCACATGAGAAGACCTAGTTCCTGTGATGAACGACGTTGTGCGCATGATAAACTGCATATTTGCATCTTTGTGTGAGAGAATGGAAGAGGAGTTTAAAGCCTTGATGTTTGATACAGAGGTCTGATGGTTGTCACACAGCAAGGTACTAGCTCATGTGTATAAGCTACCAGAGGGACTTTTTTTGTAGGGATGTGTTCTTTGAGAAATGAGCAAAGCTGCTTATAAGTGACTCGTGCAATTGTCCTTAACCTTGTTGGAGGTACTTAACCCCACCAGTTTCATATGCACATTCACCAAAAATGTGATTCTTTTTTTAATTCAAGACATAAATATATCCTTTACTGCTTCACAAAAAGAATTGTGTATTAATATTTATGCAAAGAACAAAACCAATACAGTGCATGACCTCAAATTAAATACAGATTTTTTTCCAAAAAGACATGACCTTTTGTAATACTAACACACTGAAATGGTTCAACTCACAGACAGGCCGATAAAGCTGCTGGGTTTACTCACCACTCTCTGCACCACCAAAGTCTTTTCTTTTACCACTTTACTTTGGTTCTAAACTCACATTTGCTTATTTTCGCTCTTGTCATGATGCAGGATGAAAGGTGCAACTGTGCAATCAAACACAAGCTGCTCATTAAACTCAGGTCAGCTATGAGTGAAAGCAATTTCTGGTGATGTGCGCGTCTATCTGTCTCATTTATAAAAAACCTTAGAACAACTAATGAATTTGGAATATTCAATTTTAGCGCTTTGAGAAACACCAGACTTCTCAGAGGATCAGAGATGTTCGTCTTGTCTTAGTTTAGAGCTGTCGCCGCTGTGCAGCGTCTCCCGTTACCGATTGGTTGAGCAGACGTGCCCTCTCTGGTCCAGGTGCCACGGCCTCTGGGCCAGGAATCATCGCCCGCGGTGATGATGATGTCTCGGGTTCAGCGAAGTAACAGTCAGCCAGGCTGGACTTTCCAAGGTGTTTCAAAACGTCAAGGCTACTTAAAGTTGCCCAAAAAGGAAAAAGAGGCTGGGATCTAATTTAATTAGTTCAATCAAAAATAGTGAGTCAATTAAGGATTTGTGATAGTTTCAGTTTCGCTGAGTTTCTTGATGACTTTCTAACGTAACAAATTCCGCTGCTCGTTTGTATTTCTTACCCAAGGGGCAGTGTTCACATCAGGGTGGAGAAATGAGTTCAACCAGTGTGGTGAAAAGTTCCACCCCTTAAGATCGGGTATCAAACTATTTGATTTGGTTCGATTTTAAGTTTGGGATAACTAAGCTTTCCTCTTTTCATCGAGCTCACATGTAACGATCACTTTAGCACTCAAATAAGCAGAGGAGTCAGAATGGCTAAACAGCAAAATAAATGCATAGATTATTAAGGCTTTATTCCTTTAAAACACTGTAACAAATGAAATGTTATTTCATGATGAGTGGTCTTGTCACTGTAACACTAAGCCCACATCCAGCCTGGTTCTGCTGGAGGTTTTTTCCTCGTTAGAGAGGGAGTTTTTCCTCTCCACTGTTGCTGTCAAATTAAATGCTTGCTGTATGTGGGATTTGTTGGGTTTAGTTGTGTGAGGTCTTAAACTTTACTTTGTAAAGTGCCTTGAGATAACTTTGTTGTGATTTGGCGCTATAAAAATAAAATTGAATTGAATTAATTTGAATTAAGCAAACAATAAAAACATACACAAATAATAACTGAAGCAACATCAAATTATAAATGGCTTAATCTAAATATTACTAATTAAACTACTGTAATGTGGTTACATAATTTACCTGGGGTACATGGAACATATGTATGGTGCACAGATTATAAGAAGGAAAGCATGGTGAAAACTTGTCTGAGGTCCCTTTGTTCTTCTTAAGGGATTTCCTGGCAAATCTGTAGATCAGGCATTGAACATCACAAAGAAACCAATCTAATATCAAATAATAGCATTTTGTACACAGAATACAATGGCATCAGTTTCATGACAGTTGAAAGTTCCGGTGCATCTGAACCATAACTTGTGTCCAAATGAAAAGTTTTCTCTTTTTATTAGTTTGCATTCCAGTTTACGATCCAGATCTCCTGGGCTAATGGGAAAGTCCATGAAAAAAGTCTTGGTAGAGAAATTATGAGACAAGTCTTGGTATGGTTAGTGATAAGGCAGAAGAGGACCCTGGTGAGATTTAGGTGGTGTCACCTATAGGTGTCCATGGTCTTTTAATGTGCAGTTAGCCATACGTGTGTTGTTTATGTTAAATTCTGTTGTGAGAGAAAACAGTGTCCCGTAGAACAGACAAAAATTCCGTGTATTCTTATTTACTGGTGAGTTGCAGATTTGTCTCTGTGGAAGGGAGTGAAGCTTAAACGTTGTGTTAAGGTACCTAGGTCCAGATGTGGAATGCTACACTCTCTTTTCACAAAAAAGGTGAGGGCTACAAGTAGTCATGAGTCAAAAGAAAACTACTAGGACTCTATACTCTGGAGTAATGTGACAAAGGTCACTTTTTTGGAATTAGGATTTCATGAGGATTTCAAAGAAAAATGCATGGTGCCTACAGTGAAACATGTGGTGACAGTGTCTTTATGTGGGGCTGCATGAGTGCTGCTGGTGTTGGTGAACTGCATTTCATTGATGGTATCATCACCTCAACAATGTACTGCTCTATACTGAGGGACAAGATGCTGCCATCACTCCTTGCACGTGGTCGTCTTGCACTTTCCTAACACAGCAATGATCTAAAACACACATCTAAAGCTATTGCAATTCTGAAGAAAAACAGGGTGAAGGTAATGGAATGGCCGAGCATGTCTCCTGATCTGAACCCAATCGAACACCTGAGGGGAATTCTGAAGCGAAATATTGAGCAACGACAGTCTACATTTAGGTGCAGGTGCAGTCTTGGACATACTGTACAATGGGAAACCAAAAGGGATTCCAACATCCCCTAAAAATGCATAAAAAAGGTCTTATTGAAAGAGTGATCAGTCTTAAAGACAAAAATTAGTCAAACAGATCAGACAATTTGAGTTTTACTTAGACAGAAGAAGGCGACTCTTGCATATCTGTGTTATTACATAGAGAATTAACTACTTTGTGATCCATACTACATTCACATACTGTTGTTCTTTTCTACCATTCTTTTTTGAGCTCACACCATTTTTCTTGTTTCCATTGGGATCATTCTAATTTACATGCAGTCTCACTTTACTATACTCTATGTCTTTTGTACTTTTTTAGTCATGAAATATAAAGTACTACATTAATCAAGCACTTTGTGAAATTGCCAGATAAAAGAATGTGCTCATACTGTGGGTGGCTGTGTGTTCTTCCTCTTCCGATCGCAAGCAGATCATACATATTGTGGTTTTAAATGTTTTACCTGACATCTACTGCGCTAAAGTAGACTGCCCAGCAGTTACAGATAGTTCAATATAATTTTCTTATTGTATTATGTAATGTAAATTTACAAGCCTTAGAATACACTTAAAATGTTCTTGAGTTAATCAGTGTTTTTCCACAGATGCCTCCTTTCCATAATATCTACAGCAGAGAATTGCATCCGACACTGAAACTCAATGAGATTGAAACCAGTGTAAGCAAGTTAATGCTATGTACTTTGATACTTTATTTTAAAAATAAAAGCACATGATTGCATGGATTAGGCCATACATTATGTAGGTATTGATGCGTGTTTAAATTTTACAAAACTGGGTAGATTATGTTTTACTTGAATAGCACTCCGCATTGTTGAGAAAAACAAGCGGGTGGAGGGGTGGTTAAATTTATGTATCACTTTATTTACCTTACTTCACCACTAAGTGCTTTAACTCTGCTTCTCACTCCTCCTTTTGCCTAGCAGTGCCAGACCTATCATTTGGTTAATGGTGTGTCACTATACATACCTCCCTAGTCATAGAATTATATATTTTCCTGTCTCATTCTGATGTACATATAATATACATTATATATGCTGCAACTTCTGTAGTCTTTTGATTTGTTTTATATATTCTTTGATGTTTGTAATGTATATGGTAAATGCATGTATTTACTAAGCACTGACTTCTTCCACAGAAACTCTTGGGCCGGTTGTGTGAGCAAAACCAAATTTTAAAAAACCATGAGGCTGTTGTCCACAGACTCAGAATGGACAAGGTAGATACTTTTGCTTATAGTAATATAATTGTTTGGTGAATTTCAAAATCAAAAAATGGCATACTTTGCATACTGTGTGTGATGGAGGATATATGCCTGTTGACCAAATGACTAACAAAAAAGCTTTTTGCTTTTTTGAGCACAGGACAACCTAGAAGATGCATTGGTGGCAACACATCAAGAAATGGAGCTGTACCATAACCAACCTTTGGCAATTGAAAAATTGCAGTTAAAAAAGGAATCCCTGCAGAACCAGCTCATCAACATCAGAGGGGAGCTCTCCCAGGCCTCTAGTGTATGACTGCAGAAATTTCTATTTATCTGGAATTTGTTTTTTCTACACTTGGTATTAGTATTCAGTTTGCACCCCTTAGGCTTTAACCACTACTCATATGGAATTTGAAGCGTTAGAAGATGAAGCCAATGCCATCCATGGAGATCTATGGGAACAGCTTAACACAGGAGGGCAGGTAAGATGCCACATTGTGCCTGTATGTAGTTAAAGCAACTGCAAGGGAAATGGATGTCAGTAATTTAGAGTAAACTATGTCATGATTTCATTAAAATATAAATATGACAAGTATACTACTTTACTTCTTTAGTTACTTCACATAAAAAATGGGTAGCACTGTCACCTCACAGCAAGAAGGACCTGGGTTCGATTCCCGCGGTGGAATTTGTGTGGAGTTTGCATGTTCTCCCTGTGTTCACATGGGTTCCTCCCATGGTCCAAAAACATGCATTAGGTTAATTGGTCACTCTGAATTGCCCGTAGGTGTGTGTGTGTGTGTGTGTGTGTGTGTGTGTGTGTGTGTGTGTGTGTGTGTGTGTGTGTGTGTGTGTGTGTGTGTGTGTGTTGGGTTGGCACATGGTTGGTTGCCTGTCTGTGTGTTACCCTGCGATGGACTGGCGACCTGTCCAGGGTGTACCCCGCCTCTCGCCCAAAGACAGCTGGGATAGGCTCCAGCCCCCCAATAAGCGATAGAAAATGGATGGATGGAACAAAATGCCCACAGACACTTAATGTACAACACAGGTAATCAGATGACCACTAATATCTTATATTTGACATATTTTAGTGTTGTAGTAATGTGTTCATAAATTTGCAGTGTTTAAGGTAAAAATGTTTTTGTTTTATTTTGTATTATATGACTGGTTGTATTAGGGTGGATTAGATTAATTGCACTTCAGTAACAGTTATTTGGGTTTTAATTCACCGTCTAGCCAGATTTCACTTTGTTTTCTTGGGTACTCCAGCAATCTCCTGCAGTCGAAATGCATAAGGTTTGTCAACTGGTGATTCTAAATAGCCCATAGTTTCAAATGTGACACTGCAGGAGTTCATAAACGTATTAACTACACATTTTTACATTTTATATAAATCTAGTGACTGTTTTTTTGTTGTTGAAGACTTTAAATGCATTTGGAGATGAAAGCATCCATTGTTGTGTAGTAATTGTCCTCTTTAACCAATGACTGCCACCCCATTCCATAGTGCTTACAGATACTCACCAGAGCCTCGTGCAGCCCAGCTGCATTCAGAGCACATCAAAATGTGCTGAACTTGCTGCAGTTCTTAAAGCTGGATATAAATCAGAATCAGAATCATTTTAATCGCCAAGTTTTCACAGGACAAACAAGAAATTGCCAAGGGGCTGCTGCCACTGTGCGCGCTGCCATTCCTGAAGCAAGTTAAGCAAGTTCCAATACAATCAGTACGATACAAAAACAAACAATACAATACAGGAGTAGGCACAACACAAGTGGAAACTCGCTGGAATTTTTTCATGGGGGAGAAGGGACAGAGTAATACACAGCCAATTCTAGTACATTTTAACAATCCATGACTAATTTGTCCAGATCAATAGTCCAATCGGTCAGAACTCAGGGCGTCATCGCCTCTTGTGGGACCTTGGGGTACCCGTGACATCACCTCAAATGTAACAGTAATGTAACAGTTTCTTCACTGTTAACATATGACTCACAGTCCCACATTTTTTCAGTCACTTACTTACATAATCCATTGTGTTTGTCCGTGTGATGCAAACTAAAGGGTTACCTAGCTAGCTCGTTTTATCACTCACAAATACAGAAAGCAGTGGGAATCAAGCCTTCAAAGACTTGGTGATGATACACTCAATGTGCCTTTTACCTAAAGAATATTAAGGTGGTCAGTGTTTCGATTATATTTGATATTATACCCAAAAGTCTTGTGTAACTAAAACATCAAAAGTTGATTATGGGTGTAGAATGCAAAGACTTCCTGAATTATTAGTAAAAAACTGTAGCCCTGGAAACTGCTAATGTGTATATTAGTGTTTAACAAGGGTGTGTTGTGTGTTCATCCCCCAAATTGTAGTAATCGTAGCAATTTATTAAAAAGGGCCTCCTTTCTACCAGTGGAAGGATCTGTATAGTATAGTGCATACAAATGTGTGTATGTATTTGCATATAAGTAAGTAAGTTGATGTGAACTTGGGAATATGTACTGTAATTTCCGGACTATAGTGCACATCTGAATTTATTTGAATAAAAAACATTATGCAGGTGTCCACATCCTAACGAAAGGTATTTACACAGAAAGATTTTTGTAACTTTTAATCAAAGGGACAGTTCACCACTAAAATGCAAGTTCTGTTATTAGCGAAAATATGCAAAAACATTTAGCATTGATGGTCTTTGTCCAGAGAAAACAGTGAAAACGGCAGCATTATGTGTTTTTGATGAAAATTATCATATCCTACAACACACAGACACTCCACTCTGACAAATCTCTCAAGCTGCACCCATTGGACCTACCTCTGCCACCAACTGCGGGGCGTGTGTATTAGCAGAACGTTACTTTTCCGGTTTACAGACAAACTTCCAGACATTGCTATATATTTAACAGTGTATTTGAATAAAGACATTGTTATGACGTCATACAGCAGCCTTTTATTTGGGACCAAAGCAGACACATTGTTCATTTAACCAAAACTCTCTTCTTTTCTTCATCTGCTGTTAGTGGCTGGCAAAACAAGATTGCCTACAAAATTAAGTAGTATTAGAGTTGCTGTGAGCCAAACTAATGCGCAAACTAGTATTAGCAATGTAAGCGCTACTCCCGACACTCCAAAACACACAGGTAACAGCTTTTAACTTTACATAAACTTCACAGTGCAAGCTGAAACAAAAAAATTCAAATATATTACTTACTAAGTGCTCATTCGACCATTCTGTCCAGCTGTATTCCATTTTCATTTTGGTATCCTGAAGCTAGTTTCAAGAACTCCTTTTTTTACATTAACAGCAGGACTGGAATATTCAGTTGTTTCCATTGGCGTGCATGGCCACCAGTTGTCTCCTACACACAGCTCTTCTATGCTGTGCTGTTGTCGGATCTCTCCGCTATCAGCTTATTGCAGGGGCCTTTCGGCTGTGGCAGCTTTATCCACAGCAGCGTAACTTGTTTGCGCTGTACTCTGGTTTATACAAGTAACCCTGAATATCCAACTGTTATATTCTTAATCCAGAGAAGGTCCTTCGGCCATTAAATATTGGTTTTGTTGGTGTATGGTGGAATAAACAATGGCAGAGAGAGCAGTAGCGCCTCTGCATGCTGGCTCTGCCCCCCTCTTAGCCTGGGAAGATATAGATGTAGTCTGTGAGTCCACAGCAGCCCACCAGGGCACTTCAGAATTACGTGTTTTATGTCATCTTCAGCTGCCCTGGCGGATTAACAGAGGAATAAATGATCATTTCTTTGCATAGAAAATATGGAGAAATGTTAGTTTCTCTTCATTCTTAAATAGTACTTGTTTGAAAATTGAAATATTCCTTTAAATATAGAACAGTAGTTTTCTTTTTCCTCCAAACAGTGCCTGTAACACGACTGGTTAAAAACAAAAAAGTACAGAAGTGTACCACAAAAGTAATTGATCACTTTCTACCACTGCCTTCTTCACATTAAAACCACCAAAATCGCCGTCTTCAGTGTGAGAATTAAACGGCCTCACAATTACTTCGTCACACTCTTTCTCTGTCTTTCTTTCTTTGTTTCGTTAACTTTTTCCTGTAGCGGAGAGAGATGCTGCCACAAAGTCGTCCGTGCCCTGATGGACAGGCCTTTTCGACTCGACTTCTTTTAAGGTGGCGATTGTTTTGGTTTTGTTGAGTGCAGCAACTCCTCTGTGGTTTGCACATAAGGATAAGTGAAACGTATTTCCAATCTCTTTTGGCGAGTTTATTTATGGCAGAAAGAGCTCTGTTCATCCTACGCGGTCAGCAAGTAAATCACATACGTGCCGTAACACCAGTAGCAGGAGCACACTGAAGATTCTCAAAGCTACCACATAACATAACAATGACTAAGGGCGCATACAACATGCAAGCCTCAACAGCTTTCAGTTAAAACCGCACGGTATAAACATATCTGCAGCATGAAGCTCATAAGGCAGTAAAAATCCCCAAATTAACCACACTGTTGTTTAAGTCGCAGGGTTAAAAGTATGAGAAAAAAGTAGCAGCTTATAGTCTGGAAATCACGGTATATATAAGTAGGTATATGTGTAAACATATATGTATTTATATAGATAACCTGTCTGTCTTGATGAGGTTTATATTTTTAATTTCCCTTCTATCTGTGAAAGCAATCATAAGCGTGCAAAGCCATTTCCCCCTGGGGTCATCAGTTTTTTAGCACAGTATTTTGGACAAAAAAATTTTTTAACTCTACAGAAAACTAATTGAAAGCAATAAATGGGGAACTTAATCTTCACTTGATAGAACAAACTCAGCTGACAGCAGAGGGTTATTATACATAATTTAATTAAGTTCAATTCAATTTTATTCATATATCTCAAGGCACTTTACAAAGTAAGGTTTAAGACCTCACAACTAAACCCAACAAATCCCACATACAGCAAGCATTTAATTTGACAGCAACAGTGGAGAGGAAAAACTCCCTCTCTAACGAGGAAGAGACCTCCAGCAGAACCAGGCTGGATGTGGGCGGCCATCTACCTCGACCGGTTGGGGTGAGAGGATAGAGAGAGAGAAAAGCACAGCAACAACAACAAGCAACAACAGAGCACAGGCAGGATGGTTGGACCAGGGACTGGACACAGGCAGCATGGTTGGATCCGCAGCTGCCCATGACAGACACATAGCTCTGAGTCCAATGATACCTGTAGGTGAAACATTGTGGGGAAGGGAGAGAATGGGGAAGAAGTACAGCTACTGGAGAGAAACAGACAAGGTTAGTTGAACATAGAACAATGATGGGAGGTTATTGGATAGAAGAGATAGAAGGAATCAGAGGAGCTTAGTGTAATAATTAAGCCCCCCCAGCAGTCTACTGTACTGTATGTTTATTGCAGCTTAACTAAGAGATGGTTCCTGTGACGAACAATCTTTGCCAGTGACCTGAACCATCTCTAACTATACGCTTTATCAAAAAGGAAGATTTTAAGCCTAATCTTAAAGGTGGAGAGTGTGTCAGCTTCTAGAACCTGAAGAGGGAGCTGGTTCCAGAGGAGAGGAGCTTGGTAGCTAAAAGCTCTGCCCCCTGTTCTACATTTAAACACTCTAGGAACCACAAGTAGCCCAGCGCTCTGAGAACGAAGTGTTCTGCTGGGAGCATAAGGAACTATGAGGTCTTTAAGATAAGAAGGAGCTTTATCATTGAGGAATTTGTAGGTGAGTAGGAGAATTTTAAATTATATCCTACATTTTACAGGCAGCCAGTGCAGAGAAGCTAATGTAGGAGAAATGTGATCTCGCTTTCTAAGTCCTGTCAGAACTCTGGCTGCAGCATTTTGAATTAGCTGTAGGCTTTTTAAAGGAGCTGTTAGGACATCCTATGAGTAAGAAGTTACAATAGTCCAGCCTAGAGGTAACAATTGCATGGATCAGTTTCTCTGCATCGCTCCGAGAGCGGATGCTTCTGATTTTAGCTATATTTCTAAGATTAAAGTAGGTGGTTCTGGAGATTTGTTTAAACTGTACTTATATATTGTAAAATTAGGAGTTCTAAGAAAATTAGTTTTAAGAAAAGGCAAACATCCTGGCTTGCCCTTTTCTTCTAAACTCATTTATTCATTATGTAGTGGCCAAACTACAGATGGAGCGGTTCATTTTCGCTGATTTCAGTCGACTGTCAGTCACCTTTCTCACGCTGATCACACACTTATCACACCCTCATCAGCCGACTGTCAGCAGCCCCCCTCCTTGGTCTGTCTGGGGAAGGTGTTAAAAATGTTAATGAGGCCACCCCCATTTTAGCACCAAAGACGCAATTCCAGGGTAAAACCAAAAGGTGGAGCTTTAGTATCTGACCTGTAGAGTTAGGGTCAAACAGCAAGTATAGGCACAGTTCTGAGAACAGGACAAATATCTGATAACGTCAGTTCTACACTGTTTGCTAGGGCATACAGACAAACAGACAGACAGACAATAGTCTGTCTAAACAGTGAACTAAAAAGTTGAGAAAACTTGAAAAGCTGACTTCATTTCAGAATTGAATGTTGTACTAACTTTTTTTAATCATAGATAAGCATCGGCAGCTCACGCTGCCACAGCTGCCAAACTACCTTCTGGAGGTTTATCAGTTACTTGCTGTATTAAGTTGAGTTGGACTTCACAAATGAAATTATTAAATTTTCATTCTATATATTATTCTTATTCACTTGAATGTAGTGTGTGTCAGTCTGCGTGCTTCAGGAGCTGTTTTAAATTAAAAAAAGAACATTTCAATGTTCTAATCAAGCTTAGATGAACATAACAATAGAGAGCCTCTTTTCAGACAGAACGACCATCCACAGCACCAGTTAGACTGGTTTCACACCACCCCCTTCTCCCCAAAGCACCAGAGTCCTGCAGTGCTGTTACCTGATGTAACCAGATACATTTGTGAACTACTTCATCTATCCATCACTTATAAGAGCCTAGTGGTTAAAGCACACAACTTCTCACTCACAGTTTTTAATTAAACTATTTTTGTTAGTTGGTGGTTTAAAATAAGAAACTTTTATATCCTAAAGCCATAGACTTAACACTTTCTTTTTAACAAGTTTTATTTACAGATTTTATAAACGTCCAGTTCATTTGACCATTTTCTGAACCAAGTTGTCTGAAAGTTGGGTCACTACATTTTTTTAGAGCAGAAATGTTTCTCAAGGAGCTTCTACATTATATGTCCTTCATGGGGGACGTGGTCTTCACACCTTCTCACAGTCCTTTGTTCAACTGATGAGCCAGTTGTTTACAGGTGTGAAGTGAAGCCTATTGTAGATAGAGGATAGTGCCTAACTTTACTCAGACTGAAGGTTCCTGCACTTTTGGTTGTTTCTGCTTTAAGAAAAGTCTGTAAGTTAACTTGAAAATTATTGAGCAGTCACAATCAGCCGATTGCGGTGACATTTGGCAGTAAAAAGTGACTGAAATGACACAGAACTGAAAGAATATCAGCTGGCATAGCTCATAACACATATTATGCAGATGCCTGTATTTTGTGTCACTTGAATTTGTGTGGTAAACAAAAGACACCAGAGGCAGGTTTACACCAGGAGTCTCTAGCTGGGAGCTTCTGTGCCTTAACCACCAGGCTGTTGGTTCTCTGAGGGAGACGTACTGTATGGACAGTAACTAAATTCCTTCATACAGCATTATGTTAACAGAGCCTTGATTTCAGTGGAACCTTTAAAGTTATGGATCCATGAAGAATTTTCTTTTTAAGCAGTTTACAAATATATCTGGTTTTCATGGCTCAGGTGAAGTTGTGTGTAAGTTGAGTCATGTCAACTCTTTCAGTCTGGTGTCCTTCTTGGGGGAGGGTTCATCACACCTACTCACTTTTGTGTCTTTTGTTCACATAACGAGCCAGTTCTTTGCAAGTGTGAAGTGAAGCCAAACTGGAGGATAATAGGGAACTTCCCTCAGACTGAGGAAGCTTTTGGTCTTTGTCAGTTGTCAAAAAATGCCAGTAAATTTAGAGCTAAACATTACAATACAGTAATACATTTAATACAGTATAATTAAAACAAATAAAATATCCATGTGGATGTTGACTGAATGTTTGACTAAAGGGCGTTGTATTCATAACACCTGTAATTTTCTACTTGCTTAGACATAAATAACTTTAAGTTCAGTTATAAACTACTTTACATTTAAGACGCTCATTTCTGTTCAAGTTTCTGTTCTAATCTGCCTGTGGGCCTGGATTACACATCACTGCTCCACCTGGTGCATGAATGTTCAATTGCAGGTCATTTCTTAAAAAAGGTTTAGGGGGCGTTAACAAGGCAGCCACGCATTAAGTACATCACAGTGGGGGGTCATGACTGGTGTAGGGGGGCTTGGTGGAATGATACCTAAGTCATGCTAATGTCATGACAAGATCAGTGTGAAATCCTGCAGCAACGAGGCAACGAAAATTTGCCGCTCCATCTGTAAGATGAAAAGGACGTGCTAGTAACTAGAACTACTGATTAAAAATTATTTGAACTGTAGAATGCATGAATCCTATAAATTCAAAGAAACAATTTAAAAGCCATGTACATTTAGATCTGGTATTCTTTGAGATTTGTTGCTAAATGTGTAAGAAGTCCATAATTTATGAATTCATCAACCACTGTGTTATTAATATAATAGGATGATGTTTGACATATTGTCAAACTTGTCTGGCCAAAAAAAATAATAAATTGGCAGCAAATAAAAATAAAGTACAGAACATTTTGCAAGGCTGCTTAGTGATAAAATTGTTACATATTTTATTGTCTATATTGATTTTAGCACCACAAACAAGATTGAATTCAATTCAATTCAATTTTATTTATATAGCGCCAAATCACAACAAAGTTATTTTAAGGCACTTTACAAAGTAAGGTTTAAAACCTCACACAACTAAACCCAACAAATCCCACATACAGCAAGCATTTAATTTGACAGCAACAGTGGAGAGGAAAAACTCCCTCTCTAACGAGGAAGAAACCTCCAGCAGAACCAGACTGGATGTGGGCGGCCATCTGCCTCGACCGGTTGGGGTGAGAGGATAGAGAGATAGAAAAGCACAGCAACAGCAACAAGCAACAACAAGCAACAACAGAGCACAGGCAGGATGGTAGGACCAGAGACTGGATGCAGGCAGGATGGTTGGATCCGCAGCTGCCCATCACAGACACCAAACTTTGAGTCCAATGATACCTGTAGGTGAGGACAGAGAGGGAGAAAGAGTGGGGGTGGGGGGGGAGAGAGGAGAGAAGCACAACTACTGGACAGAAAGAGACAAGGTTAGTTAAACATGGGACAATGATGGGAGGTTATGGGACAGAGGAGGTAGAAGGAAACAGAGGAGCTCAGTGTATAAATTAAGTCCCCCAGCAGTCTATTTATATTGCAGCTTAACTAAGAGATGGTTCCTGTGACTAACAATAATTGCCAGTGACCTGAACCATCTCTGACTATAAGCTTTACCAAAAAGGAAGGTTTTAAGCCTAATCTTAAAGGTGGAGAGTGTGTCAGCTTCTCGAACCTGAAGAGGGAGCTGGTTCCAGAGGAGAGGAGCTTGGTAGCTAAAAGCTCTGCCCCCTGTTCTACATTTAAACACTCTAGGAACCACAAGTAGCCCAGCGCTCTGAGAACGAAGTGTTCTGCTGGGAGCATAAGGAACTATAAGGTCTTTAAGATAAGAAGGAGCTTTATCATTGAGTACTTTGTATGTGAGTAGGAGAATTTTAAATTCTATCCTACATTTTACAGGCAGCCAGTGCAGAGAAGCTAATGTAGGAGAAATGTGATCTCTCTTTCTAAGTCCTGTCAGAACTCTGGCTGCAGCATTTTGAATGAGCTGTAGGCTTTTTAAGGAGCTGCTAGGACATCCTATGAGTAAGGAGTTACAGTAGTCCAGCCTAGAGGTAACAAATGCATGGATCAGTTTCTCTGCATCGCTCTGAGAGAGGATGCTTCTGATTTTAACTATATTTCTAAGGTGGAAGTAGGCGGTTCTGGAGATTTGTTTAATGTATGATGTAAAAGAGAGATCCTGGTCAAACATGACACCAAGGTTCCTCACAGTAGAATCTGAAGCTAATGTTATGCCATCCAGGGTGGCTATCTGACTCAATAGTGTCTCTCTCAGATTTTTAGGCCCAACAATAAGAATCTCGGTTTTATCTGAGTTTAGTTAAAGGAAGTTTTGGGACATCCAGGATTTGATGTCTTGTTGACATCTAGTCTAGTTGATCTGTTTCATTTGGTTCCAAGGACATGTATAGCTGAGTATCATCTGCGTAAAAATGAAAATTAATAGAATGCTTTCTAATAATCTCACCTAGAGGAGACATGTATAGGCTAAACAGAATTGGACCCAGCACAGAACCCTGTGGAACTCTATAGCTAATCCTTGTGCGTGTGGAGAATTTATCATTAACATGAACAAACTGGAATCTGTTCAACCAATAGGATTTAAACCATCCCAATGCTGTTCCATTAATCCCGATTCTATGTTCTAGTGTCTGTAATAGAATGTTATGATCAATTGTATCAAATGCAGCACTAAGATCTAACAGGACAGGGACAGAAACTAGACCATTGTCCGAAGCTAATAGAAGATCATTAGTGACTCTAACCAGAGCTGTTTCTGTGCTATGATGTTTTCTAAATCCTGACTGAAAATCTTCATACAGGTTATTCCCACTAAGGTGGTCAGATAATTGTTTAGCCACGATTTTTTCCAGAATCTTGGAAATAAAGGGTAAATTTGAAATGGGCCTATAGTTGGCTAGTTGTCCAGGGTCAAGGGTTGGTTTTTTCAATAGAGGTTTGACCACAGCCACCTTAAAAGCCTGTGGTACATAGCCTGGTTGTAAAGATTGGTTGATTTGATTTAATATGGATGAGCTGATTAAAGGTAGAACTTTTTTGAGTAATCTGGTTGGGATTGGATCTAAAAGACAAGTGGACGACTTGGAAGAGTTAATTATTGAGGTTAACTCCATATGAGTTATGGGGGAGAAGCTGTCTAGGTAAGACAGAGGATTTAATAAATTTAAAGTTGATGGATCTAGACAGTGCTTTCTGTCATTTGGAAGAAGTCGCTGCTGAATGTTTTTTCTAATGATGATAATTTTATTAGTAAAGTAGTTCATAAAGTCATTGCTGCTGAGATTTAAGGGGACTCAAGGGTTGGTTTTTTCAATAGAGGTTTGACCACAGCCACCTTAAAAGCCTGTGGTACATAGCCTGGTTGTAAAGATTGGTTGATTTGATTTAATATGGATGAGCTGATTAAAGGTAGAACTTCTTTGAGTAATCTGGTTGGGATTGGATCTAAAAGACAAGTGGACGACTTGGAAGAGTTAATTATTGAGGTTAACTCCATATGAGTTATGGGGGAGAAGCTGTCTAGGTAAGACAGAGGATTTAATAAATTTAAAGTTGATGGATCTAGACAGTGCTTTCTGTCATTTGGAAGAAGTCGCTGCTGAATGTTTTTTCTAATGATGATAATTTTATTAGTAAAGTAGTTCATAAAGTCATTGCTGCTGAGATTTAAGGGGACTCAATACAGCTATGACTCTTTGTCAGCCTGGCTACAGTGCTGAAAAGAAACCTGGGGTTGTTTTTGTTTTCCTCAATTAGGGAGGAATAATATGTTTTTCTAGCAGCACAAAGTGCTTTTTTATATTTCATTAGACTGTCCTTCCATGCAATGCAGTTTACATTTATTTTGTTGGAACGCCACTGTCTTTCTAGTTGTCTAGTCCTTTGCTTTAGGCTGCGGATGTCTGAGTTATACTACGGAGCTAACCTCCTCTGATTCACTGTCTTCTTCTTCAGAGGAGCCACTGTGTCTAACATTGTACGTAGAGAAGCTGCAGCATCATCTACAAGACAGTCAACCTGTTCATAAGGATTAAGGTGACTGTTCTCTGTGTATCTGCAAGACATTGAGGCAAAAGATGATGGAATCATCTGCTTGAATCTGGCAACAGCATTGTCAGATAAACATCTGCTATAGTAACATTTCTTTCCAGCTGTTATAGGGTCAGTTGTGCTAAATTCAAAAGTTAATAAGAAATGGTTCCTCCATAAAAAAATACAGTTAGAATTAATGGCCAAATAAATCAAACAAAAACTAGAGATCATACTGGTTTAAATCCTCAGGTCAAAGTTCCATTTCACCATTTTCTTGCAACGTAGTTTGATTTGTGTCAGGAAACGGCAGGGAGCGGACCCAAATGCACAGTGCCAGGACACGAGGTAGGTGGCGAAAAAATGAGGTTTATTCCAGTAATCGTTGTCACAAGCAGTCCAGGTCATGCACGATAGAGCGTGGGATTAATTTACAAAGGGAGCAGGCTTAATCGGGTCAGAGACAGGCGTGGGTCAATACCAGAAGGCTCAGATTTCCTAGTTTGAATCAGCTGGCTTAGACAGGTCCGGTAACAGGCAGAGTTCAGCAGAGTTTACAATACCGTTCGGGATCAGGCGAGAGTCGGTGGTCAGGAATACAGAACTGGATCGGAGACGGGATGAACTGGAACGGGAAACTGCTGGAACGCGTAGACATAGATTCACTGACGACGATGTGGCAACTGGCTATGGTAAGTACTGGTGGTTAAATACAGAAGACTGATTGCTAATTTATTGACAGGTGTGCATGGTGAACCGGGAGTGACAGGAAACAGCTGTGATCTGGGAGAAACAGGAAGTCCATAAAAATCACACAGGAACATGGATGAAAACTCAGACCTTTCAAAATAAAACTGGAAACAAAACCAAAACCTGACAATTTGTTTTTGTTGTTTGAATGTCATTGTTTTTTTGCTTTGCATTTGTATTTGAAATAACTGAACTACTCACCAATAATGACTATTTCATAGAACTTTCAATTCTCAAATGTTGCTATTTGTCCTGTTTTTTTACAGAGTGAACTAGTTCATAAACACATCCAAAAAGAGTTTTGGAGAGTCCAGGATGTCTTAGAGGGGCTGCACAAGAGTAACTTATCTCGAGGTACTGACACAACCAAGCACAGAGGTAAAAAAAATCTGTAAATAAAGATGAAATTTTAAAGTAAAGATTTTTGATTTGATTTGATTTTTTTATCGTGTTATTATTGTTGAGTACAAACCTGACATTTTAACTTCATCTTTCTCTTTCTCTTGCATAGTGGCCAGTGGTGCATCAGGCTCCTTTAGCACCAATAGTCCAGCCAGTCCCTTAAGTTCATTAAGCCTCACCAGCCCACTCAGTCCTTTTTCCCCAGTTGTGGGCTCGCAGGCTTCCCCTACCAAACAGCATGGCCTGGAGGTAAGACTTGGATACATTCAGTTGCAGTCCAATCAAAAGTCAGAACATGGTACATGTCCTTTCTTGCCCTTTCTTGTGCAAGCTCTGTACCTTTTTCTAGCTAATGTATATCGATTTTCAAAACTGACCAAAAAGCTAGATATAGACTCAAGTTCAAAAGAGAGTAACAACAACCTATAAGCAGAGCATTTAAGTTACCCGTGAACATGCTCAGTCTGCCCAAGCTGTGTAAAGCCTTAGTGAAGCAATGGAAAGATTAGACGTTTAGATTGTATGATCTAACGTTGCAATTTTCAGTCGACTTCCAGACGTTCACTCGTCATTGACCACAAGCTTACCAGCCAGTTAATGGTGGCCCACTTTTATCTGTTCTCTGGAGGAGGTGTGAATAATGTACAATGTACTGTAGCCTCCCACATTTTGAACACCAATGATGCAATTCCACGGTACAACCAGAAGGTGGAGCTGTGATCACAAAGTACAAAGATGTATGTATTGGTCTTCACATACAGTAGTAACCTAATAAAGTGACCAATGACTTTATTTAATACAGTATTTCTCACTGTAATTGTGCTCCCTTAGTAAGCACAACGATTGCCCCCAATTCTTACAAACACAAATTCAAAGTCTGCAACCTAGACATATCCATCCATCCATCCATTTTCTAAACCGCTTACTCCCTAATGTGGGGTCACGGAGGTGCTGGAGCCTAACCCAGCTGGCTATGGGCGATGGGCGATATGCGATGGACTGGTGACCCTGGACGGATCACCAGTCCATCGCAGGGCCCTAGACATATCACCTTCTGTAAAGCCTCCTGGACTAACTTGATTTCTGTTATTTTAAATTTACTCTACACTAACAAAAAAAAATCCACAATGTTTTACCCACTCACTTGTACTTATACCTTATATTAAACAGAAATGCGTTAAAACATGCAGTACAAAAACAAAATTAAATGGACTATGTGGGTTTTGAACTTATGCAAAGTAAAGTCATGTTTATGCATGATTAACGTACAATAAGTCTAACAACATTGCTATATAAAAAAGACAATTTATTAAACCAAGTTTATTTGAATAACTGCAAAAACTACTGCTGTTGGTTTTTTTGAAAGTTTGAATTAATGACAAAACTCTTAGTTAATCAACGTTGAAGTTTTCATTGGGGTTACACCATGAAGTAATTTTGTTTCAGTGACAAAAAATGGATTATAGTATAGCATAGAATACCTTTATTGTCCCGCGAAGGGGAAATTACCATACCATTAATAACTGACATAAAATCAATGCTGGTTAAGCTGTAAGTCAGTCACTGATTTAGTATTAAATAAACTAAACCTGCTTTATATACAGCAATACTATATCCAAATGTTTAGTGGAAAATAATATCAATTTTGAACAAAACACCCTTTAGTCAATCATAAACAGCAAAAAAAATAGAAAAATTTTAAATTAAAAAGAATTTTTATTTTATTTGTGCTTATTATACTACTACTGTACTTAAAAAATAAAATAAAAATCACTAATCATTTTAAAGCCAGCCAGGAATAACTAACAGCAACAAAAAGCCCAACCATTTAACAAGCTCATCAAACATCTGTACTCCTTGCCTTAGAGTAGAAACATTTTACCGTTGTAGAAGTTAAAAGTGTCAGTCTCTGCTGCAATGTGTGGCCATTTGTCCCGAGTTCTAAATACGTCACATGGGGTTGGAAGTCGTTCACCAGTCTCCACCCCCGTTGACATCTGTTCACGAAAGGACCCACTTCCTGCATCTGTCTCCATCATGTTTCACAGAGGGACGTGTGGAACTGTAGAATAAACATCAAAAATCGTTTTGTTCGTTATTAAAAGAAATCGCAAGTACAGACCTGTGTTCATCCAAAAAGAGGGAAGTTGAGGTCAGTTTGTCAGTGTGTGTGAAATCATAACTCTTCAAACCTTTCATCAGGACCAGAAGACACATGTGCTGTACAGGACAGGTCAGATGTGTCTCTGGAGGTCGTATCACATGGAAACAAGCTGCGATGCAGCCTGTGTGAGGGCCTCAGTTACAGCCCCCCCTCAGCAGCTAATGATAAGAGCACAGCTGAGCTGAAGTTAACACCAACAAAAGAGGGATTATTTAGAATGTCTGTAGATGTAACCTGCACTCCGTCTGGAGTGGAAATACATCAAATACCTAATTTACACATGAGATCTCTTCCTAAAAATTTAAACTGGGCATACTGTAAGTTTGAAAGCAAAAAATGAATGTTAAAGTGTCTTTCTGTCAGATGTTGCACAAGACAGTGAAAGAGTAAGTTTTTCTTTAATAGTCTGGTACGTACAGTAATTATTATTACTTCTCTCTAATAGTCTTCTTCCCTTTAATAGTCATTAATAGTCTGTTTCAGTCAGTTTCAGTCTTCCTATAGTCTGGTTTTGTTTTTGTTTTGTCTGTTTTTGGTTTTCTACAGTCTGGCCAGACAAACCTATAGTGTGCACAAATATTTTTAGAAACATGGAGGATTTTATTACTGAATTTGTTGCAAGTTAAAATTGTTTAAACCCATCAGACTGTAAAGTCATGCAGCCGTTGTCATTTAGCTGTTTGTCATCATTTTAAAATCACTCTGTGGGATTTTTTTTGTGCAAAAAGCGATTCTTCATTGCAATAAGCAGATAAGCATGAACATGAATTTGAGCGTGTATCAGCTGTAAGCGTGTTTTTTCTTCATTGCGTGTATGAATGTGTGTGTGTTTTTGCGGTACCGTCTTGTACGTCACGTGAAAAGGAACCATCACCTTCCTCCTTCCCCAACCATCAGTCTGATGTGAGCGCCAGTGGGTGAAGCCTTTCAATGGGACAGTTGTTCCTCGATGACAGACCTTTCCTGGATCCTCGCATGCAGCTCTATTGGGCCGATCACGTCTGAAGCCTCTCCTGTTGTTTCAACCAGTGTCTGTGTCAGAGCACGTCTTCTCTGCTGTTGCTCTGTCCTTGTTTTCCTTTGCTGATTGTCATAAGCAGGTGTCTGTAAGACAGTTTCACGGCCTCTGAAGCTTCAGACACAGTCTTTCATGCTGGTGCAGGGTCTGTAGTAGCTGGTTCATCTGATGAGCCCAGAACGTGATGGCTGCAGACGTTGTGGGGTCAGTGAGGCATCCATGCTGTGGTCTGTGTCCTCCAGCTGCTGTGGTATCAGAGCTTCCACCCTGTTCTGGTTGTTTGCGGCGCTTCTTCTCCTTCGGTTCTTCTGCTGATGGTGGGAAAGGAGTCCAGATCCGGATTTACCCTCATCGCGCTCAGTTCTGCATTAGGATAGAGAGCAGAAACAATGGGAGCATTTGCTCTTGACATGATATGTCTGTGTGTGGTGTGTGTGTGTGTGTGGCAGAGTGCAAACAATTCTTCCCCAGAGTTGTTATCTCCTTTTTTTTTCTGTTACTCTCATCACTCTTTTGTTTCTTTTAGGGCTTTAGTTTAGATAGTTTTGCTTTTTCAAATCTCATCTTTTTTATCTAACTTTTCTTTTAAAGGTGCATATGTCTTTTATACTAAGTGATTCTCCTTTTGAACCCATAACCAGTTTCCCATTCGTGGAAACATGACAGCAAACGTTTACATATGAATACATAATCGTGGGGGATTCGCTCCCTTATACTGCTTTAAAACAATAAAGTTTTCATGTTGATGGAAGTGCTGTGAGTACGATCACAATCGGTATGGGTTTTACTTCAGCTAAACAACCCTTTTCCAGCAAAACTGTCAAACAAACACATTACAAAACAAATTACATGTTGGCAATTAATGTGAAATCTGTTTGAGGACGTAACACTATATCCACCGCAGCAGTTTCTGCTATACTTTAAACAGTGACGGCAACATGCCTGTTGCGCAGTGGTGACGCAACCATACTGCAGTGAACACAGTGGTCACTGAATTATTACAACTGTAAAGGAGGCCATAACAAATACCCAGCATAACCTGCCCTCACTGAACAATTGGAACTTAAATACTGGCTGGTTAAACCATTTCTAGCCCCAAAAGGGAAAACAAGAACATAACAGAAAATGTATATCAATCAACAAGCAGAACAAATAATGTTCTTGTTCTCAATAATCCAAAACCCAACCATAAATCCAGTTATCATTTAACCTAAGTCGCAACACCACCAATTTATATTATATATTTATATTTACTGTTAAACGATATCTGGGTTTTATTAAATTAATCTTATATTATTTCAGTCAGCAGGACAGGAAACAGAAATGATCCGTTCAGGACTCACTCAACTAAGCGTCCTTACGCAGGGATTCGTTCTTTTGTCGCGTGACAGCCGAGCTGCGTAGGCTCTGTAGCGAGCAGCAGGCACTCCAGTTTGTTCCTGGTTGTTCCTACCGTGCCACAATCATATAATAATAATCATAATAATAATAATAAAGATAATAATGCCATGTTTTGGACAAGATAAATGCCCCAATTCACCAGGTAAATATTTTAGTATATATTTTTATTTTAGTATTTTGTTAGTTTTTTATACTTTTTGCTTTAAAAGTCTCAGTAATTGTCGAAATAAGCTTTACTTTCACTTGTTACTACCGGCCAACACGTAAAAGGCAGCTCTGGCTGCACGGTTTAGAATCATGTTCTGTGGCGAGCACAAGTACTACAGTTCGTTTGGGATTTGTTCGTTTGTTCATTCGTCACGTGACAGTCGAGCCGCACAGGCTCTGTAGCGAGCAGCAAGCGCTCGAGTTTGTTCCTGATTCGTTCATACGGCTCTTCATATATCATTTGTTCGTTCATTTATCATGTGGTCGCTACCAAGCGACTGTCGTGCTGTTAAACAACAATGGCAGGGAGGATGCAGGACATAAGTCACGCTAATGCTCTATGCTCTATACTGCAGTGGCAGTTGTTGTTAAACCGGGCCTCAACCGCTCCAGTATGGAATTCTTACGGACGATTCACATGGTTGTTTTTTTGCAAGGTTTATGCCGGATGCCCTTCCTGACGCAACCCTCTGTATTTACACGGGCTTGGGACTGGCACAAAAGTCACTGGCTTGCAACCCCTGTGGCTAGATTACTGCAGTGAAAACAGTGGTCATTTGGAGTGCTACAACTGTACACAAAACAAGAATCTGCATTAGCTATGTGTTATTGGTTCACCTTTAAGGTTTGACTGGAAGTTGAGTATTAGCATCTGGACCTCTAACTTACTCCTTCTTAGTACTTCTTCTGCTTAACTTGTAATAGTTTGTCAGCAACACCCTGGTGACTTAGAGACATCAAAAACATACTGCAGCAAAAACAGTAGTCATTTTTACGTTTATACCTCCTTTCTGTGATAAAGAATATTAACGTCTATATGCCCTGTAGCCTGTAGATAGCCCAAACTGCCCATGTGAGAGTGTGTTTCACAAGCCCACTGGTAGTAATAGCTGTTTTAAGGGCATGTGGCATTGCCAACCTTAGTGCGTATGATACCATAGGGCTCATGGTGTCTGGCTTGATGTTGACTGGCTAAAGCTAACAAATGATGTGTTCTAATGGCTAAAGTGGGTGGTAAGGAGTAGAGCTGTGTGCCTTATACCACACGTTTCGACTTTTGGCTACATTTTCACCCAAACTATCATTTAAAAACAAACCTTTTCTATGTGCACATAACCTAAGGCAGGGGTTGGCAACCCAGAACTCCCAAAGAGCCATTTGAACCCGTTTTTCACAACAACAAAAAAACACTGGTAGCCTCACGGGGGTGGTACGTTACGTGAAACCGATGAACGAAACACCAAATCACAGTTTATTGCTCATATTCCGTAACTAGAATATGAGCAATGATGCGTCAGATTACGCTTTGTAAAACTGTAAGGACTGTTCAGATTGCATACAGATGGCAAAACACTCAATGGCATTGGCATGGACGAGGTCAGTTAACTCACTGTTCCCTGCTTTAAACAGCTGCCGTAACTAAGAGCAACCAGTGCACATTCAGAAGTTGGGCACCAGTTAATCTGGAAATGCGTTCACCTTTAACACTAGCGGTGACGACACGTTAGGTGTGTAAACTGGAGACGAGCGTGACAGCAGCAGCTACTGCGATTCGATTTTGAGCAAAGAAAACTTTGCTTTTTAAATGAGTTTTAATTTATCTAAATCACGCAGAGGATGAGAGAGCCACGGGTTGCCGACTCTTAGGGACCGAAGGAAATAACACAGAGGCTTAGCTATTTGAATTAAACAATTACTTGGAGCTGGAGAGCTTTGGCCTTATTCAACAGGTTGATTCAGTCCATGAAACGCATTCTCTCATGCCTGCCTCTTCTTGTTTTAGGAAAATGTTCCCCCAAGGCCTCCTCTTCCTAAATCCTATTACCCTTTGGAGACCTCCCCTAGCTACCCTCCCTCCATTCCCCCTATGCCCATTGACAGTACCACCTGTCCACTCAGTTTGGGCTCCGATGATGGTTTCCACGATGGTGAAGGTACACGGAAGAAGGTATACAATTGCTGTCATTTAAAATAAATCATCTTGTGACATATAAGAAGGATATATATCATATGTACACACCCATTTCCAACATTATATATGTTACTGGCAATATATGAAAAACAGACAATCTATAGAATCCCTAGGCAATGTACAGAATGCCTGATGTTTTTAGGCAATGTATGAAATATCGGCATTCTTACTTACTTTGTGCTACGACTAGTGCTATTTTAAATGTGAAATGTCCAAATCATCTTTTATAGTAAAATATCTAACAACAAAAGAGACTTACAAAATAATCTACAGAATATGCTTTTACCGGGAGAACAAAGGAATCAGAAGTGTTGTTACTTGATATTTGTTGCAGCAGGGGAGGCTAGAATGGCATTTTGAATTGCATTTTCTTTTTACAGAACAGCATTTGTTACTTTGATACTTATGTTCCATACCACCATTATGTAGGATTTCGGCAGCCAATGGTCCCATCCGTTAGTAGGCATTTTAGGAAGCCTTTATTACATCGTTCACTAACCTTTTGTAAATTAAAGCTACTGTTAGTTGTGTCCTGCCGTTTTGTGTCGGCATGTCATAATCCTCCCAACTGCACATGGTGTAATACAGGCCATCCTTTACCTTCACCCTCTTGGCAAACAAAGAGGCTTCTGGCAGGGAATAAGAATTGTCTACACTGTGCCTTTTTTCCCTTTAAGCATTGTATGTACAGTAATACCTAGGCAAAACATCAAATGGGATGTGTTTTATACTTTGCCGGCCTGATTTTACACATTTTCGACAACATATGCGATCTATTATATTTTATAACTGTGCATATTGTCCAGTAATTGTGCACTTTTCCCACCTTAAGGTTGAACAGAACAATGTTTATGATGTGCAGGAACAGTTCCAGGACAGACAGCCCATTGCAAATAAAGGTACTAAATACCACAGTTCTTCTACTCTGTATTTAAGTCCAGGGCTGACACATGGAACACATACTCTATAGTATGTCATATTGTAATGAGCACAATTAATGTAATTATTACAGTAATTGCATAAAGATAATTGAAGTAATTCTGTATCTTATGTTTCCTTCACCAGTTGGTATTGTTCCTCCTAGAACCAAGTCTCCCACCGACATGTCACACAGCAACTCTACTGGAATTTTCTGGCGTAATCGTACAGGAATCTCAAGGGTATGTCAACATTTAATTGAAAAATCTGAACCATAGCTTACAAAGATATGTACTTTATTGCATTCCAAGTATCGTTAAAGTCTTGAGAATAACATTTTAATTCTGTCTATTTCTTATTTATAAATCAAACTGTCTTTCAAAATGGCACCTAAAAATGTTCAGTAGAAGAACGTAATGGAGACACAACAAAGTAACACAACTACCAATACAGTATTTTCAAAACATTTGCTACTTACTGCCACCCCCAATTATGATATGGTCTCTGAAAAATGACGGAATGTTTACTCAGGCAGACAAGCACTCCAGCGGTCATAGGTCACGCCCCCAAAGGCTCTGATTGGTTGATAAGTGTATCTCGGGCCAGTCCTGATCAACAGCCCACTCCTCCTGTGACCCTTCGTTTGTCTGAATGAGTATTCAGAGCCAGTGAGCAACGGACTTTCCAGATAGGAAAAATAGGAAAAAATGAACTTAAACAATTTTAGCAGATGGCTGCAATATAACAACGAGTGAAAAATTGAAGGGGGTCTGAATGCTTTTCGTATCCACTGTATATAAAATTTCTCTTGTATTACATATTTGATTGTATGTTCCACATTTGTGTCACAGGAGCGTCCAAAAAGTGCAGTGCTTCCTGCAGAGGTGAAGTCAAAGATGAGCATAGAGGAGCAGAATGAACGAATTCGTCGTAACCAGAGCAGCTCTGTGAGGGATAGGAGAAGAAGTGTAAATCTTTCATCAAGCCAGTCTCCAGCAAATTACAAAGTGGTATGATCAGTAATGTCAGAAGCTTTTCACACAAAGTGGATATGGTATATGTGACTTCTAAACTATCCATTCTTGACATACCTGTTGCAGGCAATCGGTATATAAATCAACTAGAGTTCATCACACTAAAACAAAACTTCAGTGCTAAACAGAAAGCAGTTTTCTTTGATTTGTTCGAACTGTAGGATGCTTTCGTATTTTCATTTGAGCAGCTTAATTTTTCTAATACTCAAACAAAATAAACAATGTACACCTATTTGTTACCTTATAATAAACATACACATTTAATCAACAAACACAAATCCAATGAAAATTATAACAACACTGACTAGGACCATCCTACATATTAGCATTCCCAAATTAGAAAATCCAAATTAAAAAAAATCCAGCCAAGTTACACTACCGTTCAAAAGTTTGGGGTCACCCAGACAGTTTTGTGTTTTCCATTAAAAGTCACACTTTTATTTACCAGCATGAGTTGTAAAATGAATGGAAAATATAGTCCATATAATATAAAAGGTTAAAAATAATTATTAGTATTTGAAATAATACATTTATTTAATCTTCAAACTTTGCTCTCGTCAAAGAATCCTCCATTTGCAGCAATCACAGCATTGCAGGCCTTTAGCATCTGGATGTTAATTTGTTGAGGTCATCTGGTAATCTGGGCCTTCTGACACAATGAGCAGACACATTGTATGATTACTACACTGCAGTGACAGTTGCTGGTAATGGGCCTCTATAATATATTGCAGCAAAATCAGACATTTGCAGCTAGAATAGTCATTTACCACATTAGTGATGTAAACAGTGTATTTCTGAATCGTTCATTGCAAAAAGTGCCTTTCTGTCAAAAATAAGGACATTTCTAAGTGACCCCAAACTTTTGAACGGTAGTGTATGTAAGATGCAAAAGCAGAGTTTACGTGCACTGTAAAGTCAAAACTCAAAAATCTAAACAAATGGCTGACTGCAGTTATTAGCTGCTGATTTGTTTCTCTTTGTCTCAATATCTGTGTGTGGACAGGTTCGTAGGCGACTGACTGCTCATGAGATTGACATTAAAGATTTAGAGGCGGCAGTACGAGGCCAGGGGCAAGAGTCACCACGAGAAGAAATTGCTCGTCTGAGACAGTTACAGATTGAACCACAGAACTACAACCTTGACATTAACCAAGAGGTGAGATCAGTTGTCTGGTTCGCCACTAACTAACCCATTCTTTCTGTAATGTTCTCTGTTCATAGTTCAGACACTCTTCTTTTCCACTTTTTTACTTTTGCGGTTGCGATGGGTGTATACCAGCAAGCCTTCCTTCAGCCTCAGTTGAGATAATGCATCTTTGGGTTCCCTTGGTTAATCGCAGTGACCTGTCGGACATGTTTTGCTGGTCTTCTTGATTCAAGATTCAAAGTTCTGGTGTCCTAAGGCCAGATTTGGCCTGTGTCACAGTTAATGAGCCAATATGCACCTTTTCTGTATTGAGGTAGCATGTGGACAACAGGTATACAAGCATCATTACCTGAAACACAAGAGTGACTCAAGTAATAGATCACCCTCCCAACAATGAGAGATTTATCTTGTGTATAGCTAGTGATGCTAATGTTACACGATTCAACCTATAAAGGTTTCACAAGTCACAGCATCATTCTAGGCACTGCTTTGAACGCTTTAGCAGATATTAGGCTGATCTTAGAACCACAATCCAGTAGGGGTAGGGAGCTAAAGCAACCTCCACACCTCACCCAGCAATACTGACGTATGGTTTGTTGGCGGTCGTTCCTCACCTGACTGCCCTAAGGAAACACAATATTTTGTTGCCTGAACCAGGGCTGCTCTTGGTCGATTGACCTGCCTGTAATACCTACCTGATCGCACTGGTCCTTGCTTAGACTATGTTGGAAATGGGAGATTGTATTCTCCTTAGCTAGGTAGCTACTATGTAAAACCAAAAGCTTATTTGCCGCAAACAAAGCACAAATTTTCTAGCTGCTAGTGCTAATGGTGGCCGAACAACAGACACAGAATAGTAGCTCTTAATTAACAGCTAACCCTAAGCCTAACCAACCAGCCAACGCGTGATGGACAGGTTAAAAATTAACATGTGGCATGCTGACAATAATACGCTTTAGACTGGCTCTAGGGAAGGCCAGCGATGTTTATATCGATTGTTTTATGACCCAGGAAGTAGTTTAAACAGAAACTGAAATCGGTTCGCCAAAAATGCATTGCCGGTGCCACCCCTAGCAGCAATAGATGGCGCTTTCGAGTATCAACATTTTTTGCTATTTCGGCCCCAAGGTCCCCAAATTTATGGGGGGTTTAAATGCCAAATAGCAAAAATTTCAAAATTTATTTGAACAAATCATTTCTTTTTTACTATCATAGTATACATGGTCCCTCGCTTTGTGAACAAAATAACTAATTGTAATGCAAGTCTGTGTCTGATCGGCATGTTTCTCCCTGCTGCAATAAGTTATGTACTTTATGTAATGAGACTGTGGTTAAATCATACTGAAATCGTGCACCAGTCATGCAGTTATAGACTAATATTTTCTTAACCTATATTTAAGAAGAAATCCTTTATTTGCCATATGTCACACTTGTTACAATGAAATTGAAGTTTATGAAATTTTTCTGCATTTAACCCATCCCCTGGGGGAGCAGTGGGCTGCCAAACAGGGGACCCAGGGAGCTGGTGCAAAGTGTCTTATTCAAGGACACCTGGTGCCGAAGCAGAGCTTGAACCTGGGACCTTGTGCTGCCCCTGTCATGCTCTACCAACTAAGCTACTGTACCAGGCCATACTTCTTTATATTTGAGGAATAGTGCAATAAAAAGTGGTATTTTGTTCCAAAACAGTTAGTTGCCTATGTCAAGGACATTTCTTATTATCATTTTAATTAAATGTGTGTGTGTGTGTGTGTGTGTGTGTGTGTGTGTGTGTGTGTGTGTGTGTGTGTGTGTGTGTGTGTGTGTGTGTGTGTGTGTGTGTGTGTGTGTGTGTGTGTGTGTTCTTAGCTGGTGGCCGGTAAAGTTGACCTTGATGTTGAAGACGACACGCCCTTAAGTCCTGAGGAACAGAAGGAGAAGCAGAAGAAACTGGAGCGTATCAAGACCCTAATAGCCAAATCAAAGTAGATTTTAACTGCCACAGAACTGTTTTATTTTCACACCATGAAAAGATTAAAACCCCTGATCTATTAGCCTTTTTTTATTGAGCTTTGCATTAAAACAATCCTGTTAATTGTAATTAATACATTTGCCTATAAAATATAAATATTATTGAAACACTATATTATATTTGTCAGATATAGTTTTATCTACTTTTTCTGTGGAAGGCTCCACCCTATTCTCGCCACCTATTTTAACTTGCCATCTTTTGGTCAGTTTACAGAACTTGGTTCCTCCCCTGGATGGTCCAGCTGAGGGTGGCGTTCCAGGCAGCTGCCAGAAGCAACTGCAGGAGCAAGAGAAGCGCATTGAGATCTCATGTGCTCTAGCTGCTGAGGCCTCTCGCCGTAGCCGCATTCTCTCTGGTGAGGACACTCTCAACACTGCTGCCAGCTAAATTGCAGTACTGCTCACTATGCACACATTAACATTTATTAATACCAAAATTAAAATAATGTCATAGCACTTATTGTTGTCCTCTTTTACCATGTGCATTGGCCACCTGTGCCATGAATGCTTGTTATCTTTGCACACACACAGTATTTACTACACTACACACTTACATGCTTACACTTAGTGCAGTTACAATTATGTTCATGTAAGTCCACACAACACAGAAAGGGACGTCACAAGTCACAAAAACCTGCACGTCCCTCTAATGTAATCTTTTTAACTGTGGGTATTCTCAGAGGATGGAAAACAGCTCATGTAGAGTAAACATACTCTTTTACAGTGGCAGCAAGAAGTATAGAGGTTGTTTTCAACAAAAAGTTGAAAGCACAGTTTTGAATCCATCAATCTCAGGCCGTTATTGTAGTAAATATGATAAACTAGGTTCAGTCATTTAAAATAACTGCATTTTGAAAGTCAGCATCCTCAGTCTGTAATATACTTGGAAAGTGAATGAAAGGCACGAAGGGTATTCATCATACTACTGTATCATAATTTGTAATTTAATTAAATTTAATAAATGTATTGAGATTTAATCAAGCACTTGTGTACATGGAGTACATATATGTACATTTATGTAATGATGTTATCTCATTTGTAATCTTAAATACAGCTAAGGAACTGAATTTTGTCTGGCACTTGTGTTTTGTAAAACAATTTTTTTAAATGTCTTAATGTCATGCTAAACACAAGGGTTTACATACACTATGCATAATTATGCATATCTAGGCTTCGTTCTCACACTTACTTGACTCACCATACTTCGTCCTTTAATTGACTCACTTTTCCTTTTTTATTTTTCCTTTGTTTACGCCTCACGAATTCTTCATCTCAATACAGCTTCCTGTGCCCCCAGTGCCCCCTCATCCTCGACCAGCTTAGCCCCTCCACCTTCTTCTGTTGACTTTCCTAAGTCTGCCCACATCATGAAGGTGTGAAGTCTTACAAGGTAAGTCTTGTACACTACATCATGTTCACCAGTCCTTTTCTCATTTTATGACACTGTTGCTACTTTATGTTTCTAATGTTCTATTCTAATCTTGTTTTATGTTTATTATGCTGCTAGTGTTCTTTATTACACAGAATCGACTAGTTGACTAACTAGATATCGTTGGACAAAGTTCATTAAATGCACCTTTTTAATGGATCTTAAAATGGCTCACAAAATCTAATTTCAATATATCACATCATCATTATCATTAGAAATGACAGTTTCTGGCAAATCAGTCAGTCTCAAGTTTTGTCTTCCCTTTTTCTTTCTCTTTGTGTCTGTAGCTCAAGCACTGACTGCTGTCCAGTTTGATGGAACATCTTTCTGAGGATTCACTGAACTAACTGACATTTTTAGCCCCCTAAGTGATGAGACAATATCATATACATCTTAACATCAAGACATCAAAAACATACAATAGCAAATAGAAAACAAAAAAAAACGTGTTCCTTCCTCAAAGCTCTGATTTGTCTTTATGGCATCTACCTATGAGTATCTTGTGTCCCAACAGAAACCTTCTGATATTAACAACTTCAAGTTGTGTAATAGACACAACTAAACTATGGTTTAGTTCATTCTCACAGTGCCAGAATTTAAAGCAACTGAAGTTTGATGCTGATTAGCTCAAATGTGAACACTGCATATTAGAGTCCCACAATAGAAATGAAACAACAAAGAGCTGGGCCAGATCGATTTACTAAGACACACGCTGAAACCTACACATGACATGCTTCTGGACACAAAGGATTATTTTTCATGTAATCTAATATCTGTTTTTAATAACTGTGTGGTTTTTGGCCATGTGGGTAGTGGGTTAGTGACATGTTTAAAAGAGTCCTCTGCTCATTTGTAAAAACCTTATTCACTGTGATCCTGTTACTCTCAGACCTCAGTCTCCTCTTGATCAACCTGCCCAGTGTATTTCATGGTAGAAATTCAGTTATACATTTGCTACAAAATCTGGAATTTTAACAATTCTACATTATTATACTTGATAATAGTTTACCTGTTATTAATGTATGCTTCTGTTTAAAGTTCTTAAACCAGAGCTGTCACTCAGTGACCTTCGACACGTGTTGGCAGCCATAATAACTAGTGTAGCATGCACAGTAGATTGGTGTGTCACTTGTAAGTAATCCTTTACAAATGGCCAATTACAGTAAAAGCCAGGCAATGAGTCAGTATGTCTGTAATTTACAGTTGTAGCAAGTACAGTATAGTTCAGGTCTGCTTTCTGAGCATGAACGTAATCCAGAACAGTTGCATTGGATACTGAAGAGACACAATCACCTCACCACCAATCGTTGTGTGCAGTGCCTGCATATGTTTAAATCTTTGTGTGAAGCATCTATTTTAGTGGACTTCATCCTTCTGTTCAAGATTTTGTATGCATAACTAGCTACATATGGTTCATATGTATTTAGAAGTGTAAGTAAAAAGTGAAAATAGAAGTGACCTTAGATAAACACTTTGTAAACTGTCATTTAACATAGATTCAGATAACAGATTCTGACTCAGTCATGCAATGCTATAATTGGGAGACAAATCTAAGTATATTATGCTGTAATCAATAAGTACATGAATATTATGACAAAGAATAGTTTATCTCTGAATTCCATAATTGTTGGAACCAAAGTATGAATTTAATAAAAATTACATATACTATTAGTTGCCATATAAACATCTTGAATACACAAAAATACCTAAACTAAAACTAAGTCATCAGTTTTGTTGTCCTAATACACTTTAATTTTAACTGTACCACCTACTGTTTGCCCACACTCAGTGTCAGATATATTATGCTACAGAAAATTAAGAATGTTTTTTCATAATCCAGGATTTATTACACTAGTTTTACTTGTGTTGCATTTTTAGAAAGGGAATATGTTCATAAAAAGTATGTAAGTAATAAAATATTTTTTGATTGCATGGTTTGATGACAAATTAATTGCAATTTTTACAGTCAATTACACTTTTTTCACAAACAATTATGTTTTAATGTTTATGCTCCCAAAGATTGTTTAAAGGAGCCAAATACAGATATTTTTGGATTGTTGGAATTTCATGTTAGAAAATTACAATTAAAATGTAATGCTCAATATTTGATACTAGATGTAGCATTTGTTGATAATGAATATCAATAGTATCATAATCAATATATGCATATTAGATAAAGTGATCAATGTATTTAATATATTGTTTTTCAGTAATAGTATATCCTGCTACAGTAACTAACCCATATTATTTAGGGAGAAACAGAAAAACTGCTTGAACTATGCAAATGATAACAGAAATAATATGCTTGCTTTCAAAAGAATTTGCAATAAAGTGAATGTATAAAGAATGTTTTTCTATATGCTTTTGAAATCATTCAGATATTTTTTATTATCAAACATATCTTGCTAGATTGTTGACACATCTACTGTTGTTATTTTATCAACGTGTTAATGACATTCACTTCTTCACAGGGTGATGAGCCTAAAGCTAGAAATCAAAGGGGGAGTGGTAAATGTAGTCCGTGAGTATGTTCCACAAGTAGAGTTTGAAGAGAAGGTGAGATTCTGGAGCGAGTTGGATGAGGTCATACACAGTATCCCCAGGGGAGCGAGAATAGTTATTGGAGCAGACCTTAATGGGCATGTTGGTGAGGGGAACAGAGGTGATGAGGAATGGACTCTTCACCTCTGTCATTGTGCCAACGTTAAGAGTCCCCATTCTCAAATCTAGGCTCCTACCTTTTCTTGCTCTTCTCTCTGTCCACAAACCCATCTGCCTTCTCTCCTTCTTTGACCAACAGTAATCCAATTTCCACCGGCACCCTATAGGTCAAAAGCATCGGTGGCAGCCCTCGTTAACCCAGGCCTCGACCGGT
This sequence comes from Betta splendens, assembly GCF_900634795.4. NCBI lineage: Eukaryota > Metazoa > Chordata > Actinopteri > Anabantiformes > Osphronemidae > Betta > Betta splendens. The sequence continues at coordinate 6,116,356 of NC_040885.2, read as the reverse complement.
CCAGTAATTCCTATGGATGAATCGCATGTTTGTTTTGGCGAGTTTTAGGCCGGATGCCCTTCCTGACGCAACCCTCTCCATTTTTCCGGCAAAGAAGTCACTGGCTTGCAACCCCTAGGGCTAGATTAGTGAACACCGCATGGTTACTACAGTAACTGAAATTGTCAAGTTGCCAGGTTGGGATGGATGACTGGTTACACAAAGAACATGACAATTTCACAGTGACTCAGAGTTTGAGTCCACAAAACGTATCTAAGTATCTGCTGCTAATCAGTCAAATCATTATCTTAGTGCTTTTTCTGGTTAATGTTCACCTCACACATTGACAACGTTAACATACAAAGGTCACAATGGAGAAGTAAATTATTTCAGGCACAGCAAGACAATAAGGAGGGAAGACTTACGACAATACCATGGTTGAAATCACAGAGCTCCAAAGTAAGTGTATTTTTAGGTCATCTGTTCAGAAATGTTTGACAGCTTTTATTCACAAATTTAGTCGAGGGATAGGTCTGCTGTAATTAATTTAATTTATGAATTAATATTAGCAAGACTTGTAGTCAACCAATTAAAACACTATGGAGCCTTGAATAAAAAGTTACTGTACAAATACCTCTTGGCCTATTATAAATACTTGCTCCACTCACCTTTTCTATTTTGACCACGTAACGCACATGCTGCACTATACAACATGGCTTTATTTTATTATATACTAACTTAAGTTGGGGTGGAGGATATACAACAGGGTGCTTTTATTTTTAAATGGTTAGCGTTTGTTAAAAGTGCATTTCTTAATTAGTAATTTCAACCTTTTTTTCTGATCAAATGAATTGGCTCCAGTCAGTTTTGTTTGTGTATATTTGCTTATGTTGCAGAGATTGGTATTGGGGTGATGGGATTTGGTTTGTTTTTCCTGCTCTTTGGTGTCCTGCTGTACTTTGACTCTGTTTTGCTGGCATTTGGGAATGTGAGTAATATTTATTGCAACACACATCTATTCATTAAGCCAGATAGCATCTACATGCTATCTGGCTCCAGAGTCTACCTCCTAAATCCTATGATCTATACACAAACTTGGACAAAATGCCATGTACTCTACTTAATATGCATCTTCAAACAGTAAATGAGGAGAGGTGAGATAACTGCATGCTAGCTGAAATGCCACTTCACCACTTCATTGTGTCTATAATACTGCACTCGCTTTTGTTTTTGTAGATACTGTTTCTGAGTGGTTTGACATTTATCATCGGCTTCAGGAGAACAGCCAAGTTCTTCTTCCAAAAACACAAATTCCGAGGCTCTTTCTTCTTTCTGGGTGGAGTTTCATTGGTGCTGTGCCGCTGGTCAATCATTGGAATGTTAGTGGAGAGTTATGGTTTTATACTTTTATTCAGGTGAGTTGAGACAGTATGTTTCTTACAAATAAGAATATTCTAGTGAATATTACACAGAAACCACAAGAATATCCAACTTATCCTTACTTATTAATGATTCATCTACAGCTGAAAAACTGAATGTAGCACTCAAAATCAAAATAGCAAATAAAGGCCCATCTCTGAAACAGAGTCGTTTTGGTCCAAGTTAATAGTGTTTTTTCATGGCTTCAACCAAGCATAGTTCTAATTAGAAGTTTATATCACTACTATCTTCTAGAGGACTAGGCTCCCTGATGTCTAACATGTTGCACTGCTCACAATAGAAAACTGCTCCTGAGCAGTGTACAGACATATTATGCATATGTGTAAGATGCACATGTTACAGTATGTACAGAAAGGTAATGCAGACATGAACACAGCTCATTCTTACAGTTCAAACTGTCTGAATCAAATAAAATCATAATAATGGCACATTTAATTAGAGATGTATGATGCACATATAGATAGAGCCAAAGCCAGACTCAAAACTCACCTGTTCAACATGTCATATTCACTGTAATATCTTTTTTCCTGCCTCTGTACAGTGTCCTTGAGTATTCAAAAAGGTGCTCATAAATATAATGTATTATTATTATATTAATTATTATTTTTTATTGTAGAGAGCTAGAAACAACAGCCAGACTCAGGGTCAGCCTTGTTTTAATAAAATGAATGCAATATTAAAAATGTGATGGATTCCAATGAATTATGTCAGGCATTTTAGGCCCCAAGCCTATTTTCTGAGGGTTTTCTGAAAAATGGTATAGATACATTGAAATGAATTTATCTCTGCAACCACAAAGTGTATTTGACTGCAAATAATGTAGGGGACACCTGTGACATATCTCCGAAAAAAAACTTCCCCCCAGCTGTATGGTGCAGTACTTAGTGCACCATACAGTTAGTGCTAATACACTTGGACCAGTGTGAGCGACATCAGACATGTACACTGTGCTCACACCAGCATTGCATCATTCCAAATGGCATGGCTTATTAATGTCAAATTACAGCATTTAAATTTGTGTTAGAATACCAAATAAAAGACAATATAAACTAAATTTAGAGCTTAGGTGGGGGATTGAACCTCAGACTTTTTCTATCAAAGGTCAAATCATTATCTACCTGTAACTGCGTACTATGGCTGATCCTTAACTTTTTGACTCTCCCTCTGCTTACAGTATATTGAATGAAGGCAATTACGTGCACCTTCATTATTACTGATACTACTTTACTTACTATACAATATTGTGTCAGCAGTGTGCAATTGCACACGCTCCAAATTTAGAGGGAGCAGTGACCACCTCACTGAGGAAGCCAAAATCACGAGTAAGAGAGCTGTTCTTACAAAAATGGCAACGTGTGCATGTATGTCTTCATGCATGTGTTTGTGTGTTTCTAAGCATTTGTTTATTCTGTGTTTTCATAAAAGTCTTATTTTAATGCAGTTTTTTTTCTATTTAAAAACATACAGTCGCTAACATTTTAATCAAAGCTTTAGGTCTTAACATTATAACAATTTAAGATTAAAAATAGTGTTTAGTGGAGGTTGACATTCATTTTACAAAGTTTCAGCCTGCCTTCTCCAGTATCATTGAAATGCATCCAGATGCTACCAGTTTTTGCTCATTCATTTACTTGCGCTTGCTTTTACTGTACAGTAAATCTGGCTCTCGTCTGTCTACCTGCACCACTACACATGCTGTCTTAGGAGTGTCTGTCCCCCCTATGTCAATCCTTGTTCGTGATTGATTGAATGGTGCACCAATAGAAATAGTCTCACGTTTGTGCGTGTGGATTTTCAGCAGAGCTGACCAATAGCGGCTGAAGATTCAGCTCTTCTCGTTCGCTACAAAGCATCGGCTCTCAGAGCCGGCTTGTTCGCGATTGATACATCACTACAAGACACTTCACTTTACACGAGCTCCCCTGACAGCTGCACAATGGTTGACCACTGCTCCCTCAGGGGATAGGTTAAATGTGGGATAAATAAAATAATATTAATAAAAAAAAAGAGGCAGACATGGCCTGTGTGGGCTTGCCTTTCAAATAGAATGTGGTCAGGCTTGTTCTCCTTCTGCATTCAGTAGATTTTGGCTGGTATCAAAATGCTAAGACGACGTGATAAGAGAGGACAAAAGAGGAAAGAAGGAGAACAAGTACAGTATATCATCTTAGGCTCCACCCCCAAAGGCTCTGATCGCTTAAGAAGGGTATCTCAGCCCATTACTGATCAACAGCCCGCTCCTTCCAACCTCCAATCCTTTGTTTGTTTGAATTAGTATTCAGAGACAGCGAGCAACAAACCTTCCAAATATTAATAATGAAAATAAACTGTGTTAATGCGCATTGTCTGCAATAATTTAACTCTTGCGTTACTGCATGATTAACCCGTTAACGTGCCCAGCATTAATATAACCGATATAGGGTATTATAAAGTGTATATATAAAAATCCTATACACTATGTAAAAGAACAAAGTAGGAAGTTTGCAAGAGTGTCTTCACAATTTAATACTAGTTTTCCTTAATGCTGAATGGCATGATGAGCGCTAGCTTGTGACACAAGTGATGAAAGCCAATCACTGCGGGAGCTGCTCAGAGATAACACTGGATCATTCAGGGAATATGTCATGGGTTGGCCTTCACGCCAGAAGGAGGTGCTCATGTGTCTGGCTTTATTCAGTGATGTCTTTGTTTTGTATTTGTGTCCGCTGTGATGTCATTTCCGGTTTAGTCCCTGTTTACCCTGATTGTGATTGTTTTCAAGTGATGTTCAGTTTTTAAAAGTTTAGTTGATGCACAGTCTTGTTGGTTTGTTGTTTGATGTTATCTAGTGATGGTGAGATGAAGCCTCATGAGGCATTGAGCCAATTGGTTCTTGAAGCTTCATTTGCGCACGAAACCACCTATTGGCCAAGTATATAATAACAGGCAGCTCTACAATTCTGGTACAATTCTGGAACAATTCTGGTTGTTCCCTGGAATTGCATCATTGGTTCTACAAATCTCTCTTCTTTTGCAGGTCCTTCTTTCCCATGGCCTTCAAATTTGTGCTGTCAGCTGTAAATATCCCTTACCTCAGTGCAGTACGTATGATGGTGAATAATGCAAAATAAATATAATGTTGACAATTTATAAAGCAAAGTGTAATTTTAACTCTTTCTGTCAGTTTTTCTCCAGCAGCTCCTCAAGGGTATGAGCCTAAAACTCGTTACAGCAACAAAAGTAATTATCCTTTACTTAACTGTGTTGGTCACATAGTGTGTGAGCAATAAGTTATAATACACAATTGGTGTACTGTAAACGGTGTACTGCAAATTGGACTCTGGACAGACTAATATTATGAAATATGTGGTGGAAATGTAGCAATGATGTCTACCTCTGTTGTGCCTACTTCCTGCTGGTCCAGAGCAAAAGATTCAGAAACACTCATAATAGAGGGGCTTTACACAACCTGGCCCCCGATAGACACCATGAGTCTTTAATTAAACAATCATACTTTTTAGTCATAGTTCATTTTGGGCTTATTTTGGCATTAAGACATAATAATAAAAAAAAAATAGTTGAACTATGTAACTGTGTACCTGTTCACAATGTGCATGTATATAAAACGAGTTTCACTATTTGGATTCAATAATGGAAATAAATTAACTTTTTTTAAGTGAAACTGACCTATCGATTGATTGTCCTCTGTAGTGAAGTAAAGTATTAAAGCTGATTCAAATTATTAATTCAATATTAATACAAAAACATTTATATTCTTCAAAATAAGGGCACCAGGTCTAAGCATTAATTAACCCAGTAACATCAGATGTCAATTTAATGATAATATGATAATTTAATAATAATAATAATAATAATAATAATAATAATAATAATAATAATAATAATAATAATAATAATAATAATAATAATAATAATAATAACAATCTTCCTTTGATAAAACCAAATCAATCTCTAATGTGATTAATTCTTGTTCAGTGACCTCTGCCTGAGTCTGAAGAACACAGAACCAGATTTCTTTTAACCTTTTATGGTTCTAATACTACAGGATATATGAATGAAATGATATAAAAATATTCAAATAAACAAGAGAAAAAACAAATAAGCAAAACAATAAGCATGAAATGATCAGCAATGAATAAATAGAGACCAGGATGTTGATGAATGGTGTGTGTAGTGAAACAATCAACTTCAATCAACTATGACAGATAAAGTTAGTGGCAAATAATGAACATAGGAAGAATACAGCAATTAGCAACGGATGAACAGATAAATAAAAGGATAAAGGATGGTCAATACCTAAATGTGTGATGGATTTGATCTGTCAGAACGTCAAGGCGGCGGACCCACATGCACGGCACGGACAGGCTGGGATATGAATAGCAAAAGGAATTTATTCCAACTCAGTGTCGAGATCAGGCAGGATCATACATGGACAGTTCATACAGCGTTATACAGGAGCAGGCAGAATGGGTGTCAGGGACAGGCAAGGTTCGTACACGAGAGACTGATTTACAATACCGATCCGTCAGGCGTAGAGTCGTGGTCAGGCAGGCAGACAAGGTCGGTAACAGACAAGATCAGAAAACCAGGGCAGACAAGGCAGACAGGGAATCGGAGGTCAAAAACAAGATACACGGTACGCGACGGGACTAGATCAATGAACGCTGGAAGGTGGTGACTAACGCGCAACACGAGCTAAACAATCTGGCGAGGCACTAGAGTGAGAGGTGGTGCTTAAATATACTGAACTGATTACTGATGACCTGCAGCTGTGGCTAATGACCGGTAGAAACAGGGAACAGCTGTGACATGACATGAACAGGAAGTCCGTTCAACATAATGACGGAGATCAGAACCAAAACGTGAGAGACCGGAAGGACTTCAAAACCAGGGACTAGAACCAGACACTACCGAACGTAAGGAACTCTAAATAAAACAAGGAAGAGGACCAGGGACTGTAACATGATCAAGAGAAAAGAGTATTTGTTATTTGTCTGTTATAAAACCTACTGTATAGGGATACAGTAGCTAATGAATTTGAAATGTTCAATTTTAGCGCTTTGAGAAACACCAGAATTCTAAGAGGATTGGAGATGTTTGTCTGGCCTCAGCTTGCAGCTGCAGGCCGCTTTGGAGCGTCTCCCATTACCGGTTTGGACGAGCGAGAAGTGCCCCCTTGGTCCAGTACCCAAGCGCTCCGGGCCAGGGTTTGTCGCCCCGTGACAATTCGGGGTCGTCGCGGGTTCAGCAGGCAGGTTCTAGTCCCAGGTGTTTCAATGACCAGTGCTACTTCAGCCCAAAACAGGAAAACTGTCTGGAATCAAATTTAACTAATTCAATCAAAAATAGCACGTACAAGAAGGACGGTTGATTATACTGTAGTTTAGTTTCGTTTCAGTTTCTTGGTCATTTACAAAGTGAACAAAATTGCTGATTGTTCATATTTCTAAGTTTAACATAAGTTTACAAAATTTGAGAACAAAGGAGAATAAAGAAAAGAGAGTGGGCACTGCCACCAGTAAACACCTAGGGTTAGGACATTGAGAGAGTGGACTCTCAGAGTACTAAACTGGACTGGTCGTACAACACAAATAGACTGTACAAGATTGACAGGGCAGACTCTTCCTGCTGGGGAGATTGAGGTTTTAAGAAGTGCAGGGAGCATTACATACTGTAAGTGTTTTTATGACTCTGTGGTAGCCTCAGCCATCTCTTATGGAGTTATCTGCTGGTACAGTGTCATCTCATCTGCAGACAGGAGAAGACTGGAGAAGCTGTTCAGGAAGGCCAGATCTTTGTACAGATGGGAAGTTTGATTCTTTTAACTGAGTCGGATCTTTAACTCCTGCACAGTAAAGTGAACAAATCATTTCAAGTCATTTGTTCAAAAGGTTTTCCTAGGTTCAAAACCTAGGAAAACATATAGACACACCATAATAAAGACCACAGTCAAATGAACCACCGTTCGCTTCTCCGTGGTTGACGTTACAGCTGTTTACTGTACAGTAGTTTACTAATGGATTACTCCAAAAATATACAGTAAAAGTAGTTGATATTTGCTGTGATAGTAGTCCATGAAGTACTAGGTAGAATTGTAAAGGAAATGTGATGTACCAATTTGAGGAACTCATTTTATTGAAGGTCAAAAATAAGCTATTGTTGTCAATTCAATTTACTGTACGATACTTTATTGATGGATTATCTTTATTGGATCACTTGATGATATTTGGGCTTAGATTATATTAGCTCTACGATATTGTAGATCATACAGACCCCAAAACTACGGTATAACTATCGAATATTTGGCCTGGTGACTCAGTGGGTAGAGCCTGTACACCAGTTGTGTCCTTGATGGACTAGGCAATTGGTGTACACTACCTCTCGCCCAAAGACATAGGATAGGCACCAGCACCACCAGCAACATGGGAATAAGCGGTAGAAAATGGATGGATGGATAGTATGTGTTACTGGGAAATACAATTGAAATACAATAAAACTCATTTTATTGTTATTTTTTTCAGTAGCTCATATTACAGTATACTATGACCAGTATGATCACTACATAAATTCAGAACTTTTTTTTTTCTACATGAAGTCAGAATTCAAAAGGGAAGCGGTAGCTGTTATGAGCAGCCCAAAACAGAATGGGTTGGGGGTGGCCAGCAAGCCAGGTCGATAGACACTGCCACATGTGAGTTGTGGTGTTATGTGTAAAACTTCTCTAATACAAAGTTTTATCTTGTGGAAATAAAATCCAAAGTACTGAGTGTTGCTGTGTGTGTCACGCTTCAAAGGAGTTGTAATGCATTTCTAAAGTGAGGGATGCCACATACAGTCAGGACCATAAATATTTGGACAGAGACACAATTCTTCTAATTTTGTTTCTGTACATTACCACAGTGATTTTTAAATGAAACAACTCAGATGCCATTGAAGTGCAGACTTTCAGCTTTAATTCCATGGGTTGAACAAAAAGATTGCATAAAACTGTGAAAAACTAAAGCATTTATTAAACACAATCCCTTCATTTCATGGGCTCGTAAGTAATTGGACAAATGAAATAACTGAAAATAAAATGGTCATTACTAATATTTGGTTGAAAACCCTTTGTTGGCAATGACAGCCTGAAGTCTTGAACTCATGGACATCACGAGATGCTGGGTTTTCTCCTTCTGAATGCTCTGCCAGGCCTTTACTGTAGCGGCTTTCAGTTGCTGTTTGTTTGTGGGCCTTTCTGTCTGCAGTTTAGTCTTCAACAAGTGAAATGCATGCTCAATTGGGTTAAGATCAGGTGACTGACTTAGCCATTCAAGCATATTCCACTTCTTTGCTTCAATAAACTCCTGAGTTGCTTTGGCTGTATGTTTTGGGTCGTTGTCCATCTGTATTATGAAATGCCGCCCAATCAGTTTGACTGCATTCACCTGGATCTGCGCAGACAGTATGTCTCTGAACACCTCAGAATTCATTCGGCTGCTTCTGTCCTGTGTCACGTCATCAATAAACACTAGTGTCCCAGTGCCACTAGCAGCCATGCACGCCCAGGCCATCACACTGCCTCCACAGTGTTTTACTGATGATGTAGTGTGCTTTGGATCATGAGCTTCTCCACGCCTTCTCCATACTTTTCTCTTGCCATCATTCTGGTAGAGGTTGATTTTGGTTTCATCTGTCCAAAGAATGTTTTTCCAGAACTGTGCTGGGTTTTTTAGATGCTTTCTAGCAAAGTCCAATCTGGCCTTTCTATTCTTGAGGCTTATGAGTGGCTTGCACCTTGCAGTGTACCCTCTGTATCTACTTTCATGCAGTCTTCTCTTTATGGTAGACTTGGATATTGATACGCCTACCTCCTGGAGAGTGTTGTTCACTTGGTTGGCTGTTGTGAATGGGTTCCTCTTCACCATGGAAATGATTCTGCGATCATCCACCACTGTTGTCTTCCGTGGACGTCCAGGTCTTTTTGCGTTGCTAAGTTCACCAGTGCTTTCTTTCTTTCTCAGGATGTACCACACTGTTGATTTTGCCACTCCTAATACTGTAGCAATTTCTCGCATGTTTTTTTTCTGTTTTCTCAGCTTAATGATGGCTCGTTTCACCTGCATGGAGAGCTCCTTTGACCGCATGTTGTCTGTTCACAGCAAAATCTTCAAAATGTAAACACGAGTCCTCTAATCAACTCCAGGCCTTTTATCTGCTTCACTCATAATGACATAACAAGGGAATTGTCCACACCTGCCCATGCAATAGCATGGAAGTCAATTGTCCAATTACTTACGAGCCCATGAAATGACGGGATTGTGTTTAATAAATGCTTTAGTTTTTCACATTTTTATGCAATCTTTTTGTTCAACCCATGGAATTAAAGCTGAGAGTCTCCACTTCAATGGCATCTGAGTTGTTTCATTTGAAATTCACTGTGGTAATGTACAGAAAGAAAATTAGAAGAAATTTGTCTCTGTCCAAATATTTATGGTCCTGACTTTAGTCTTTATCACTAAAGTTTCTCAAGCTGTACAACTGAAGTACAATAAAACTCATTTTAACAAACCCCCTAAAAAAGGAAGTCGAGCAAGAACCGAGGCGTCGCCCGGTATGGCGCAGCCGGGGCCCCACCCTGGAGCCAGGCCCGGGGTTGGACCATGTTTTCCGCCTCCATTCTCAATGCGGCCGTTCAGGGCTGTGGGAATGCAGGGTCTCAGGTGCCTGTTGTTGTGCTAATCCCCGAACCCGGTGGTGGAAGCCGGAGGTAAGGGACGCCATCAAGGGACTCTTGAGGCAGCTGATGGGTACCGACAGGCCAAGTGTGCTGCAGCCCGTGCCGTTGTGAAGGCAAAAGCTCGGGCCTGGGAGGAGTTCGGGAAGGTCATGGAGGAGGACTATTGCTTGGCCTCAAAGAGATTCTGGCAAACTGTTTGAGGCCTCAGAAGGGGGAAGCAGTCCTTTACTAACTCTGTTTTCAGTGGAGGTGGGGAGATGTTGACCTCAACTGGGGATGTTATTGGATGGTGGAAGGAGTACTTTGAGGATCTCCTCAACCCCTTCAACACGCCTTCTGAGGATACAGAGGCAGGGGACTCAGAGGTGGACTCGCCCATCACCCAGGCTGAGGTCACCGAGGTAGCTTGTAAGCTCCTCGGTGGCAGAGCAGCAAGGGCGGATGAGATCCGTCCTGAGTACCTTAAGTCTCTGGATGTTGTGGGGCTGTCTTGTGTGACATGCCTCTGCAACATTGCGTGGACGAGGGGGACAGTTCCTCTGGACTGGACAACCCGGGTGGTTGTCCCTTTTCACAAAAAGGGGGACAGGAGAGTGTGTTCTAACTATAGGGTGATCACACTTCTCAGCCTCCCTGGGAAAGTCTATGCCAGGGTACTGGAGAGGAGAATTTGTCCGATAGTCAAACCTCGGATACAGGAGGAACAATGTGGTTTTCGGCCTGGTCGTGGAACGCTGGACCAGCTTTATACCCTCAGCAGGGTGCTTGAGGGTTTGTGGGAGTTTGCCCAACCAGTCTACATGTGCTTTGTGGACCTGGAGAAGGCATTCGACCGTGTCCCTCGTAGCATTCTGTGGGGGGTGCTCCAGGAGTATGGAGTCCAAGGCTCTTTGTTAAGGGCTGTTCGGTCTCTGTACAACCGGAGCAGGAGCTTGGTTCACATTGCCAGCAGTAAGTCAGACCTGTTCCCGGTGCATGTTGGACTTCGGCAGGGCTGCCATTAATCGGCCGAAATGAGCTTCTTCCGTAGGGTGGCTGGGGCCTCCCTTAGCAACAGGGTGAGGAGCTCTGTCACCCGGGAGGACTCGGAGTAGAGTCACATCGACAGGAGCCAGTCGAGGTGGCTTGGGCATCTGGTTCGGATGCCTCCTGGACGCCTTCCCTTGGGAGGTGTTCTGGGCACCACTAGGAGGCCCCGAGGAAGAGCCAGGACATGCTGGAGAGACTACGTCTCTCGGCTGGCCTGGGAACGTCTTGGGGTCCCACCGGAAGAGCTGGAGGAAGTGTCCAGGGAGAGGGAAGTCTGGAACTCTGTGCTCAGGCTGCTGCCCCCGCGACCTGGCCCCGGATAAGCAGATGAAAATGGATGGATGGAGTCAGAACTCAAAGTTTTTCACTACATAAAGTCAGAACTCAAAGTTTTTATACATAAGGTCCGAACACGAAGGTGCCCTGTTTCGGAGGTAAGCAGCATCTGTGGGGATGGGCTCATTTTAATTGAGGGTGACTGCTAAAATCAAACTTACCTTTTGTAGGTATATTTCCAAATATATGTAGAAATGTTTTTTTCTGTTTTTTTTTGTTTTGTTTTTTTATCAATAAATCTCTGATGGATTTGTGAAAGATCTGAAACTGTCATTGTACTTTTGATTTATTCCCCAGTAGCACATAAAGTATTACGAACAGCAATAAACAACACTGTTTTTTAGACATAAGTCTCTCCCTGGTGGCTTGGTGGCCCACTTGTTAGGAACAAGTGCAATACAGCCAATGCTGTAACAAGTTGTTACAGCATTGGCTTGGGAGGAAAGCTGACCATAGTACCTGCGTGAGTGATGGCCCTGTTTACATGACAGAAGCAGACGTTCATAGGATGTTGACTGGAGCATTTGCTCACTGCCTACATGTGTAAGGTAGAAAGAGTCAAATGGCACCTTCTAGGTGTGCTAGTGTTAATAAATGTCAAAGTGACCTCATGGCTGAGATCACCCATGTTACATCCCTGGCTCTTCAGGCACTTGCACACAACATCCACGGCCTTATCAAGCCTGATCCAGTATTCCACAGCATCTTCTCCTGACACTGGCAGCGTGTTGTAAATGTCAGCTAGAGGTAATTCAGTTCACTCAAATGTTGTTTTAAGATGTAAAAGAATCACACGGGATACTGAAAATGGTCAACAGGTTTGTCATTACGCAGTTTTATCTCCACAACATCCCTTGCCTTGCCCATCAGTCTATCCATAATCTCCAGCGACTGTCACGAGAGTGAGATGGCATTTACCTGGAATAACATCAGGAGGGGACACATGAAATTAAGAGGAACCGCTGAGAGCAAGGAGGATATTAGATATAACTTGTATCCACACCTTCAACGTACTTCATTACAAGAAAAGGCATCAGTACAGGAAAGATGAAAATAATAACATAAAAATAAAATAATTGTTAAAACAGCAGACTTTTTACCATAATAGTACAAATGCTATTACTATAACAACAAGGACCATTTGACCTATGATCTATTTTTTTATGTTGGCTTAACATTTTGTTGGTGTCACTTTTCAACAAGATAAAGGATCACTTCAGGACACTATTATGTTTCAGCACAGTTACTCGAAGGAAAAGACACTAACACCCCGCTGTCCTCAAAGTTGCCCCAAATTACAGGCACTTGACACTGTCAGGCTGAATGCAGACGCCATTCTAAAACTGGGCTGGGCGTGGGCATGGGCATAACCTTATGCCGTGTTGTCCAGATGTGCCACATCCAGATTCAGGCCACATGTGGCTGCTATCGATTAGATCACAGTAAAAGATAAGGTTGTGTAATCAAACCACAATATCTAGTCCCAGATCCTATGATGCCTTAACTTACTGTCAGACATATTGCTTTAAAAATGAAGGATTATCAATGGATTAAGTGGGTGCCAACTAAAGATGAACGAAACTAAGTAGGAAGGTCAAAGAAAGTAGAAATTAATTTGAGTAAAAGAGAATAATATAGATTTAATTAAATTAAACTACCTCATTCAGAACAACCCCCTTTCCCCATAAAAATATTATTGCAGTATTGCATATTTTATTAACCAGCGATACGTTATTTAGTTCTGTAAAATGTATTTATTTTTTTGCGAGTATCTATCACTAGATATTACGTCATCAAGCTTTACTCTATTTGCAAACTCGGGGTTTTGGTCAAATCCAGCTCTTTACGAGCAGCACTTGAACGCGACATGATGCTGCACGCGTAATGGATTTCCCCTGCTTCTTGTCGGGGACCAGGCGCTGCAGCTGCAGCAATCCAGCTTCGGTGCATCTGCTCCACCACCTAGAGCCCGTGACCTTGGCTCGCGCTGATCACGCTCCAGAGTCTTGCACTGAGTATTTCCAAACACCATGGCGTCCTCGGCCGCGCAGGATGAGGACTGCGTGTTGCGGCGCGGAAGATCTCAGAGTGACCCCAGCAGCGTCACCGAGGTCCGGATGGGTGAAGCGCACAGAGCAGGTACGAGGAGAGGGACGCGTTCATTCAGTGGGCGACGTGCGGACACACCGAGCACATCGGTGTGATCGGTGGATTTTACGCAACAAACCAGGCTGCGTTGTTGACGTGCGTCATTTACTCCCCTCCACACGCCAGCGTGCTCAATTCCGTGTCTAGGCCTGTGTTAGACCAGTCACACATAATAAAGCCTGGACACGTTTGGCGTGTAATGTGTGAAACAGATGCTGTTCAACTGGAGTCTGTTCATCATTAGGGTGGTAGAACAGTCGTCCACCAATCATAGGAGCCGTGGTTCCGGGAGCCCAGTGTCCTTGGGCAAGGCACTGGACCCCAATTTAGCCTGGGTGTCAAGCTACAGCTGCTGTGTGTGATTGAGTGAATAGGGAGCAGGAGTCACTGACAGCAGTGGTGCGATCACTGTCCACATTTAAGCTTTTCGTGTTGTCACTCATTAATGCACAGAGAACCATCATGGCCGCTGTTATTTAATCAGCGTGGGGAGCACAGAACTCACAACCATCACCCATACAGTAGTATGTGGCACTGAAGCTGATGAGAGTGCAGCTTGTGTGTTTGGCTGTTGCCATGGTGATCCAAATGGCAGAAGGCAGCACTTGGCTGGTTGACATGTTTTTCTGCACTAACCGCTATTTTTCCACAGTGCACGCTGTGAGCCGTGTTTATCTGAGACAGGATTGACTGAGAATCAGTGTGCAGGCGTCTATGCAGCACCGTGGATGCTACACAAAAGTTGTTTTACCTCTCAGGTTTGGATGAACTTGGGACTTGGTCTTGATCTTCTTGGGAATATATGAAAGAGCAGAATGATAAATGTGAGACAGATTGTGTCTGTGTGATTGTGTCTCAAGGCCAACATGAAGGACACAATCAGCGACCCTTTAATAGTGGAGAAGGATAGTTTACACCTACTTACAACCCTCAGCCATTTGTTCACATAACTGGCCCATTGTCCACAGGTGGAAGGGGAAACCTCACTGGAGGATAAAGGATTGGCCTTGAGCCAACTTTCTTCCAATTGACGAAGCTACTGGATGGTGGTGAAACGTTTCTACAGAAAAAAGGCATACATTTGACATGACTCAACCTTCAGATAACTTCACCTGGACGACTGAGAATCTCCACCCACCTAGTCTGTGGTTTTCCTCAGCACCTTTGTTTTGTTTAGCAGTCTATGAATCTGCTGTCTTTGTGGGTCTGCTGAGACGTGTTAACGAACCTAGATCCTACAACAGGTTCCTTAAGTTTTGTAGGTTCCTAAAAGATGTTGGCAGATTGGCCAGCATCCATCCAACCATTTGCAGGGTCATAGCGCGGTTCATGGACTGTTGGAATAGATCCCCTTTCAACCTCAGCTATGACGAGCAGGCTCACCAGCTATGAGGTGGTGCCGTTTAACCCTCTGGATGGGACGTTGTGGGAAAGGATGGGCTGATTGAGCAAAATGCCAAAAAAGCATCAGGTGCATTTCCATAAATCTGATATTTTGTATAATGAATGTTTAATCAATTTCAAACCTTGTGTCAGAGGAACTGTTCTGTTCGGTGGAACATCTGAACGCTGCATGTGAGGAATGAGCGTGGACTGCGGAGCATTCCAGACCTGTGACTAGGACTAGGTTCAAATGTGATCATATGTATATACAGTATCTGTTTAAACAAGAGTTTTAGTTGTGTAAAGTACTTGGTTGACTTAATTGATTTGATTGGACTTTGCTGGGCAGGAGTAGCTTACTGTATGTCATTGGTGAGTCTTGCCTTTAGGTTCAGTGGTACAGTACAGTATCGTGTCTCACCTTTACGTAGAGATGGCCCCAGGTCCCTCTAGAGCTTAGGAGGCAGGAGAGGCGCTAATGTAATGAAGGAATGTTGATCACCAAAGGATTTCATTTTCACATCCTTTTTTAGTGTTCAAAATTCTGTTTTACTACAAATATATTCATTCAGAGCTGAGGCTGAGTGTTGAACTGCTTTGTTATCTTTGTGGGACTAACGTCTGTAGAAGCAGAGACAAAGATGTGTTGTACTTTTAGGCTAATGGTCCTGATGGGTCCTGTTGGTTCTGGTTTGGGTGTCTAATGAGCAGACGAGAACTAAAGTTCTCCATAGTAAACTACTGTCAGCATTTTCCTGTGTTCTGTGTGTCCACACTCTGGACTAAGTGGTTTTGTTTGTAGTAACAGTGCCTGAAGCTGAGATCTACCCAGCAACTGGATTAGGCACGTTGGGGGAAGCTGTCTGCCATTTACACATAATGTATCTTTTATGAATGACCTAATTCTTTTCAGTATGTTCTACATGAGAGCACAGCAGAGCGTGCAGCAGCTGGATGGGTGCATGGATGTACCGCACAGGCAGCAGCACAGTCTACACTACACCACTCAGAGCTGGAGAGAAGGATCTGCCCACAGCCGAGACACTGTGTGTCTGATGCTCTGTGTGGCAGATGTAATTAAAGCAGAGGCTTAATCCTGGCGTAAGAACGAGGAGACTGATCCCTGTGACAGGCTGACTCTAAGCAGTGTTAAGTAAGGCAGAGAAGCAGTAGGAGGAGCATGGCAGCTGCAAACATCAGCTCATTGGATGCAAACATTTACGGTATGTTGGGTTCTTGGATTCATTTCAACAATAGCTTCTTTGCTTTGGTTCATTTGTCCACTTGGTCTCAGTTGACTCTGTCCTTTTTCTTACATTGTGTTAATATTGTCATGAACAATCAATGGTCTATGGGCTGTTTATTCAGTCTTCCAGACTATGGTGTCACCATTTTTCAGTGACAATAGGCAGCTTTACTCATTCCACTGTCCTGTATTGACTGTATGTTTATACTAGAGGTCCACATCCTGTAAATCAGACTCATCTGGGTCTTCATAGTTCGGCCATTCTGACCTCTGTCCCTCTGTGCTGCTGACCTTCTTGTTGTGAGGCGAGACCCTTTTTATTTAGATGTTTTTAAATAAATTCTAAGAAGCTTTTATGTTTGTGTATTGTATAAATGATTGGGGATATTATGCCACTCGAATGTTGAACAGAACTTAATGGTGTGACAAAAAGCAGAAGTGGAACCAAACAAACTACAGGTGACGGTTTAGCATCTGAATGACATGCTGCATATCTTAAGGTCACATACATTTACATTGATGTGTCATTTTCACAGTGGTGGTCATGTATTCCATACCTTAACATCTCCTTAGTCCACCTGCATCAATCCACTTCCTACAGCATCAACAAGACAACACAGAACTACACTCACACACTACATCACCCTAATATAGACTAGTGCAGGGGGATTCAATCCTGGTCCTCGTCCTTTTCCAACTCTTCCTGCTGATCACCTCGTTCAGGTGTGTCAGTTAGCTGCTGATTGGATAAACACACCTGGTCAAGGTGATCAGTATCAGATGGGGCAGGGAGAGTTGGAAAACCAGCAGACAATAGCTGTCAGATTCTTTCACCCTGAGACACCCACCCGAGGAATTCACTAACTATTCACTTTGAACCTTTTGGCAGGATCCTATTTGAAGTCTTGTAAATATTACATTAGAGTTGTGTTTTATCTTTGCTGATGGAACACCTTCCTGCTCTTGTGGGCATGTAGAAAATCAATGTGGAACCACAAGAGCTTTGTTTACACATCTAGGGATGTTATTTGAATAATTAATAGTGAGTCTCTTGTGTCAATGAAATGTACTGGGTAAGTAGTGGAGGAAGTGTCTTGTTAGAGAAAACATTTGATTTACACATATCATTTACTTTTGTGACATTTCATATCCAGTACTTGATTGAGGCAAAAGAGCTTTCCCTAGAAAAGAAATGTTCCATCATAAGACATAGAACCAAACCTTGATCGAGTCACTGCATCTCTTCTATAAGGCTTGAGCACTGAGCACTCGTCTAGTCTGTGGGTAATCAGGAATACAACTATTGATACATATGGTGCACTTTTTATCATTTACCCAGATACTGGAATCCAAAGATAGTTCCAACAGATAGCTTCTTACCAGATATTTATCCCAGTTCCCAGAACTGGTGAGGTTTTTGTGCCTCCTACACCAGAACAGCGCCACCAACAGGTGGAAATGAAGACCTATGGCTGCAATGTGGCTCCATACGTTGTTAGTGTTCATCTAATAAGTAAACATAATGAAATATATGAATTCCATGCAGAATAAAAAGATTACATTTGTGTTGATGTCTCCTCCCTCACTCCGGGGGGGGCGGGACCCACATGGCCAGACCCAACCCAGTCATTCCCACTAGTTTCTGCTCAACCTTCTCTGTCAGTCAGAGCAATAGCAGAACCCAGCGCTGGAAGGACGACTGGCTGCAGTAGCTGTGTGTCTTATGATATGTAAGTCAAACATTCAACCTAGCGCTCATTTACAGTAAGGTTCCTAGTGTTTGAGTGTCTGAGCATGTGGTTTATTTATGGTGATGTGTCTGTAGTTGATGTCATGTACAGAGCTCCATGCTTTTCATATCAGTAGAAGCAGGTTGTTATTCAAATGCAATTCATGACAAGCTGTACTGTAGGTGATTTCCTTTGTATTAAATGGTATCCTTGCTGCTTGAAAACAAGCAAGCACAAAAACAGGTTCAGGTTTATTAATATTTTAGTGTAACTTGAATTTAAAAACCCAGGACTGTGGTTTGGTGAATGACATTATGCTTCACTACCTCCTGGGCTGTGATTGGCTGCTGCTGCCTTCGCCATCCACCCAGCAACTCCCTATTTCTCATGCCGTGTTGATTTTCTGCCTCCGAGGGCCCTTGCTGCAGCATCCAGTGTGGTAACCGTGGCAACAGCAGCCTGACCCTGAGTCTGCTGCTGCTGCTACTACAGGCTTGACCTGAATTCCCAGCTGCATCCCAGGCGGCTGCATATGACTTGGGCCTGTTTCCCATTGTTGGTGATCAGTCAGATGAGTGTGGGAGGAGGCCAAAGCTTTGTGTTACTAAATGTCAAGTATTTGTCAACGCAGCAAAAGAGCTTCTAAACCTGTTGTGTTGTTACAGAGTAAACCATTACTGGAAAAATGAAAACGTGCTGACATAATACCCTGCGTGTGATGGGGAACTGTGTGTATATAGTGAATATGTGCACACAGTATGAGTGGGACCAGTAGTGTCGGTGAATGTGATTGGTTTGAGAATGTCCCTGCTCTGCCCACGGCTCAGCTGGCAGTTGGAGCCAGACTGTGTAGGAGTGCTCGATCCTCCGGTCGCTCCATGGAAGCTCACTCTTTGCAGTCGAACCAGCTCAGTCAACTCACCTGCTCGTCTGTCATCATGATCCCTTAAGAAAAGCAAAGTAGCAACATCTGAGCAAGAAAGCTTAACGAAGCAATTACCAGAGCCAGTCCAGCACAGTCACTAGCAGTACTACTGCCCCAGTCTTCAGTCTGTATGATTGACAGATGTTCAGAACATAAGTGAGAACTTGCTGTCGTTCTACACAATTCAGTTTAGCCTTGAACGAAATAAGTAATAATCTTATTTGGGAGAGTTCCTGTTATTAAAGCTACTACATACAGAAACAATATTCAGGTTGCTCACACACTATTGGAGATAGACACTAACCCACAGGGTGTTAGAAGCAGTGCTAACATTGCTCTGTGACAGCTAGATGTGCAAATACATCACCTTAATAGAGTACTTCTCCCACCGCACGAGGCTAATGAGCAGTAAATCACCAACTAACTCTTACTTGATGAATGGAGTGCTGAAAGGGTTTTTGATCAATTCATTAGTTGACAAATGGCAGAATATGTGATTATTTACTGGATATTTGTTGCATCCCATGTAGTGCAGCCGTATGTGTCAGTAAAACGTTCAGGAGTTCCTCTGAAGATAGGCCTAAAGTCAAGGAACAATGCAAGTCAGTAGTTACAGACTTTTAAAATAGAACCCTGTCACTGCTGGCGAATCAGCCTGAGGAAAAGGTGGTGGTGCAGAATTAGTTTTTATTGGTCCTTTGTCTTTTAAATGCATTTCATTGCTGGTGTTTTTTGGCGCATCTAAAGCCAAGGGTTAAGGTTAGTCACACTAACAATGTCATTCTCTGTCTTCCACCCTCTTCTCGCTTCCGCGCTCACATGAAAGGAACCATAAGATGTTTAAAGCCAGCGACCCTCTCACACGTTGGTTGGTGAATCAGCCTGTGTTGAGGCTTCGTGTTTGCTCGTGGTTGCAGATGTGATGGAACAGCAGAGGGCGCTGCACTCAGGTTGCCTGGTGTCAGGGGTCACGCCTCCTGTCCGCAGAAGCAGCAAGCTGGCCAGCCTGGGACGCATCTTCAAGCCGTGGAAGTGGAGGAAAAAGAAAAATGAGAAGCTGAAGCCCTCTGCAAGTGAGTAAGATGGAGGAAACGACGTTTTATTCCAGGCATTAGTAGGAGACCTGCTTACATGTTAGTACTTGTGTTGTTTAGTGGTGGAGAAGAAGGCAGCTGCACGCCAGAAGAGGGACGAGCTCGGCAGGAGGAACCCTGGGGAGGAGACAGGTGCAGAGAAGAACACATCGGCCCAGATCATCACAGCTGAGCTCAGCCACATGAGCCCCGTGCGCACTCACATCCGCTTCCTTTTCTATGCCACACACAGATTCTGATGGTGCTTCTGGAGGGAACAGTGAGGATCCAGACACACTGACCCACTCTGATGGTGAGGACCGAGATGAGGAGCCTGTGGCGCCTCTGGCCAGCACAAATGAAGACCTGGGCAGCGATATAGACACATCAACAGGTAGCGCACAGGAATGATACGAGTGTAACGTCAGGTGCGGTGGTAAATAGAGACCTGGAGATGATTGCAGTGGGCTTCTGTCACCTCCCCAGGTAGTAGTCAACCAAGAGAGATGACAAAAAGGAGCATGTTACAAGAAAACTCTAGGAAAACAAAGGCTGACATGAGCATTCACCACCAGAAAAGCAAGAACTGATGCAACTGTTGAACCTGCATGTTCAACGCTTCAGCTTTAAAATCTCTCATTGTTCATCAGGAGCTCAATCTAGTTCCTCTTTGAGCGCATGTGTTTTTCCATACATTCCTTCTATATGGGCAGCTGCTTCAGTACATGAGTCTAATTGGCCACTAGGGGGTGACAAAGACTTTCAACAGACCAAAGGATCATTGCTGTTGCTCTGTTTCAGGTCAAGATGTGACTGAAGATTCAAAGACAGTGGCAGAGCCCTGTCAGAGTGAAGACGAGAGCTCCTCACTAGGTGACCCCTGCGAGGAGCAACTCCTGGAGAAGGTGGAGTCTGCTGACGGGAAGCAGGAGGCGACGGGGGCCCAGCCCCAGAGACGAGCCAGCGCCCCGCCTCCACCCGACCCGCCAGTCAAACTGCTCACCAGGCTGGGCAGCCTAGACCGTGAGTTTGCCGGACACCGATGTCCGCCTGGTTGGCAGCAGGGCGTCACTGTGGTGCTTTCCTCCAGGTACCCCCGTTGCTCCGGTTAAAAGGTCCCCAGCAACCTTACCCAGGAACTTCACTCTCCCCAAAGACCCACATGGCTCCGCGCTGCGAGGCAGGATCTCCACACCCACCGCCTCCCCCCATCTGGGGGCGCTGCACCCACAGCTGCCCCCCAGCTGCATCATTGAGGAACTGCACCGTGCCCTGGCCACTAAACACAGACAGGACAGGTCAGACCTAGGAGCCAGCTGCCTAAAACGTTAACTATGGTACAGCTGGCTCAGCTCCATAACTGTAACCTCACACAAACACCTCCCTCAAGCTGTGCTTGACACACTCCTCTGGTCGAATGTGATCTCAGTTTTCAGGCGAGGGAAGTGCGCTCCTCTCCCAGACGCCGGTTGGATGGCCGTCTGTCCCGCACATCGAGCACAGAGAAGGAGGCCCCCGGGGAGTCAGACGAGAACAAGGAGAACAGACGTCTGGATGAGTGTTTGAGCGACCAGGACCGCTGGAATGACTCTGTGATCTCTGGTAGGTCTGTGCCTGTCAGTAGATGACACACCAGAGCATCTGTGACGTGGATGTGTTACGTTTCAGCAGTTTTCAACATCTGCTCAACCAATTAATAGAAACTAACAATAATAGAAAAAATGTGACTGATAACCATGATGCTTCCTGCTTATGGTCCTGTTTGAACAGGGACGCTGCCACGCAGGATGAGGAAGGAGCTGCTGGCGGTGAAGCTTCGGAACCGTCCCAGCAAACAGGAGCTAGAGGACCGCAATATATTTCCAGTGCGCAGTGACCAGGAACGCCAGGAACTCCGTCAGCAGATAGAGATGAAGCTGGCCAAGTGAGTCTGTCTGCAGCCTCCTCGGGCTTTTCATAGGTCGCTTTGTCCGATTGTCTCCATTTCACCATCTACTGAGAACGATTCCGTCTGAAACGTGGGACCTCTTGTTCTGGGTTCCAGTAGATGGCGCTCAGCAGGACAAACAGGCCCCTAGAGGCATGGTTGTCCACCAAACAGACACTCACAGACTGTGAGGAGAAACCAGGTAGGAGCAGAGCTAGATTGGCCCCAGATTCAAACACATCATGCTGTCAGTATCCTCCCGATACTCAGAATTCTCCAAAAAGCTCTTTTCTGCTGCTTTATCATCTAACCTTTGCTGCTGCTGCTGCTGCTGCTGCAGGTGAAACTAGATGAGCCGCTGCATCATCATGCGACTGCTGTAGCCATTCTGTGAGCTGAATTTGGAGCTCACACTGTTACATACGTGTGTTTTTGTGTGTCTGGGTCTCATTCCCCCCCTTCCTTTGGATGTGTCTGCTCTGGGTCAGGCACTCGGGTTTCTGGAGTGTACTGCAGGATTTTTCTCTGAGACAGTGGAGGAAAGTTCCGTAGAACAAAATCGCATTTGTCATGTTATGTAAAAGGCAAAAGGCAGTTATCGTGTTTGGCGTTGATAGGATTACCAGTCAACATACTGGGGGCTACGCCAACGCGCAGTGAGCCGTGCAACTTATACTTGGGGCATTTCATCCAGTCACGTCCTCTGAGCTGAAGCTGACTTTCTATGTCGACATGTAAACGACATGTAGTCGTTTTTCAGGCCTTTATTAACACAGACCATTAAGATCGTTGCTTGTTTGCAACACGTCGTCTGTGCTTGACCTGGGTTCAGCTGTTCTACTAGGTGTCTAAATATATATAATTTTGCATTGTTACATTAAATAAAATGTCCAGCCTTCATAAGAATGACAAGTGTGAAAGTCCAGATTAATGTGCAAAAACCAGCGCCGTGAAGTCAAATAATTCAGAATGTGTGACAGCTCTGGTGGCTTCTTTAACAGGATAAATCAGCTTCCTTTTGTTCTCTGCCATCATCACATTGCAGCGTTTCTGAAGCCACTGGTGCCTGGTTCTTTCCTCATCCTGCTTATTTAGCCTTTATTATGTCATTCACTAACTTTTCATTGGCTTCCATTAGAAAAACACAACTTTAGCAGAATATTTGGGATAAATCTCAGCATGTTGTGATTCTTCCATGTTCACACAGTAATTACAGTATAATAATTCATATGGGCCTGCTTCTGTAAGGACACGCCAGTTTGCTATGTATAGGATAGTGTAGCTCATACATGTCCTAGGTGTTCAGTAGAATGCTTGTTACATTCATCCATCCATTTTAGTCCCATGCAGGGTCGCAGGCTATCTACCCAGCTAACTGCAGGGTCCACCCTGGACAGGTCGTCAGTCCATCGCAGGGCAACACACAGACAGACAACCATTCACACACACGTACAGGCAATCTAGAGTGACCAATTAAACTTTGGACCGTGGGAGGAAGCCGGAGAACCCAGAGAGAACCCACGCAGACATGGGGAGAACATGCAAAGTCCGCACAGAAAGGCACCAGGGAATCGAACCCAGGCCCTTCTCGCTGTGAGGCTCCCATTTGCACCACTGTGCCACCCTTGTTACTGTACATACATTATATAAAAATGTTTTTATTCTATGGAGGAAAATTAGGGTCAGACTAGATCTGTGTGTGCGTAACCAGATCTGTGGTTGTAGACTTAGTGGGGCTTTACCATGCTTACACCTATAATTTGGTGCGTTACAATTACGCACAAATCGTGGCTAAACTTACAAGTAAAATAACGTGACCTTAATTTGCCTCCACACTCTGATTGGCTGATGAACAAGGAAGTTGTGGAAGTGCTTTGACGTGGAACAGCAGATCCTGAACGCTCAGCGACAAGCTCGTCCACTGACTGATGACTTTAATTATATTTAATATTCATGCGTATGAAGTGTGACGTTACTCTCGTGATTTGCGGAGGTGATGCAGTCGCACAAACCTTAAACTGGTGTTTCTATCAGATGTTAATGTAGCACGTTAGCGGACAGGCTATTAGCAATGTCATGCTATGTTATGATGCAGCTGGAGTTAAGGTGGGTATGTTCTAGTAACGCTGCTTCTGTGTGATCGTTTATCAGACCACAACAAACACGTTTGCTTTAACAATGCTTTTAAACAGTCTCATATGTAATGCAGTTGTTAGACAGGCTTGGATTTCAGTGCAGAATCACGGTGCTTCTTGCTGAACAACACTGCTCTACAAGGAGACAGGCGCCCAGTGTTGCTGCAGTCTCTCAAGATGTCACAGATCTCTCAGAGTGAAGAGTGGTGAGTTGTGATGATGGCTGGTTTTCAGGCCTGAGTCACCTTGTTGCTTCTTGCCTCAGTACATGTACAGTCCAACACTGGCACTGAAACTAAAAGTCTCTGAACTAAATGGCACTGGCACGAAGGAGTGAAGCCTACTGCAGATGAAGCAAGTCATTCATTCTATACATGAATTATAGGTTCTACTGTGTGAACTTATCTGAACTAGGACGAGGGAATGGATTCCTTTCAAATAGATACAGAAATAGGAAACGTTCAGCCTGTTTGTTTCTGACCCGACCTGGTGATAAATCTCTGAGCAGCTTTTGTATCTAAATGAGAGATGTTTGAATTTGAATGGGATTTGACCTGTTGAGCTCCAGTAAGAGAAAACAAAACCCAGGTTCCTGTTCAGGTTCTAACCAGGAGGAAGGCAGCAGTAAACAGGACCGAGCAATGAGACAAGACGGATCTGAGAGACAAACGGTGCAGCCAAGGGTGGGTGGACCCTGGCATCACACGTCTCCATGTGCCTCTTACCTATTGGACCATCTGACAGCCACAGGAGCTTGTTACCACAAACTCTGGCCTCAGGCCGTGACTCTGACCGTGGGCGCCTGGTGACCTCCAGGCTCCTGGGCGTCTCATCCGCAGGGGGCACTGTACAGAAACAAGGCAACATCCCAACAATACTTATGTAAAGATGACTGTTGCATAATAAACACAGGAAGAGATCAATTTTGTGTCATGTGGGGAAGTTAGGAACACTGTGTACACAGCTGAGGACAGAGGTCAGAGCAACCACTCAGTTACGAGCCAAGTGTCCTACTGCTCCTACAGTTAACGCAGTTTGTGCTGAGTGATGTTACTGCCTGAAAAGCAACGATGGATCTGTTCAACCAACAGGTAGTACTGAGGGAACCCTTTAGTTTTAGCTTTGTTTATTTATACATGTTCTGCTGTTGTCGAATGTGGGTTAATCCATAACTAAATGCAGTTTACTCCATGTTTTAACTACATTCAGGTCAGTGCAGGTCAGCATCCCAGCGTCCCCGTCCTGCTGACGGATCACAGAGCTGGAGGTCTGTTCTGTGGTGGTGGAGGTGGCAGCTCACTGTCCTGTTTACACCACTCACAGTGTTTGAGCATTGGATGCACAAGTAGAACATTTGAATGGCACATTTAGGCATTTTAAAGCTAATTCACAACATTGAGACACAAAACAGCCAAACCCAAACTCTGCTTGTTCTATGCATTACTGTAAGTAGAAAAACTAATGCTGTAACAGCGGGCAGTCTGTGACCAACAGGCGTTTCAATGACACTGTCTCATTCAGCCATTCAGGTCACAGCCTTGGAAACTGTCAGCACATAGTCGTCTTCATTCATCAAAACCTGAACACGAGGCTCTGACTTTAAACACAAAGAAAAGAAACAAATCACACATTACTTTGTTAATTAATAGTTTCAAGTTTATGCCAGTTGTTTAGAAGAGGTGAGCAATAAAAGTTTTTGAGGTTTTGAGGGACAAGTATGAGAAAAGAAAATACCTTTTTTCAGTGGATGGAAAGTCCAAACTTTAAATATTGAATCCTGCCAAAACATACTTCTGTCATTGTCTTATCATTTGGAGCTGACGTGTGGCATTGATTCCCATGACTCTGCAGCACAGTGCAGAGCGCTGAGCTGGCAGGGGAAGCAGAAGGGAACCCTCTGCTTCTAAATTTAGCTCCTGCAGCAGCACCCATAACCACAGCCCATCTACGTCACGGTGCAGCCTGCTCTGCTCTGCTCTGCCCACGGATGGAGACGCGCTGGAGGAAGCTCTCCTCCTCGAGGCTGAGGTCGTCATTCAAGGGAAGTTGTGCATCTGATGACTTACTTAAAAGCCCTGAAGAAGAAATCAGAGAGGAACTTCTTCCTTTTAAGGCATTTTCAGTGTTATGTGCAGATTTGAGGTTTAGTTGAGGGCTTGTGTAAATGAACCATTGTGTTTGACTCCAGTATGAACAGCAGCATAGCTGATGATAAGCTGTGGCACCTCCCAGCTCTCTGTTCCCGTAGGTCACAGTGACTCTCTGTAGGCTGTGGCATTCAGGGACCTGGAACGTTACGTAAAAGCATGCAGATGGGTGTCATCACTGGGACAGTGATGTCATTATGTGCCCGGTAGCTCAGTAGGTAGCGCTTTGCACTGGGAAGCAGAAGGTCCTTGAGCAAGACACTTTACACGAGCTCCCCAGGTGCTGTACTGTGATGAGCTGCTGAGATAAAGTGCAGAGATTTGATTTCCCAAATGTGGGATCAATAAAGTTCAGTTGTCATCGTGTCCTTTTGCTTCCTGCACACCAGGCGCTCATTGGTTCTGCAATGAGAGAGACCCCTCGTCATATCAGTTCTGTCAGTGCAGCCCTCGCGTGTTAATTGGAGCAATGTCAGTGTACAGAGTGAAACACTGGAGGCTGATAATAATACTAGCGGCTAATTGGCATCCGCATTATGTAAAGCATGTGTTTCATGTCTCACAGCTTTGATATTGTTCACTGTCTACAGTTCAGATTAACTAAGCCACCAGGTCTGATGACAGGAGCCTGTTGAGTGCAGCCACGAAGCGTAGACATAGACTGAACCCAGCAGCTGATCAGCTCAGCGTCACTATCAGACAGATTAAATGAAAACACACACAAAAGTGTTCAAATGTGTTGTGTTAAAACCTAATGCTGTTCATCACTTAATCATCACAGTAACAGACATCTACATCTACCTGTAATAACCAGAACTGCATGACATCCAAAAAGACCTGCAATAGTTAATATTTACTACAAATAATTGACCTCAGCAATAAGCTATGCAACAAAGTCACTAGCTTTGCTAGTCAACTACTGAAAAAGATCTAACTCCAAACTAGTTTAGTTTGGTGACACTAGAGTGTATATGTAGAGTGTATGGAGCCGCGTCCCGGGCTCATATTGTATTGGTCTCCTCCGTTCATCAAGGCAGTGGAGCTGCAGATGGAGGCATGAGCACGCGACCACACCACTGTTTGCTCATACTGTACAGTATGCGGTGGGAAGCAAAGCAAAGCGACAGTTTGTCAGCAGCGATGCGCCCCCGTCCTGCACGCAGTAATTAGCCTCGTGCAGTGCTTTCCCTCTAGTCGACGTGTCAGGAGACTCACAGCCACCAGAGATCAGGCACCCAACATGCTGTATGTGCTGCTTGCTTCGCTGCTCATCAGTGAACGCCGGCCCCACCTGGCCCCTGTCAGTCAAACTCTACAGAATGACATTCATCATACACAGTCCAGTCTAATACATGTCACAACCCCGATCATGTCCTCATATAGAAAAACCTCAGAGAGCTACTTGAAGGCTCATATAATTTCTTAATATCTTTTTTTTGTAATGAAACATTATTGTTGCCATTACATTTGTACAGTAATTCCCAGAGGATGAATCCAGCATCAGGGTCCGTGCTATAACTTGTACTACACAACTGAACATTTGCCTCATAGAGTCCAGCATGAAGTTTCCCATCAACCTTGTGTATGACATTCATAGCAGAGCTGAGCGTCCTCCACATGCCATCGGGTTTAAACATTGACACTGTGGATCTGTGGACCTGTGTGGACACCGTCTTCCCACTCAGACGCAAACAACTGGCCGGATGAATTCTGGTTTCATGTCTGGGCACATTTTATGAGTGTCCTGATGATGTTTTAGAAAGCAGTTTAAAGATTGAGCTTATGTGGAGCAAACAGCAGAACCAGGAGTCATCGTCATGTTTGTCAGACATGCAGCTCAGCAGTTACGTAAACGCTGAGCTTCTGCTCCGCCACCACTGCCGTGGGTTCCCTTAACTCTTCCTGGCAGCTTCCCCTGCGACTGCTCCCACTGCACTATTAGCACACACCTCAGTGGGCAGCAGTGCTGCCGGGCCGTGGCCTGACGCCTGTTCCTGGGCTGACAGTCCCATCGGCGCTGCTCCTGCGCGTGGCTCATTGCTTTGACGTGCGGGCGAGTTCTCCGGCTAATGAGGAGCTTGTACCTCTGACCTAAGGGAGCGGCTGAGTGAACTGACTCATCCTGGCTTTCACCATTTTGGGATTTACTTTTTGCTTTTAACCACATAAGCCCAATTTCTGAATGCAAAACATTCTCGTAGGTTATAATTTTGGTTTGAACAGAGGCCAAATACACTTGGCCTAAAATGTTTTGTGCTTCACATGCTGCATTGGACTGTTCTGTAGCTCTGCTCCATTAGACATTGACCCCTCAGCTTCCTGTACTGACATATCTGTGCTAAGCGCTCAGTGGACCCATAATGTTCAGACAATGAAAAGCTCAGTTGTTACCACTGATCTGGCCTGTCATTATCTGTCGATCTGATGTCAAACGAAGAGGAGCTGCTTAAACTGCATGCTGGGAAGGAAGTATTTTATTGATATAGCACCAAAGGGCGTCAGATGAAAACAATGGGAATCAAAAGCCCCTCAGTAATTTACAGGCGTCCGGCTGATTGAACTGATCTAAATCGTTTAATGTTTGTGTTGAATGAGACAGAATCGTCGTCCTGGTACTTAGTGCATCTAACATGGTTTGTAACACTTGTCTTGTACTTGTACTGTTTTTATTATATCCTGAAAACAGAGCACACAGCAGACAAACTAAAATGTGAAGTTCTCACAAGTTTATTTGTTTTTACCAATTTCTAGGAGATGATTTTGTTTGTGTTGGACAAGTATGTCCTCTATTGTAGATACAGGAGGATGAAGTGAACATACAAGTCTGATGCAGTATAACATACAGTATAAAAGACTGAGCCTGGTTCATCAGTGTCCATCAAAGGTCAGTAAAACCAGCGTGAGGCCGAGGTCGCTGTGTGGTGCAGAGACATGTGAGCAGCTGATCAGTACTGGATAGAGAACAGAGGGCTCGTTTGCATTCTGGTGATTGTGTTAGTAGCCGCTGTCTGTCAGTGAGTCTGGTAATGATGATGGTTCGCACATTGTTGGACTGATTCTCACCACTAATCATTTCCAGCGCATCCATCAAATATTTAGGCTCCTTTTACTGCTCATCATCACCTGAAGCCTCACACCTGTCGGGTATTTGCTTTGTGTTGCACATGCAAAGAAAAACGAGCTGTGTTTTAACAATGCGGCTGTGTGCGTGCGTGCGTGCGTGCGTGTGCACGGGTATCTCGGCCCCGCCCCCTCGCGTTAGTGCGGCGCGCGTGCAGAAAAGCGGGCAGCGCTGTGCGGCTCCATTTAGCGCAGCTTCGCCGACTCTTCAACCAAGTCTCCTCTCAGAACTTCAAGAACATTCAAACCTGCCTCCGTTACGCTGTGCACTTAATGCGCAGTCCTGTTTTCCCCGATGTGGAGCTTAACATTCAACGCTAACAACAGAAGCCGCTCTTTGCATCAGGTGCGACGCGCGTTTGCGCTTTGGATGTGCGGGTGCTGGCGTTCCGCGCACCGACTCAGGCCCCCGCAGTTCCAGTAGTTCTGAAGAAACTGACTGAAAGACTTTGGTGCTTCAGGCCACAGGACCAAGGGAGCGGTGGGAGCGACGATGGTCCAGAACGTAATTTTGGTGTTTTTCCGCAGGAGACTGAGCCAGAGACCGGCGGTGGAGGAGCTGGAGAGTCGGAACATCCTGAAGCGTGAGTGTCTGCGTGACGGCCATGAGCCAAGACTGTCATCTGCTTCATAATGAATGTACTTATTGTCACACACTATCACACAAACGCACACTTTGTTAGTGTTGTTTCATATATGACACATTATTGTGGTGCTGGGTGTCATGGACAGATACTGTAGGTTGTGTCATTAACCAGCTCCCGTTTCATTAAAGGAATAAACATTGTCACTGCAGCCGTTCCATGTTGAAAAGTCCTGTTATTACAGTACAGAATAACGCCAGGAATGTCCCACCTGTGACCTCTGAGCAACTGTGTCTGTCGCTCTCCATGAGTTCGGTCCCATCAGGAACTGTTCAGTGTCTGTCATCATGGTGACAACACTGTTGATTGTGCTTCTTATCTTTTTCTTCCAACAGAGAGAAATGACCAGACGGAGCAGGAGGAGAGGAGAGAAATCAAACAGCGTCTCAACAGAAAGGTGGGATCTAAAATGGATGGGTTCAAGGCTTCAGACAAGCCTTCACAGTGACTATAAAGCAGTCTCAGTTCTGGACCTGGAAGATGAGTCCTATCACTGAGCTCTTCAAATGCGCTCATGAGCTGATGAAAGCTGCACTTTTATTGTTTCTCCAGTTGAACCAGCGGCCGACGGTGGATGAGCTGCGAGACCGAAAGATCCTGATTCGCTTCAGTGACTACGTGGAAGTGGCCAAAGCTCAGGACTATGACAGGAGAGCTGACAAGCCCTGGACCCGACTGTCAGCTGCTGACAAGGTATCTGGCAACCCCCACTCCCACAGCCAGCGTCTAAATGTGTGGCTGCCAGCTGTCGTCCCTGCTGCAGGATCTGCAGTGGGAATGTCGGAATCCTCAGCTCAGCGATGAGACATGCGAGGCATGGTTCAAATAATGAAAGCGATGGAGGCACCACCCCTGGGCTTCTGGGCCTGATGTTGCTTCTTTTCCGCAGGCGGCAATAAGGAAGGAGCTGAACGAGTTTAAGAGCAGTGAGATGGAAGTGCATTCTCTGAGCAAGCATCTGACCAGGTTAGTACTGATGTGGTTCTGGACAGTCCACGAGGCTCATTGTGGTTTCCAGGTTTACGTCGGGGAGGATGCTTACATCCTTGTGTGCCACCTTTTCACTGTAATGACGGATCCACTGAAGCTTTGTGTGCACTGGGCCGGCCGATGATAGAACTAGTGCCTGATGGAACCCTGAACCTGTGACTGTTCTGGCTTCTCTCTGCAGGTTCCACCGGCCGTAGGGTTTCTTCTGTGAAGAGTTGCTGATGACTGGTTCTGTCAGTGGTGGTGACATGTGCTGGTGGTGCACAGTCAGTGGATGTCCTGATATTTGGGTCCAGCAAACCTTGGAGGCTATGTCTCTAGTTCAGAGGAACATCTCACATCACCTTGTAACAGGAGCTGGAAGAAACAAGCTCATGGATTCGCCATAAACAAGCAGAGACTTCTTTTTCTAAACAGACCTTTTTTTAAAGTCGTGCTTTCGACACCACAGAGGAAGAGGTGTGCATGTGGCCGAGTCGACCAGTCCCACTCCAGTACTGTATCTGTAGTCACATCCCGAGTTGTGTCTGATGCTATGGACACTAAAAATGTTCTTCTTGCCTGTGTACAAGACAACAACAATCCCTTTGTAAGCACTATTTATTGTCTGCACAATAAGAGGTTTTCAGTTTGTAACAAACCTTGTTTGTGGTTAATTAGGTCAGATTAATGGGCTTTAATCCCTTCATCGTAAGCAGCCTGTTTCGCATTAGACACAGTGGAGCTTTAGCTGGTAAATAATTCCCATGCTGCTCAGTGACATGAGAATGGATGAGGATGAGCATGAGAAGCAAGCCTCCGATGTGAATCACAACCTCTGTCCTGGCTCTGGTGGAGGGACACACTACAACTCAGCATAAAAGCTGAGGAAGCGCTTGGGACGAACAGGGGCTGTCCTGGACCTCTGGCTGGATGTGCACGCTGAACATCTGCCGGCTGGAGTCAAGTTTAGGTTTATACGTGTTTGGGCTTTCCTGCCCAAATATAGGCTTCGGATCATTTTTACATTAAAGAAACACTAGTCATTTATTTCAGGATAAACCATGAAAACATCCAATTCAATTCCTTTTTGTTTAGATGGCACCAAACAAAAAACATAGGTTCAAGGCCTTACAGAAACCTACAGGATACGAACAAATCCCACAAACAATTTAACATAAAGTGTGAATTCTCGCCTAGATTTTCCAGGACAGAGAAGCTGATGTGGGAGAAATGTGACCTCTCGTCATGAGTCCAGTCAGACTCTGGCTGCAACAAGAGCCACTGGACAAACTGTGCGTAGGGAGTGCAGTGGAGGGAACTAATGATGGAGTCATGTTTCAGCATCACTCTGACAAAGGAGGCTCGTTGTTTTAGTGGTTTTCCTGAGATAGAAGAAGGAGGTCCTAGAGATTTAAGATTTGATGTAGGAGAGATGTTGGTCAAATACGACACCAAGGTTCCTCAGTAGAACCTGAAGCTCTGAAGTTTGTGGGAAATACGGCATTATTACATAATGTTGTATTTACAAGTAACTTACTACTAATGTGCATTTAGTTAATAACACTTTCATTGAATGATAATAATTCCAGAGATGGAAGCAAACATATGAAATCAAACATTTAGTTTTGATAAGTGACGCCATCTACTGCCCCACATCTGTCACAACAGCACGAAGCGCTTCCAGTCCATCTTTTTGAATGTCTGCCAGTGTGGGTTTTTTTACTGCTTGTTAGTTCAGGTCTATAGCAGGTGTGGTAACATTTGGCTCACAGTCAGTGTGCTTGTAATGAGCAACCAGTGGGTGAGTGTGGCCTCCTTAACTGTGATTGGGTTCTTCAGATATCAGGTTTAAAATGAATGTCCTGCAACCTGGAGCCAAAGGTCTGTGGTGCCAGTCACAATGCAGCAGTTGATGCCTCCCTGTAAGCTGTAAGTTCCAGAAGAATGGGGTCAAGCCTAAGTCTGTTTGCTGAAACCAGTGGGAACAGATTATTCACCCTGTGCAGGTCACCAGACTTGATAAAAAGCCCAGCGGTCACACACACTCCTGTGTGGACCCATTTATTCTAAAATCGAGGTCACCTGAGGTTTATCTCTTTTTAAGCATAAAACGTTTCATTCTGAACACAATGCCTGCCTCATATGAGAGGTTTGAAATAAGTCAGAGTGATTGTGATAGTAACACTTTATATGATGGTTTTTAACTTTGTTTAGAGTTTAATAATGGAGGAATGGAGCCTGACACAAATTTAAATTTGGAAATGGAAGAAGACTCTTAATGAAAACCCAGCCAGATGGTAACACTGAAAATTGCTGCCAAGTGACTAAAGTCTTGTTTCTAATATTCTTTCTGTTCCATTCAAATGACTATTGGAATAAGAACCTAGAGTCTGGAGCAGCGGCGGACTTGCTGTGTGTTACATATTAGTAATCCAGTCCACTCACTTCTCCTTAGGTTGATATGATGGTTTAAAAATATAGAACAGTGTAGAAAGTCTGCTTCCATTTGCCTCTTCTCCATGATTAAACTAGAGATTTGGGTTTGCTTAGGTAAAATGCAGCATGCTGTCCTTTCTGTCTCTGGGCACATGTAATGATGGCCACTGGTGTTGCCCCAGTCCAGCCGCTGGCTGTATAATGAAGGGTGGGAGCGAGGCCGTTGGAGTGGGGAGCTGCTGTGCTGTGTGTGAGCAGATCGCAGCGACCTGCTGGATCACCCTGACACAGATCAGGTACGCTGTGCACATCAGGAAATACAGGTTGTGACTCAATGAATGCATCGTCCTCTTGTCCTCTTGCGCAGCAGCTCCACCTCCAACATCCTTCTGCCAATATATTCACTATCTCTCCTCTGCACATGTCCAAACATGTCAGTCTGGCCTCTCTGACCTTGAGCCGTCCCTCTGATGTGCTCCTTTCTAATCCTGTCCAACCTCATCAGTGCTAAAGAGAAGCTCAGCATCTTCATCTCTGCCTCCATCTCTTCCTCACTGCTACCGTCTCTAACCCACAGAACAGAGCTGCTCTCACCACTGTCTTTACACCTTTCCTTTCATTCTTTCTGACTTCTTCTGTTACACAACACTCCTGACACTTTCCTCCACCCACTCCAACCCGCCTGCACTCGCCTCTCCAGCTGTTCTGTCAGTCTGTCCATCAGCACAGCAAAGAAGAAGGGACTCAAAGCTGATACCTGGTGTGGTCCCACCTCCACCTTGTACTCCTCTGTCCGACCTACAGCACATCTCACCACCATCATACTCCTCCCCTACATCCTGGACCACTCTGACTTCTCTACCACTCCCGACAACCTCATCCAGAACCACAGCTCCTCCCTCCACCCTGTCATACGTCTTCTCTTATTCCACCAAGACACAATGCAGCTCCTTCTGACCCTCTCTGTACCTTCAACATTCTCAAAGCAAAATGGCGTCAGTTATTCTCTTTTAGGGCATAAAACCATGCTGCTGCTCACAAGCCCCCACTCTTCCTAAGCCTGGCTCCCAGTACTTTTCCCCAAGCTTTATTGTGTGGCTTTATTTCTCTGTATTTTCAGTTCTGCATGTCCCCCTTATTCCAGCAGAACACAATTTCCTCCTCCACAAAATTTAAATTCATTATTTATATTATTTATATAGCGCCAAATCACAACAAAGTTATTTTAAGGCACTTTCCAAGGTAAAATTTAAGACCTCACATAACTAAACCCAACTGTCAGGAAGGACCCAAATGCAGCTTTGGAGGCAGGACTAGCTAAAACAAGTCTTTAATAATGTCCGGTCCAAAATGACAGCCAAAGGTTCAGACACAGTAATTCCAAGGCACAGGGACCGACAGGGACTAAACAAACAGGAACAAAAGAACAAGATACAAGAATGCTGGAAAGTGGTGTGAACACAACAATTTGGCAAAGGCGTGAGGGTGCGTACTCGCGTATATAAAGTATGACAAGGTTATTCACTGATAAAACACAGCTGGTACATCACATGATCAGCTAAACAAGCGGGAACATCTAAGGCGAGACAAGAACTAAACAGGAAGTTGACAAAATAATACCGGAAATTGCATAATGCAACGACTAAAAGTCCAGATTCATGACACCAACAAATCCCACATACAACAAGCCTTTAATTGTAATTAATCACAGTTTGACAGCAACAGTAGAAAGGAAAAACTGCCTCCAGCAGAAGCAGGTTGAATGCGGGCGGCCATCTGCCTTGACGGGCTGGGGTGGAGAGAGAGAAACGCACAGAAACGTCTAACCTGTGTAGCAGGTTAGACACTTCCTTTCCCTTCCTCTTCCTCTGGACGTGGTCCTGTACTTCCTCATTCCACCAGCAGGTGTCCTTATCTTACTTTCTCTAGGGGAACTCTGCTGCAGCATTAGAAATTAATTGCTGGGACATACCAGTGACTTATTGTTATTAGACCTGTTCGAATTTTATGTATGCATAAGATTTGAGATGTTCGCATGATTTGCTAATCTCTGCATTCTGTATCAAAACTCACTTTGGAAATGGGATTTTATTTGACAAGTATGTGTCGTCACACATTGAAGTGCTTGGGACAGCACTGAGCCCACAGGCCCAAGGACAAACAGTCGTGTGCTGCTCTGATTGGCAGCACTTTGTTTTGAAAGGGCACAGAAGGCAACTATGCAGACCAGACAGAAAACCTGATCCTGCTAAGATGGGGGAGAAAAAGGTCCACCACTCCTCCACGGAGTCATCCTGGATGATCCTCCTCCAGGTGCTGCCTTCATACCTGCTGGCTGGACTGGGAATGGTGATGGCTGGAATGTTGCTGGACCAGCTACAGGTCAGTTCTGCACTGGCTGGTGATGGAAAATGAAAATGATGTATGTATATATATATATATATATATATATATATATATATATATATATATATATATATATATATATATATATATATATATATATATATATAATTATATATTATTATAATTTTTCTAGTTTTTGTTTTTTCAACTTTTTTCTTTTAATAAAACTGTATTTTTTGTATAATATTATTTTATGTGTGTGTGTGTGTGTGTGTGTGTGTGTGTGTGTGTGTGTGTGTGTGTGTGTGTGTGTGTGTGTGTGTGTGTGTGTGTGTGTGTGTGTGTGTGTGTGTGTGTGTGTGTGTGTCCTGTAATTCCATCAACACATTCAGATCTGCTCGCTCTCAGATATGCAGAAATGCTGTCTGACGTGCATGACCAGATCGCAACGACCTGCTGGGTCGTCCTGACACAGACGCTGTGCACATCAGTAAACACAGCACTGTGACTGTATGGTGACTAAACTCTAGCCACGTCTGGTTTGTAGCTGAAACCTGTCGTGAACATTGTCAGACAAGCAGGTTTTAACTTCTGAGGTCCGTGGTCATATGGAAGAATCTGTTAAACAGAATGAGAGCGTTCATTTGAATACAGTGTATGAGGACAGAGAGAAGCTGAACCATAGTACATGTACACTCACTCTACAACCACATATTGGTACACTGGAGGTGAATTATCCTAACACCATATATGATATAGGACACGTTTTATTCACATGGCTTTAATGTCAGATTTATGCATACTGTTCCTATTGGACAGGCTTCTGGGGCCTGTGCCAGCTGTGAGGCAGGTCATGAGCTAAACACTGAGACATGTGACAGAATTCAATAGAAGCACTACAGTAAAGAATCAGCTGTGGCGCTGATGCTGAAAAGATTCATGCATTTTCTAGACATATGGACACGACAAACACCAACAGCTACTGCCGCCATCCACAGGGGGAGCTGCAGAGCAAGGCCATGTTTCAAGGACACTTTTCTGCTGAGTCACTGTCTCACTCAACATTCCAGTATGTTTCTGTAAGTGAACAGGAAGGGAGGACATACGCAGGAAACTGACATCTCATGATATAGTCATAAGAATGACAGAAAAGGCAAAGTAGTGAACCAATGCATGAGTGGAGACTGTGTCCCTTACACCAGCAGCACCACGTGTTGCTGACAGGTCCAGCACCTGCTGCTGCTCACAGTGCGTCACTGAGCTGCAATGATGCCGAGGCGCACACAAGGGAGGAG
The DNA here is from genome assembly GCF_900634795.4 of Betta splendens. NCBI lineage: Eukaryota > Metazoa > Chordata > Actinopteri > Anabantiformes > Osphronemidae > Betta > Betta splendens. The sequence continues at coordinate 6,079,329 of NC_040885.2, read as the reverse complement.
CGATCGGACACAAAGACGACACAACTGCAGCATCCTCTGAATAGAGCTCAGAAGCAAGCAGGACTAAGAAGGAGACAAGGATCTAATACACGGACCTCTGCTGATCAGTCACACACGCACAAACACACACGCACGCACGCACGCACGCACGCACGCGTGCACGCGCGCGCACACACACACACACGCACTGGTCTTTGTCACGACTTTACACAACTTGTACCCGTGTGGAAGCAGAGGGAACCTTCACAGGAACGTCTTTGTGCATCTCTGGTTCCACTGCCCCCAACTCACAGCGAGATGCAGGGTCTGCAGTGTGGTCACAGTGGGGAGGAGAAAGAGAGGGAGGTATGGAGGCAGAAGGAGCAGCAGCACAGGAGGGAGGAGAAGAAGAAGAAGCTGCTGGTGTTCTGGGAATCCTTCTCCCACAGGACCTGGAACTTCTTCAGGCCCAGAGAGAGACCGAGCTTCCAACGCACCACCTCAGCCGCGCGGCTCCTGAAGACTGAGGCATGAAGAGTGTGTGTGTGTGTGTGTGTGTGTGTGTGTGTGTGTGTGTGTGTGTGTGTGTGTGTGTGTGTGTGTGTGTGTGTGTGTGTGTGTGTGTGTGTGGACAAGGAATCCTGAGCTTGAAGGCGTCTGGAGCCAAATGATGACAACTCAACTTAGGAATATTTAAATATAGATGTTTTTGTTCCTCCAATATACGGATCAGAACCTCTTGAGTTAGACTCACTCCACACAGAGTCTGGGATATTACACAACACACATGAAGCGGGGTCGGCACTGATGGGACCCATCTGGCTCTGGAGCTGGGCAGCTTCACACGGATCATGGATCATTGGTCTCGGACGGTCATGGATTTGGTGCCAGTATGAAACGCAGCCATGTCTGTGACTGTGCGTGAGCCAGATGTTTGCTTGGAGCTGGGTCCGGATGCTGATGTGATTTTTTCTTCTGCTGTTAAGTCAAGCCTCAGGTTCTGTTCATGAAGAATGAAGGTGCTGGCAACCTCGCCTCAATGAAAAGTCAAATGGAAACCACACAATTATGTTTGTTTCTTATTATTATGGATGACTAAATTTGGCACCACGAGGTCGTTTGTCCTATTTTTTCTTTTCATTGCTAATGTTTCTGAACACTGTTGACTGAAGCAGCAGCTTTCTGGCACATTTTCAGCACTGGCAGGTGTTCGAGGAGCTCTCAGAGGTGTTCATCCTGGTGCCAGCTCTGGTGGGACTGAAGGGAAATCTGGAGATGACGCTGGCATCTAGACTTTCCACAGCAGTGAGTGCACATATTCACTCACTTACCTTCACTGGAGACGGGTCTGCTGGTGCAGCTCAGCTTCATATTGGAGGTGCAAACAGGGTGTGAGCAGCCGACCTGTCTATGTTTCCAGGCCAACACGGGGCAGCTGGATGAGGCTGAGCGGCAGTGGAGGATGCTGCTGTGCAATCTGGCCCTCATTCAGGTAACAGGAGCTCACTGGTCCAGTGCGTGCTGACATTAGGACATCCTCCTGAATGGGTGGAACTCCAGTGTTTAGTGGTACTGCTGTCTTGAACTACTGCGTTTGTGTCCTGCCGCAGGCCCAGGCCACCGCTGTGGGCTTCTTGGCAGCGGTTGCAGCAGTGGCGCTGGGCGCTGTGACCAGAGGGAGGCTGGATGTGGTCCATGGCGCCGCCCTGTGCGCCAGCAGCGTCACCACTGCCTTCATCGCCGCACTGTCTCTAGGTCAGACAGAGACACAGACCGCAGCGGCCGCTGGCGTCGAGCTGGATGTCAGGGCTTCGTCTTTGTGCCTCCTCAGGTCTGGTGATGGTTGCTGTGATCGTGGGCTCCAGGAAAGTGGGCATTAACCCCGACAACGTGGCCGCCCCCATCGCCGCCAGCCTCGGAGACCTCCTCACTCTGTCTGTGCTTGCTTGTGTGAGCCGCTTCTTCTTTTGTTACAGAGGTCAGAGGTTACACAGTTCATTGGCAAGGTACCGTCACACTGTTTGTCTGCCTCTGTGACACGGAACCAAACAGATAAAACACAAAGCAGAGGATCAGATCACACCACAGCCCCAACGGTATTTTAGCCAGAAGAGGGCAGCACAACCCCACACGCTAGCGAGTCTCTGAGACGCCTTGGCTGCTTTCCTCAGCTCTGATGCGGGTGTATCATGTCCTACTCTGTGCTGCTCCTCAGACATGTGGGTATTGCCTCCTGTGGTGTGCGCCTGTTTTCTGCTCCTCATACCAGCATGGGTAGTTGTTGCCCATCACTTTCCCCCAACCAGAGAAGTCCTGAAGTCCGGCTGGCAACCTGTAATTTTAGCCATGGCCATCAGCAGGTGAGTGGACCCAGAGTCCAAAGATGTTAGTGGAGCATCTACAGCGGCTGACTTTGACTGGTGCATTGTATACTGTCCTTCTCACAGTATTGGGGGTCTGATCTTGGATAAAACAGTGAGCAATCCAGACTTTCAGGGTATGGCAGCATTCACTCCAGTCATTAATGGTGAGTAAAAAATGAATTAAAATCACGCTAATAGTGACAATGTCTCAGAAAGAAAAAATGTATTAATGCTATAAAATTCTACATTATATGTAATGTACTCTATATGCAATGAAGACTATATGATATTATATGTTATATACTATTAAATACTAAAGAGGTACCATATCTCCATATCTCTTATGGAGCATCTGTAAACAGATGATTTCACTGTGTTGATCTTCACAGCCAGTTTCAATCTTGTTATATGGAACTTGAAGACACAACAATTCATCCCTAACTTAACTAAGACCATTGTTATTAATTTAGGGTTGAGTTACTGCATCCATTTCACATTTTAGGTTAAAAAGAAGTCTGCTGCAGTGTCTCAGGAAAGTGTTCTCTGGCTCTGAAGTGTCAGCTGGCTTTAATTATATGAAAATGTTTTATGAGATTTCAGACCTGTAGAACAGGTGATGGGGATCAGTCACAGCAGTGATGAACTTTGGCCTAAAACTGTGCTGACTTTTCCTTTTTGCAGCTGAACTAATTATCAGCATTGTCCCACATGACTGGGCAAAGAAATGATGTTTTCCTGAAGTCTCCACGGAGCTGGGATCTGGGGTTATGACATTTCAACAGTCTTAATCCCAGAACAATGACATTTATGCTTCATAATTAGGTTCATTATTATCAAGTAAAGTTATGTGGCAATTGTTGGCGCATTCACACGCCCAGCAGCTAATCCCATTATTTATACGTTCTAGTGTCTCCACATCCCCAACGTGAAGTAGAGCAGAAGACTGAGTTCCATTTCACAGTGATCATAAATCAGGAGGCATGAAGGCAGTCAGAGGATGCTCCTATAGGGCCTGACGTGGCATGCTAAGTGGTGAGCGCTCACAATGCTCCTTACATGGACTCAGGCCTGATCAGAATGCCAACCATGCATTCACTGCCAGCCTCAGATCCACCAAAGGCTCCGTCCCAGTACAGGAAGAACATTTGCATTCAGATTCAGCCACCTCCTGTTTTGCCCTACTGATCCATTTGCCCCAGAGCTCCGCAGGCCACGCAAGTGTGTTCTGCTCCCTGTGAATCTAGCCTCAGGGGAAGAAGGTTATGAATGTTGCCCAACATCTATACTGCCATTCAGAAAAACAGGATGCTTTTTACAGCGAGTCAGCATCTTGAACAATACTTTGCTTATACAAAGTTGATTTTAGGTAGAGAACTGCTTCTGTCTGTGGCCCATGATGTCTGACATCCCTGTCTGTGCAGGCGCAGGGGGAAATCTTGCAGCCATCCAGGCCAGCAGGATGTCCACCTACCTCCACCACTGGAGTGAGCCTGGAGCGCGTCGCTCTCACATGAGTCCAAGCTGTCCTGGGCCGTGTGCCGCCTTCTGTTCCCCAGGTCGGGTGCAGTCATCCTTTCCAGACGCACCTCTGTTCCCTTTACCTCAGCATATTGTCAACAGAGGTGTGACGTGACATGCCGATTTCAATAGACTTGACCTTATTGTTTTACTTGCACCATAAAGGACTTTAACTGAATACTGTTAGTTTTTAATACTTGTGGCAGCAGAAAGCTCTGCCACACACTGAATCCTTCTACACCAGGATGTTACTAGATGTTACCTGAAACTGAACACACTGTAAAGTTCACATGTTTCTGTTTCTCCAGATTTGAACTCCAAATCAGCCAGAGTCCTGGTCCTTCTTGTGCTCCCAAGTCACCTGGTGTTTCTGAGCACCATCCACCTCCTGCAGGGAGGACACGCTGTCCTGACACCCACCTTCATCCTCTGTTACCTGTCTGCAGCTCTGATTCAGGTCAGAACCTCAAAGTCATCTTTAGGTTTCAGTTTCCGTCCAACACATCTGGCATTTCCTGGTCCTCCAGGTGGTGATTCTGCTCTGCGTGGCCGACCTGATGGTGCGCTGGCTCTGGCAAAGGGGACTGGATCCAGACAACTTCTCCATCCCCTACCTCACCGCACTGGGTGACCTGCTGGGGACTGGCCTCCTGGCCGTCAGCTTCAGACTCACTCTGTTAGTCCGTTCCACTTAAAGTGGAGTTTTCTAAATGCAAATGTCTGGAGGACACTGCAAAGGTCAAAGAACACTAAAATGTAGGAGGTGCTGAATTTGTGTCTCAATACTGACAAAATTGTAATATATGTAATACCTGTTGAACCGCTGGTGCTGTCGCCTTCGCTCTTTAATGTTTGTTCCAAGGCAACAATAGAATAAGACTGAATGAATCATCAGTCAAAATCAGTGTTGGACTTACTTGGCTTACTGTACTTGGTGCCTTGGAGCCGTGAGACGCCATCAGGACTCTGACGTCAGATCAGTTTTTCGTCACACAAGCTGTTGTGCTACATGTCTGCGTTAGCGGGTCCAGGTACTGACATTACACATGGTGTTGCGTGTTTGTGCTAGTTCTGTTCGCAGTGTTTTTAGTGTTGCATGTCTGAAAACGTCTTTACCTCCTCTGAACATGGCAATGATTGTATTTCCACAATGACAAGCTTGTAGCTCGGTCGTCCACATAAAGAAAAGTCTTGGATAAATGTATTTATTGATTTAACAACTGAGTGAAACTATTTCTATTTTGGTTCACCTTACTTTGTGGAGTCAACAACAATAAATAACCACACTGTCATTGGGCTTTTACTGCAGAAGGAGGTTTTTCCCCAAGAAGCTCGGTTTGCCAGAGGCACCGTGAGGCCTGTGACTGAAGGCACGTCCATCTGGAAGCAGTCACCGTTTGAAGGTCCGGTCCTCCTCGTGTACACATTCCATTTGTTGTGCAAATTTTAACAGCAGACGATGGTCCTGATATAAAAATACTAAAGTTATGACATTTCACACATTCAAAGACAGTGACTGCATCACTCCCTGCGTAGGCACAGAAGCTCCCTGTAAAAATAAACTCTCACAGTACACCATGTTTTACGGTGCTGTTGTGTACTCAGACAGACAAACATTCAGGCTCTGCGTGAATAATGTTCACCCTCATGTGAACTTGAGATAGGTTGGAACAGAGTAGTTAAAAAGCAGGAAGTCCATACGATAGAGGTTGTGCAGCTTCTTCTGGTAGAAAGGGCTGATGTTTTGGAAGAACTGTGCAGCCATGTCCCCAGTAGTCCTTGTGCTTTTGGACGAGGCGGGGAAACTGACATGGTCCTCTACCCCAGCCAGCTGCAGGACGTAGCGGGAGTCCTGCTCCAGCGTCTCGTATTTCCCCACCACGTCGTAGTGGATGAGGCAGGGGTGGCACAGTGAGTGCACCCGCTCCCAGTGCTCATTGAACGGTTCCTCTCGCTGGGTGGCCGGGTCCACCAGGTAATACACGAACTCCTCAAAGGAGACGTCGTTCCCCCTCTCTAGAGCCTCTGGCTGGGGGTCCGGCCTGTGCCGGCGAACGATCTTCGTACCGTAACGTTTATGGAAAGCTGTGTTGTAACTACGGGTGAATTTGTTGCGGTACGCGGACACCAGCCGCTCGAAGGGCTCGCGTACAAAGACGAACTTCAGGTAGGAGCGCAGGCGCTGGTTAATCTGGGAGGTGGAGTACTCCGACAGCGTGCGGAGGTTTCCTGGGACGTGGGCCTCGTTGGCTGGAATGGCCAGTGGGTCGTGGATGGAGCCAGCGGCACCTGTGAGAACCATGAGCACCCGCTTCCAGTTGGTGCAGGCTACTTTGGGCACGTAGCAGTACAGCAAGCCGTGTTGGTCGTCTACGATCACATGCTTCAAGTCCTCAGGAATGAGGACCCTGCGCTTGTGAGTGTAGGAGCGACAGGCTTCTTCCAATAGCTCCCGTCTGCCCTGATGGATCACTTGCACTGCTGCTTCCACCTACACAGGGAAAGATAGGAAGAATCAGACCTCACAAAAATGCTTTGTTTTCTGTTTTATGCCCAACTTCCTTGTGAGTGGCTAGGAGCAGTTATGTAGTATGTGCTCCTCCACACAAAAACAGAAAAGTATTATAGCAAGTGAGAGAAATGGCAACAAAGTACACTAGAGAGAACAAAACAAATGAAAAACAAAAAGCTCTGGGTGTAGTGTCACGTCCAACTGCTTGAATACCACAAAAGCTGCATTTATCACACAAATCTCAGCATATGAAGCCATTTTATGAACTAGCAGGAGAAGAACCGCTACAAGTTACCCAAGACTAAAGGTTTGGCCCATGAAAAACCAAGGAGAACTTCTAAGACAGGACTAAACACCTCACAACACAAACTACGCTCACAAGCACGTCTGCAATTCTACTCTTAATTATTCACTCGCTCTAAATCATCCTCAATATCCTTCATTGTGGTAAGATGGATAAACCACATCACAGCTGCTGCACATAGCAGGACATAAATTAATGAATAATGACTGAGTGAGTCACTTGGTTTTTGACATATCCAGCGGACAACAGTTAGCCGACCGATCAACACAGAAGACAGCAGCAGTGTCCTTTTGTGCAACACTAAACCCCAAGTTGTGAGTCAGATCGTGTGTGAAGGGGTCAATGAGAGTCACCAAATGGGTCCAATCGCCATATCCAGTCTATTCACAGCCATCCAAGGTTGTGCTAGATTAGGTTTGGGCCCGCTTTTATAGATTACTGAAAAAACAGCATACTACTGTGGGTAGGCCTCATATGACACTCACTCTCTGGTGAATGTTTGTTGAACCAGTAACAGTATTTAATGGATGTGATCACAGTTCTATGCATATATTGATCATCACTCCAAGGGTCAGAGCAAATAAAGCAAACCTGCTGAAAGAGCTACTTTTGTCAATGAAGTGATGAGGGACATCTGATCAAGTCTCCTGGGGTGTGACCAGACCAGTGTTCAGCTGAAACTCGCTTCTGCCTGAAACCACACATGACCTGCATTCATTCACAATGGACCACGTTAAAAATAAACTTAATTCCTTCTCTTCCTAAATGAGCAAAGCTGTGCACCACATTGCAACATTCAGCACAGGACAAGATAAAACACATGAGCTGCATGTTGTGGGTATGGAGAAAACACTGAAGCGCCGTCTGTGCCTAGACAGCACCAAACTGTAATGAAGCTGAGGTTTGGCCACAGATGATGATGACTGGACAATGTGTTGCATTATTACATTAGTAACTTCTTCTCTTTACATTATTGCTAATAAATGACAGCTGTTTACTTTGGAATTCATCTCCAGCTTTTGAAGCCAGCCAAAACTTCATTCAATTCATGCTCCTGTGCAGCTAATGAAACTACACACTGACATTAGACCAGCTCCAACTGCTCGTACAACACAGTGGCACAGCCGTCCCAGTGCCTGCTCATGCTGTGGAGAAGCGTCCAGCTCTGAACTGACCTGGACCCCGTCGTACAGTGTCTGTAGCGGACTCCTCCTCGATCTCTGCCCACTGCTTCTGTCACTGTCCGGCTCTGAGGCTGAGAAAACACAACAAATGTCACATAACTCACATGAACAAATATGGGTCATAAGCTAAAAAAAGACAAGCAGCAAGTTAGTGAAATGTCTCAAAAAATATGAGGCAATAGGTCAGTGGACTTTAAACGAGACGTACCTAAGTGAACAGAACAGAACGTTAACAGTTATGGTCCCAAAGCACAAACATATATTAAAGGATTTCAAACACACTCCTATAAACACAAAAGGAGTCGGATGATGAGCACAGAGCTTCACGGTAATTCACAGACGTTGATAATCTGCTGCAGGAGTTTGGCTGCTGGTGCAAACACTGAGGAGGACTACACTAAATATTTCAATGCATTCAAAGCGTCAGATTACACAAAGCTCTGAGCTGCAGGTTTCACTATCTGACATCATAGAGGAGCTGTGAACTCAACGTAAACACGGAGCAGACAGACACAGCAGCTTTGTCTCCTACAGGATCTGGGCTCAGTAAAAGGTCCAGACTTTTCAGAAGCTGAGTCACCGAGTTTCTTCCTCATTTCTAACAAGCGCTTTCAGTCAAGCCCACCAGAGTGAAGAAACAAGAATCACGCGTGTCCTGGTGACAGAGTGGATGGGGGGAGGTCCAGTCCAAGCAGAGCTGTTTGTACTGACGCAGTCATCAGAACCACATGTCTTATATAAACAGTGACAAAGTTCAGTTTATTGCACAACTTCTGGTGAACTTTGGTAAAATTCATCTCTTAACGTCGCGTTTATGTTGGAGTGTTGACAGGATTTCCTGTAATTGTGATGTGAGCCTATTGATTCTGTGTGGCTCCACTAGTTCACATTAAGGTGATGTAGTGTGTGTGGTTCTGTGGTGTCATGTACACGCTGTTATGAGGTGGATTTATGCAGGTAGGACATTTTCCCTTTAGGAACATTCAGCAGAGTGCCTTTGTGTGTATCATAAATCCATCAGCATCCATCCTTATTCAGGGCCATTGTAGAAAACGCCTGCACATGTTCCACCTGCACCGTCCCTCCATCATGTGACTTTATGAGGTCTCAGCTGAAGCTGTAACTCTATGTACAAGGATGGTTTGACAAATACAACAGCAAACTCCCAACACACGATCCAGCCTTGTCTGCAGGAAACCTTTGGCCTTCAAACAGAGGGTTTCTACATCTTTCACCTACCAATGGCCACACACTCACCCATTAATGTGCCCCAAGTGAGCAAAGCCAAGTTTATATTTAATGGGGTAAACGAATAGAAGTCAAATTAAAATAGCAGATGAAACGCAGCTGGAGAAGGTGAAAAGCTATGGAACCAACCAAACGCTGCTCTAAGCAAACACTGTCTCAGCTGTTAGCCCAAATTCCTCCACTGAGCAGATTCACCAGCCCGACTAAGGCCCATTCACAGCAGGCTGCATGTGTTGGTTTAACCCTGCTGCACCCACAGCTCGCCAGCATTCCTCCAGCTCCTACAGAACCGGGGTCTGAGGAAACGCAGAGCGCAGAAAGGCTGATGTGTGTCCCTCCTGTCAAGGCCATAAACAGAGCTCTGTGTTTGGGTCCCACTGGGAAAAGGCCCATCCCCCACTCTGCCAAAGAGCAGCTTCACAGACACACTGTACAAGGGAAAGCCTGATCCTTCTAGGCCACAAGTGTGTGTCTAACGGGTGTGAGTGCAGAATCGGAGCCTCAGATTGATGAATACACATGTGAGATACGGGTCCAACCCAGAGGCTTGTGGGCGACATGTCAGTCAGATGGATTTATAGATGTAGGAACACATGCAGCTGCTGGGTTTGTGCAACCCAGCAACCCTGCAGCCAACATCTGTGTGGACCGGGATCACAAAGCCTTACTGCCCACTGGCTCTGTCCTACTCCAACATCCAACCTACGCTTAGGTTTATTTGATTGCTGCGTGGCAAACTGCTCTAACTACACCGTGCAACAACAGAACGTCCTGGACACTTGGCCTGGAGCTTATTGTGCGAGTGCAGCTGATGTCAGAATGCGCTGTGTCCAGTCGTTCCTCTCCATGTGGAACCAACACTGTCCAGAGTTTGCGTTCTGGTCCTATTGATTCTGAGAGGCATTGACTGAGTTAGTCCTTGTTATCGAGTGCTGGAAGTATAGGGCATTGTTCTAGGCCAGGGGTGTCAAAGTGATGCCATCGAGGGCGGCTGCGCTGCTGCTTTCCACCTCTCACTGATGACCTTGACCAGTGAGGTCAGTCAATGACAACACCTGATCAAGGTGACCTGCAGAGAGCAGCAGGACAGTGGCCGTCGAGGACACGCGTTCCAGGCGCTCTACCCCCCACGCCATCCTTGACCTTTACAGGCATCAGATTAACTGTGTGAGCATGATGATAATGATAATGTATCGGCCCACCGAACACTCACCATCAGAGTGGATCCTCGGAGGCCACTAATGTAGCACAGGCTAAAGCTCTGGACACATTGCTCCCAGAGAGTTGGTCTCTGAGCAAAGAAAACCTGCTAAATCCATGGAGGATATTGGTCCCAGAGCAGATGCTCTCAGTAAAACTGGCCAAACGTGGATACTACAGTGGTCCAGAACTCCCCACTGCACCACATCAGCCCCCTCCTCCAGCAGGCTACTGGCTTCCAGTTACACACAGACACTGCAGATGCCTCCCAGGCACGAGCCGACCTCGCTCCCTCATACCAGCGGGACCCCATCCACGTTTTCCTCAGATCATCCTCCTTCCTCTATGCCTCCAGCAGATCCTTTAGCCGCTCTGCTCCCAAACTCTGGGACTGACTTCCATCTGTCTCTCTGTACAGTGTTTGGACTTAAAGGCTTATAAATAAAATGTATTATCATCATCATCTGGGTCATGAGAGCATCACCCCACACCTGAGCATCCATTAACAGTTAGGAGGCAGAACCGTGCGGGATGTTCCTCTGTGGTGGTGTTAATCCAGTTACAAACAGGTCCATGTATTTTTAGAAACCAGCATGAAACAGGGCAGAAACCAGCTGCAATGAAGCTCCATGCTAAGCGGTTCTCCTGTCGGCCATTCAAGCCCAGACAAGGCAGGTATGAGGTGGGAACAGTATCAGCGCCCTGAGGCCCAGATCATGGTCCGGGTTGTGGCTGTGTTATATTGAACAAGCCTTGTAGTGATACCCATGTTACCCATGGGGCTGAATATTAAAGATGAGTCCCAGCTTCTGTCTGCATGGACAAAACACAGCTGTGAACTATGCATAGACGGCACGGAACACTCAATGAGTGTAAGACACAGGCTGATGTGCATAAGCTGCCAGTTTTAACAGGTATATGCCTCGTTCATGTCATGGCATCAAGCAGTGTGGTGGCTCACACCATCATCCTCATCAGCAGCATCAGCCTGGGACTCTCAGTGTGTGTGTGTGTGTGTGTGTGTGTGTGTGTGTGTGTGTGTGTGTCCTGGTAACATATGCTCAGCAGAGCAACCTCATCAGCATCGAACTCTGCTTTTCTTCATCACCGCGTTTGTTGCTTCCAGACAAGACTTCGCCACCACAGAAGTTCCTGCTCTCAGCAAACTAACAACACAAGTGTATTTCTTCCTTCACGTGATATTTGACAAAAGGCTGTTGATATTAGTGGCCACGTCTGACCCACAGGTCATCCAGTCACTGCTGCTCCACAGTATGTGTTCCTAGGACCTCAGTCAGACTGGATCCTAATGGATCATAGTGGTGGCTTTGCGGCAGCGGCAGCAGCGGCGGCAGCGGCGGCGGTAGCGGCAGCGGTAGCGGCAGCGGCGGCGGTAGCAGCAACGGCGGTAGCAGCAGCAGCGGCAGCGGCAGCGGCGGCGGCAGCAGCAGCGGCAGCAGCAGCGGCGGCGGTAGCGGCATCGGCGGTAGCAGCGGCAGCGGCAGCGGCGGCGGCCACAGCAGCGGCGGCGGCCGCAGCAGCAGCGGCAGCGGCAGCGGCTCCGCTTCTCGGCCTCAAAGAGCTCATTGTAAGAGGCGAACGCTCCTCCGCAGCGGACACGTGGTCCGAAAACCTCGACAATGCTCTGCCTCTGACTCACCTGGCCTCAGGCTGCTGTTGAAGTAGAAGATGACCATAACGAAGCATCCCAGGCTCAAGCCGAACACCACCCGGATGACCCTGCCGCTCCTCATCGTGCCTGCGACCGGGCTTCATGCGCGGAGCGGCCGCTCCTGTGTCACTCGATCCCCGATGGGAGCTCGACGCCGGCTCGCTGGCCTCGCTGACCTCTGCCGCTCTCTACCCGCCTGCACATTCTGGCATGGCCGCTCCGAAAGTCACCGCAGGGGCGAAGCCCGGACGGGACCGTAGGCGACGCGCTGCTGTGGAGGCGGTGGAACCGGTGGATCCAGTAGAACCAATGGAACCAGTGGACCAGGCCGCATCGCTGAACGCGTCCGACCAGAGGCCGCCGCTGTTAGTGGATGGGACGACTTGTGCCAGCGATTTAACCCCCCGTCTGTTCCTCGCGCCTCCGGCTGGACTCTTCAAAATAAAACGTCAGGCACGCAGTTACACGAGTATTCAGACGCTCTTCAATTTTTATTAAGGATTGTTTGTGGAATTATGTGGTGAACACACATTATCATATTTTGCCTTTTTCAACTCAAGCAATAACAGAGCAGTTTTTAATCTACAACAAAATAGATTTGATTTGATTTGATTTGAACAAACCTCTGGCCGCGGCGCATCGCGCTAAGTAGCAGTATGTACGACACAACAAGGCAATGAATAACAGTCACAAGTGAAAATATGACAACCAAATATACGTCAGACAAGTTACTCAGGCTTTTATTTTGAAGAACGATCCAAACATATCCGCTTTTCTCTACGTGTTTCTTTTGGCTTTCTTTCTTTAACTAATTATAGTAAAACATCTGTTACTGGTTATGAATCTGTTTTAACTAACGTAGCCGTCAAACCTGTGTCTTCAATGACTTATTTTTGGAGTCACTTTATCATTCCTCCTTTTAGCCAGTTTAAGGTAAAAACAAAGGCCAGGACAGTTTACAGAGTCATGTTCAATACATTAAAACTACACAAACAGTGGCGTCATGTCAGTGAAGCATGGGACACAGAAATGTTGAAAAAGTATTTAATTATTTTTTAACAACAGTACATCACAGTGGAGGTTTTGCAGTAAATATATGCAATAAAAACTAAATGTGGAATCAGGACTAATAAAGAAAAATGCAATTGATCAATGCAATCAGTGCAATTTTCAACCAGCTCTGGGTGGTTTTTATAGAAGAAGGAGAAGATGTGCAAAAATAGAAGGTTACACAATAGCAAACAAACTACTGGATCATAAAAACTAGACTAGGAAATCCAAATCATCAGACTACAAGTGAGGTTAGTATAAACACACATAGCTAGAACAAAATGCAGAAAACCTGCAGAATGAACAGGCCGACCTCAAAACAAGCAAAGCGGAAGCCCGCTAATAGAACAGCCACGTCTGGGCAAAACTGTTCACGATATTATTGTACAGTCATGAGAATTAATTAATATATACCTTGTTAAAGGTTACTGTTACTAAATTACTATGTTTAATGTTAAAGACATAAATGTCGTTTCTCTATTATGGGGAGAGTGCACTAGAGAGTCTAATGCATCTGTCTTAACCAAATTTTAGTCACTGGATCCACTTTGTAAGTTTGGCCCCTACACAATGTGCCATTAATCAGTAAACAGAAGGAAGCACATGGCTGACGGTGAGCCTTATTTTGAAGCCACAGGCCGTCTGGGTCTGGTAGTTCCACCCAACCAAGACAGAGCTCATAGTTTAGCTAATTAGCATTAAACCTGACATCTGACTGCTCCTGCATTCTTCATGCCCATCTGGTTATGACTCTGATGGGAGGAGTCAGGATGGGACAGCCTGATAGCAAGTTGATGTGAAGCATGTCAGTGTTTACAGTCGGAGAATGGAATGATGGGTCAGTGGGTCATTACTGAAGGCAGCACAACCCAAGGAGGAAAGTCACATTCATTTAATGAACCTGTTCTACAAACTGCAGCTTTACTGCTTCACTAACACTATATAACACTAATAGTTCATTAAAGTGGGAAAAAGGAGTGGAAGGGGCAATATGACTTTTACAAAGGGTTTGGACCAAACAAATCCCTCCAGAGGAAGCAACCAGGCTGGTTGGACCAGTAACTGGACACAGGCAAGGACTCATGTACAAAGGGTACTTATGCATAAAAACCTGGTCAAAAACATATTAATCTATGCAAACGTTCAGATACATCAGTATCTACATGACCATACAAAGCTCCCTGGCTGGCGTAAGTATTTTCTATTTTCTACAGCTACTGGTCTGTTGCTAACAGTAAGAGGTGAAATTGTTAAGATCATTACTTACCCTGGAGAAAAACGATAAACAATTAATACCGATACATGTCTGCAATTAGATAAGAGAACACAAAAACGGTGCAAACATATCTTCTATAACAATGGCTCGGATCAAGTTAGAGCTAGAGACACACCACTTGTATTCAATGCATGTAAATGAGTCTGCTCAGTCACAGAGCGAATGAAGCTGCTTCTCTCAAGTGCTGGAATGGGCCACATTGGAGTTCTGACTCTGTCAGTAAAAATTATTGTATGTCTCACTGTGGAAAAAAAGTAAAAAAGTTGCAGGTCTGCTCCTGTGTGTTTCTGTTACAGAAAGGAGAGCGCGCCCACTTGTATTCAATGCATGTAAATGAACAACAACACCTTAGCCAGAGTGGCTAATGATCAAAGAATAATTTTTTGCTCTGAAAAGAGCAGTAAGTAATTGAAATGTCTTTACTCACTTTGTATTATTAATTTTTACTTATTCATCCGCTGCTTCCAGGGTTTTCTGTTGCCATGTTTATTTAGTGTGTGTTTTTGGTTGGGTCACATGCCTTTTATTATTTGCATTTGTGTAAACATGTTTTTTTATTAACAAATGTCCCAAAAGAAAACACCTCAGGTGTGTTGATGTCTCTCTGAGATGGCAAAGTGAAACAGAGGTTCACACAGGTTTTGTTGAAGTCGGTCGGTTCCCACCACCACAGCTCTCAGCTCCCCTCTGTGGTGGTCCTTTTACGTAACAAAGGGAGCAATTCACACCTGAGTTAGGATGTGAGGTATACCTTCGCAGAGTTTTGACTGCCCTTTAGGTTCATGAGGGGAGTAAAAAAATCCAGGCATGCTAGTGTTAATAATGTGGAACCTCGTCACTACAAAAACTGATGATCTGCAGAGA